>NW_008238633.1:2978490-3024589 GCF_000691975.1 Corvus brachyrhynchos
ACCTGACATGACTGCAGGGAACCACGTATTAAATGGGAATACTCAAAAAGATTAATAAAATTATTTCGCAAAGGAAGAGTAAAGACTTTACACAGAGTGTACTTACAATCTTTTGGGTAATTTTTTTCCCATATATTTTCATTTCTCAGGTTATATCCCAATTATCTATAAACCAAGACACAAGGCTGTTCTAAGCTCTACACTAAAGGTGTGCCATGGACACATGAGCTCAGTTTAAAGGGCTGAATTTTACACTGAGTATGTTATTTTACAGTCCAATTTAATTCAAACTTTAGGAAAAATATAAATCCCCAATAACAACTTGGAAAACTCTCTCTATTATGCCTCACCCCCAGATCATAAAGGACACACTGTAAGCACCCAATCTCCATTATGTGATTTATTTGCATCTATACACACACAGATAGATATATTTGTAAATAAAAGGATATAAAATATTAGCAAATCTAATACTGGCAACCAGACCAAGGTGGTGAGCAACTCTACCTGGCCCTGAGATATGCAACACCAAAAAAAACAATGATTCCAGAAATAGTTTAGGGACTTTTTCCTTCCATTTGTAGCGTTGCACCTGCTCAATAACACACAGCTACACTTCACAGATGCTTAAAATATTGTCATTATCCCTGGAGCTAGAAGAAATTAGGTAGGTGTAAAATAATCAGAATGTCAAGCACATTAAATGTCAAGCATAAATAAGAACCAAAATTGGAATCTCTCAAAGATGCTGGTACTCCCACAGTTGGGCAAAAAGTGTTAACTTCAGTAACTGCCACCATTTGGGACTTGTATTATTATACAAACCACAGAATTCTGTGCCTTGATGGCATCAGCTTGAAAGATGATTTGGCATTAGAAAGTAAAAGTAAACGTTATCCAAAACATCAAGAAAACTTCCTGCCCCAAAATAGATTTTTATTTGAGACTCTGAAATTCAAACACTCCAGGGTATTGAAATTAAAAAGAGAAATAAGAAATCCAAAAGACTTTGCAGGAGAAGGGAGGGATGAGTAATACATGGGCCTGTGTTACATGAGATGGCACCAAAAATATAAACTGCAAAATAATCTCCCGAGTTATGTTCCTTCATCCAATAAAACAAAATAAGTTGCTCAATCAAGTTTTAATTCCATAATCCAATCACCATGCAAATTAAAATCAAGTCCTATATTTCCCCAGTGAATATACACTAACTAAATATTTTTAAGTGAAGATACCTAAAACCTAAATTAGATTGGAAACTCTTTCAAGAGAGATTTGCTTTCATCTAAGCCCATACCATCCCAGCATAGTCAAGTCCAGAAACCTAAACTGTAGCTAAGTAAAATTAAATCTTGAAAAAAATATATTAAAACCCACAAAGCACATTATGCCATGCTTAGGGAGTAACACCTATTATGAAATTTCAATGAAATCAACACAGGGGGTTTTTTGAGGGATTTTTGGCTGGAATCAACGTCTCCTTTTCTTTCCATGTTACCTATTTAATCTTTTATTTGAACCACAAGACCAAAGCAGCCCTACAGGAGCTTCAGAGCTTGGGAATGGCTCTGCTTAGAGGGCTTCAGCTGAGAAATTCCCAGGAAACGGACTGTGGCCCTGGACAAGCCCTGACCCATCACAGAGATGTTTCCATGGCCAGAACGTGCCACAAAATATTGAATATTTACATGTTCACGTGGAAGAGATTCACACTCTTGCACAGAGGCAGGATGGAAACTTTTCTAATCTCTGCTCATCCTTTCAGCCATGGGGCACCTTTCTGGGAAGAGCTGGAACAGAATCAATTGATTGACAAGGACCAGGGCTGAGGTCACCAGAGCATTTGGCCTCAGCCAGATGAGCCTGTCAGCCCACGGGAGCGACGGCATTGATCCGATTGCGGTAATCGAGCATGGAGGGTAAAACACCTCCATGGAACCGTGTTCCTGAGGAGGGAAAACATTCCAGGGAGCTGAGCTGAATCTTCCTCTAGAGCTCCAGAAAAGCCCGAGCACGTCATACCTCTACCAGCATGAATTGTACGGTGTTTCAGGGTTTTTAGAGCATAAAACACTCAAAGTCACAAACGTATCCAATTTTACAATGAATTGATGGAATTAGGGCAAGACAGATTGACTTCCCTGCTTTAAGGAATAAAGGCTCTCCGGACTGTTTAGAACTTGCTAACGTGCAGTGCTAGGATTACCATGCCAGCTTAAGCCTATGCTTCAAATCCAAAACTAACAAGAAAATACAAAGTATAAAGGTATTAATCACTGCAGTTTCAATTACATTAAAGGCTTTGTTGGCTTTCTTCTTTGCCTTATGAAATACTAAGAAAATAGAAAAAAAAAAAATCCCAAAAATGTATATGTAAAAAGAGGCAGTGCCATATAGGTGAGAACTCTTCCTTAAGGACTTCATAAAAATAACATTTTCTCTTCCTAGAGAGTACTGTGATCCAGCCACAGACTCAGGCAACTGAAGTACATGTTCATATTAAAAAAAATAATAAAATCAAATCCTCTTCATGTTCAAGAACACTCTCTAAAGCACTTACTCTATAAAAAGAAATCGGAGAGAGTACATACAGCTGATTTATTTCAGGAAGCAAACAAAAATAACAAGAGTGCCACCTATCCTTCATTAGGAATAACAGAACTTCCCGTGGACTGACCTTGCTGTTAAAAACCCTGCACAATAAAACCTGGCAGCTAAGAACATATAAAACTCTCCATCTGGGCAGAAACTCGGGGAAAAAAATAAAATGCAAAGGAGTGTTGCATGGAAAAGCAGGATTAAAAAGAAATACAGGAGAAGGAGGAGGACTTGGGAAAAATAAATCTGTTAGGTATCAAAAGTGTAAAATCCAAAAGATTAAACCCAGGAAAACTAAAGATATTTTAAGGCTTGAGGCCACATTTTGGGTTTCAGTAATGATTTTACGAAAATAAGTTTGTGTGTAACACACAACGAGCAAACTTGGTCCAGAAGAAGCTGCTGTACAGAGGCAGCAGCTGCCACTGCACAGGAGACAGGGAATATTTATCCAGTGCGGATGACTAGAGCAGCAGAGAGAGGTGGGGGGGTCATTATTTTCTCTTTTTTTAAGTTATAGCAGATATAGGAGTAATATAGATGAGCAATCCTGGCACCTGTACCAGGAAAATAAAAAGAAATTATTGCACCTAGTGATAAACACATAGATAAATCTATTTTATTGATAAAAAAGCAGGAAATTCAGTTTTCCTTTTTGGTAAAGGGAAGTCATAGCTCACGACCTGCTACGTGCACGTGGATGAGGGAAAATCCATATATTTGCATATATTAAAATCCAATCGATATTTGTAGGCTTTCCAAACTGCCTCCCAGAAAGGGAGTCACATGAAAACTAAGGCACTATGAGATAATACACAAGGCCTCTGCTTCTCAGAAAAATCTGGTGAAAATATGGGAAGCAGAGCTCAGCTCTCGCTGCACTGGGCACTGGCAGAGCTCTCCGGGGAATGTGAAATGGAAAAGGAACCGCAGCAACACGGCAGAGCCAAGGGAAGGGGCAATGCTCTTCCTGGTCAAATGAGGAGGGCCAGCCATGGAGAAGAGCGAAAAGACCTTTCCAGCTGCAACTGGATGTTAAGGCAGGAGATGAATTTCAACACAGGCTCCCCACAACACAATAAACACCTGAAAAAACAAACCCTAAAGTTACTGCTCAAATGGGGGAGCTCTGAGCTGATCCCCTCCCCAGAGAGGTGAGCCTGGGATGAAACAGTGACATAAAACATGGCCTTACATGGGACAACTTTCCTCCCATTTTCACACAAACACACAGAGCAAAAAACAGTCAAATGTTTGTCCCTCTCCTGTGGAGACTGGCTGAGGAGGAGACCTTGGAGCCCCTTTCAGTGCCAAAGGGGGCTCCAGGAAAGCTGGGGAGGGACTTTGGACGAGGCCTGGAGTGACAGGACAAGTGGGAATGGCTTTCCACTGGCAGAGGGCAGGGTTAGATGGGTTATTAGGAAGGAATTCTTCCTTGTGGGGAGGGTAAGGCCCTGGCCCAGAGAAGCTGTGGCTGCCCCATCCCTGGAAGTGTCCGAGGCCAGGCTGGACAGGGCTTGGAGCAACCTGGGATGGTGGAAGGTGTCCCTGTCCATGGCAGAGGTGTGGAGTGAGATGATCTTTAAGGTCTCCCCCAACCCATCCTAATCCACAATCCACTGCCTGTAGGCTGGACACAAATCTCTTGATGATGAAGCAGTATGTTTTAAATCAAGCGGACAGCCGATGCTGACAGCTAAACAATCATCCGCACTAAATTTCCCAGAAAATTGAGGTGTGAGACACCAAGCACCGGGAAGCATTGCTTGCCAAGCAGATCTTCCTCGGAGACATGATTTACAGGATAAACAAAATGCAGTGTCGTGTTGGAAAGTAATGGAGGTTACCTCAAACCTGTCAACATTCACAACTTCAACCTCCCCAAAAGTATTGCAACTGCTTTACTTAGGAAAAAGGTGGGAAAGTGTCCAAATGAGTACTGCAACCTCTCCAAAGAACACAATATGAACTCAAATAAAGATCATTATATCAAGTTCCCCAGCAGAAGCTCCACAGTGAGAAGTCCTTATGGATTGATTTACACATATAACAGTGAGTGATAGTTTATCTATCGAGGGAGCTTTGCTCCAGTGGTTCATGTAATATCAGTCCCTACATATAATTATAGCTATAGAATCAATCAGGGACTACATATTTTATTCTCATACAGCTCTGTTTGGAATCACATCCAAGACATTTAAAATGATACAGTTACAGCTTTAAAAAATCTGCTGTAGAGTCTCATCAGAGAAGTTTCAGAAGGATGCTATTAATAAGTATTGAGACAAATACAAAGAATGGCAAAAAATCAGAAGTGTGAAAAATATTTCCCATTAACATGTGCATATGGTTTCACTCAAAACAAGTTTTCTTGCAAGAAACATGTTTATATAATACTATTCAGTTGTTACATTACCAAACTGACTGTAAGTTTATAATGGGGCCATTTTGATTTAGGCACTGTAAAGATTTCAGCTGGAAGGCAAAAATTTCAAATATATATGGAAATAATGGAAGTAAAATCCTGGAGGAAAACTGTTTGAGAGAAAAATGATAAAGACAAAAGAAACAAAGTGCTGTTTCTGAGCTCCTAACAGATGCCAAAAGCCCAAGGAAAGACGAGGGAGGTTGGGATTCGGCCTTTACCTCACACAAAGATGTGTAAAACAGATCCATTAGTTGCTGCCAGTGCACTTAATCTCAAATTCCTTATGCAAACTTGCAATTTTAAGTGATTTTAAGAAGCCCATCAAGCAGCAGGGGCCACCTGTCCCCAGGCATTGTTTGAGCACCCAAGTCCTTGTCAACATTACCAAGGCATTATTTGAGTAACCAGCTGCAACACGACTTTTAAGTAATTTTTAATCCAGCTCCATGCTTGGATGAAATAAACAATTTGTATAGAAGGTTCTGTTGTAAATGTCAGGGTTTTTCTTGGCATTTACTTGCTTTTGGATCTGGATTAGCCTTCATGCTCGGCGGGACTGGAGCGGAACTGATTCGTGATGATGCTAGAATGTACTAATTTAGGAATTTCTATGCACGAGCATTAACAGGCGAGACTTACCCAAGGAAACGACCCAAACTCTGTGAGTTTAACACTTCTCACTGCACCAAAGGGGAGACCAACACAGGGCTGTTAGGAGTCTCAGCTCTCCAGCCAGTGGAAGCTGGGAGTTGCTTCTGGAGGAGGAACAAAACCACCCACAGCAGGCAGGAGACAACAGGGCTTGTTGGGTGGGGAGCCCTGGCACATGGTGCCCAGAGAAGCTACGCCTGCTCCTGGATCCCTGGAAGTGCCCAAGGCCAGGTTGGATGGGGCTTGGAGCAATCTGGGATAGTGGAAGGTGTCCCTGCCCACGGCAGGGGTGGGGCTGGATGAGCTTTAAGGTCCCTCCCAAGCCCGGGAAGCTCAGGGGTTTTAAAAGGCTTAGACAGGTAAACACAAGAACCATGTGCACAAGGTGGTGTTTAAAGCCCTGCCCTGAGTTGCTAACCCAGCCTTGGACCAGTGTCATTCTGGGATTTATGGCAAATAAGGAAAGAGCAGGTGGGAAAATAAGACAATGGCTCGGTAGCAAGAATGTTCCTGCAGCTGTGAATCGCAGGAAGCACAATGGCACACCCACGCTCCTCAGGGCACAGTGACACTCGTCTTTTGGGAGGCAGGGATGCTGCACATTGACAGAAAAGTAAAAGAGAGAAAACTCTTCAGGAGGAAAAGCTGATGCATGAACCCTCCCAGCAAGTGCTCAGTGGTGGGAGAAAGACAGGTGCTCTCAGCAGTCTTCTACCACAGGTAAATTAGATTGCAAGAGTATTTTTCGTTATTTTCAGAAATTGAGAAGATAAATATGAAACCAATGGAACAACTCGTTACTGTGGGAAATAAAAGGGGTACGTTTGTCAGCAGCTATTCTTATACATTATCATTTCAGAAGTGACACATTAAAATATGTATTATTGGGCTGGGAAGGAGCAGCACCATTCTGCAGCACCATCCATCCTGAAGCTCCCAGGAGGGCATCTGAGTAACTGCAGTCAAAAATTGTAAGGAAAAATCCAAACCCATTATATTCAGTATTTATACTTGTTTATAACATTAAATATTTACTCTTTGCTGTCTGATTTGAAAATATCAGGTGCAACGCTTTTTTCTTCTTATCTAGCAAATACATAAAAACAAAATAAATAAGATAAATCGCTCAATAACACCCAGAGCAGCTAAAGAGAGAGGACAGACTCTCCATGTATATAAGAACAAGCAGGCACCCAGTTCAAAACTGCTCATGTCCCTCCAACTCCAGTCAAGTTAACTGAAAAGGCCACTTGGAGGAGAGAGTCCCACACGAGTTGATTCGCACTGTGGATTGCAGGAAGTGTTTGACACCATTTCCCTGGAAAAGCAGGGCACTCTCCCAGCCCTAAGCACCCTCCCAAAGAGCCGAGAGCCCACTCATCCTCACAGAGTGAGTCCAGAGTCACCATGGCTGTGGTGCCTTTCCAGACTTTGCCACTGTGAGTGTCTAAAGCAGCACATCCTGGGCACTGCAGCACAAGTATCTGGGAATAAATGTGATAGATGAGGAGTTTAAAGGGTTCTCTGCAAAGCTTCGTTGTGACCAAGGCAGTTTTCATTGTCTCCTCCCTCTTTACAGCCATTTCTGTGTGCTCTGCAACTCTGCAACCCTTCTTTCCCTCACACTATTAACCAAAATCACCAATAAAGTACAAACTGCTCAGTGAGCTGCTGCAGATTGCTACATGATGGCCTTGCACAAAGCTCATCAGCCTGACTTGGATATTGTAATCACCAATAATAATTTAGATATTTCATGCAAAATGCCATCCAATTCCCCTCTCAGAATTACCAAGGTTCAAAATCGCCTTCCTAAGCCCATCTTAATCAGTCATAAATAACTGGTTCATTTCTTTCCAATTAATTAAACCTGGCTCAGGAAAAAAAAGGCAAATTTTACTTGCCTCTGAAACAGAGGTAGTTCCAGACTTCTAGTACTTGAAAGAGCCTCTGTACAAGTAATAATACTTGCCCAAATGTCTATTCCTTCAAAATTAGCACCTAAAATTAAAAAAACACCTTCTCTATCCTACAGGATTTCCTGATCTGCTTAACTCCTCAAGGGCTTGCTGTAAATGAGGCGAAGAAATCTCATAATGGGGCATATGAAAAAATAACCCTCCTGACCTTGTTCCAGAAGGAAAAGATTTTTAAAAGGTACATGCAAGCACTGAGAGAGCAGTGTGAGGTGCCTCACTTCCCCCAGGCAGGACACAGCCCAGGGCTGTGCTCAGTGGCAGCTCTGCGTGCAGGCAGCAGACAGAAGATCCCCAAATGATCAGGTTAAGTTTATCTCCAGCTGGCACATGGAGCATCCACTTGGTACAGCAAGACCAGCCACAAACAGGTTGTGGCTTTCCCCTCTCACTTCCAGATTGCTGGGAAATTGCAGCTGCTTGGCCAGCTCTCTCTGGGCACAGTGATTGCTGTGTTCATCAGTTCAGCATGGCTGGGTGCAGGGTGAGCACAACACACCAGCTCAAGGTGGTACAAACTGGGACTCCCTGCCTTCTCCAAGGTGCCCATCCTGTCCCACAGCGGGGGGATATTGAGTCTCTCACAGGCAATTCCAAAAGCAGTTCAAGGACTCGCTCCTAATTCTTTCAGCAACCCCATTTTTTTACAGAGGAAGTTTTGACCGTGAGTGGTCAGGCCTATATTTCTCTGCAAAGGACTTATAGCTGGGAAGAAAAGATGGGAAGGTCATGAAGAAATTCTTGTCTGGTGAAGGTACCCAGACACCAAGCAGCCATTTGGGTAGCAGAGAAAAGTGAAATGAAATTGAAATTGTTCCCTGTGAGGGTGGTGATGCCCTGGCACAGACTGCCCAGAGAAGCTCTGGCTGCCCCATTGCTGGAAGTGTCCAAGGTTGGGTGGGGCTTGGAGCACCAAATGGAAGGTGTCCCTGCCCCATTCCAGCATTCTGTGGTTCTATAAACTCCCCTCCTGGGCAGGAACATCTCAATGCCAAGATTTGCCCGAGGAACCCAAATTCCGTTCACCAGTAACCTTCTCTCATCACCATTTATTGTCCCTCACTCCATTCTGCTCTCAAAGTTTTGACCCAGAGAAGATGGATTTCACACAAGAGTGAAGGCTGGAATAGAAATAGCCCTTTGTAAATGATGGATCTGCATTGCACCCTGAAAATTCTTCTTGGAAAATGACAGACAGCTACAGCTACAGTCTGAGGCATTGGATGGATTGTGTGAATGCTGCCAAATTGCAGAGAACTCAAAAGGACAGGACAAATACCTAAAAGGAAGATGAGACAATCACATTACTCCTCAATTTTCAATAAAATGAGAATTTCTAAAGCACATATTATGTATTATTAATTTCCAACTTAGAGATCATGCAAATGCTCAGGAGAACAGGTCTAGTAATAAAACCCACTTTGCTCTTCAGACCATTAAAGCAACCAAACACTGCAGTGCTCTGTCCCTGCTGCCCCCAAGGAACCTCAGGCTCAGCTTTGCTGGCAGAGCTGTGTGGAGTTAGTCCTCATGCTTAAACCCTGCCCGGCCAAATGCAGCCCAACAGCCTCGTGCTGTCAGCTCTGACCATCCACAACCACAAGTCAGGCTCTGCCCCAGCCCCAGCACTCACCAGAAGAGCAACCTAAAACATTTATATTTTTACTCAGAAGATTGTCTTAAAATCATTGTTAAACTAACTTAATGCAAGGATTATTTTTTAATGTGCTCCTAATTTTCTCTTATCAAGGTCCGAGAGAATGATTTCAAACAACTCTACAAATATAAGCATAGCTTATTTAAAACCAGAACAAAACTGATATAACATTCCCATCTGATTGCAAGTGGCAGGAATAACCATCATGGAAAGAAAGCAAGGCTTGGTTTGCTTATCAGGAAATAAAGCAATCCACCAAACATCTGAAAACACAAAAACGTGTTGGGAATGATGCAAAAAAAATTATCTCAATTGAAAAATAATGGCTTGTCTGAATTTTATTTTCTGTGCATCTTTTAAAAGAAAATTTTGATGGCTCTGCACTCATATTGAATTTAAATATAATTGCCATCATGATGGTTCTCACAGCAGAGATGCCATATCAGTAGCAAGCAGACCCTGATGTGGATTAGGATAACGGGGAAGACAGAGGGGGAAGAACAGAGCTCTCTCCTGCACAGCATTTTTCATGCACACTGTACATCACCACAATCAAACACCTCAGTCACCTTGTTGAATAATGAATAGCAAAATGAACAGAAAATTAAGGAGCAGCAAGCAAGGGAGAGAAGATTCAAGCTGACATTTGCAATGAGAGGAAGTCACCGAGAGGTTCCCAGTGGCTGCTCCAGATGGCTGCAGCTATTTTGGCCAGACTACCTGGCTAGGACAGAGCTGCAGTTAGGTAAGCAGAAGGGGGCAGGAAGAGGGAAAGGAACAAAGGGGGAAAAACAAGCACTGAAAATGGAATTTGGAGCCTGGAGACCTCCTAATTCTGAGCCTTGTGAATAAGAGAAAGTTGTAAAATAAAATAGGAACTCCCAGTGACCATTTAGGAAAAGGAAACCAATTACCACTCGGGATTAGACACAGAAATTTCTTTTGGCCACTGTATGGATTCATTCTCTCTCCCATGCTTGGCTTTCCATAAACATAATTAAATTGACTTTTTCTTATGAGTAAATCGTACATGTGCTTTAGGCCACACAAAGCATCTTGCCATCTAATTGTATTTTTCATCTGTACTTTCCCCCATCGAGCTCCCTTACAGTACTGGGAAGAAAGGAAAAGTCCTTCTGTATATATTCATTTTTGTTTGTTTGTTTGCCTTAAGGTCCAATGCATATTCTAGCTGTCAAAAGTGATTTCCCTGCTCGCTGAGCAAATATTCTCAACAAAGATTTTCTTTTTTATTTACTACTATTTATTAAACAATGATTTCACAGACAGGTAATAGAAATGCAGGCAGGTCAGAGTGCATCAAAGATTTCTCTCTGGGCAGGAAGTCAAGTTTCATTAAATATAAAAATGAAGTTTATGTAAGTGGAACACAGGGTTGCTGCAAGTTGGCTTTGGGACATAGGTGACAAAGTTGCAGTGAAATTATGAAAAACATAACAAAAGGCAGTAAGAACCTCACATGACCCCAAGCCTGCATGGTAGGTGAATATTGCACTTCCAGAAGACTGTTTCAAACAGTATATCAAATATTTAAAGACCTGAAAGTGGATTAAGTCTTATGTCCTGATGCCTGATAAAACCAAATCTTTTGTATTCTCTAGCACTGGGTATAACCTGAGAAATAAAACACAAAGTAAGAAAATGTAAAGCAAGCGTAGAAGCGATGTGAAGCAGGTTTGTGTCTGACAGCGAGGTGAGAACTCTGTGCCAGTACAGAAAGAAACCCAGGGTGGAGCTGACGGCCAGACACAGGTATTTGTCTCCAGAGTGCCCAATTCAACTGCAGCACAACCCGAGGCTTTTCCTCAGGGCTGTATTTAGGGACCTGAATGGAAACGATCCCAGGGCTCTCAAAAACCTGCAGGAGCCCAAACACCACATGGCACAGACATCTATAAAGAAAGGGGTAAAGCCTTGGGCAGCTCCTGCTGGAGCAGCTGATGTCCTGCTAAGAGGTGTCCTGGTGAGCAGGCTGATGGTGTAACAGCATTCACAGAGCTGAGAAACCCAGCACATGAGAGTTTTAAATTATCTAAACACATAGCAAGGAACAGAGGATTACTGTAGAGGTGAAACTGAGCTGGAGGATATTCTTATAAATGCAGCCAGGAGAAGCACAGTCACGCTTGCATTTAGGAATTCAAACACCAGCAGCTTCCAATAGGCCTTAGGAACCCAATACTGGATACTGGAGGTATTTAGGTGCAAATTAGCACTGATTACCACTTCAAAAAATTCCTGTATTTCTTATTCTAAACACCAGGTACCAGCATCTGATGTCCTGCACTCCATTACCTGTCACAGTGCAGGGTCCCCACTGCAAAACCCCCCTAAACTTGATCTATTTTACAAATGCTAAATATAAATGAAAGTTAATCAAGAGAGAGGGCTTCACAAAATGTCTAAAGCTTCTTTATAGTCACTGCAACATCTTAACAGTTGTTGTAAGTGAACTGCTAAATAGAATTAAAATTCAAGCAAGATCAGATACCAGGAAGGATTAGATTCCCTAAAAAGGTAGAATAGAAAACTCAGAAATATTTCAGACAACTGTTTCCATGTTCATTAAACTCCATGACAAAACAATAAACCAGAATATGGAAAACAAAGCACCAGGAGAGTTTGGGAAATTGAGGATGGAACAAAGACAAACAGCTTGTCAAGCAACAGACATTTCCCTCGTGTGAACAAACCTACAAACTCCACGACATGATGCAATTCAGAAAATGTCTGGATGTCAAAAGATACCAATAAGTGGGAAATTGGGTGTTTGTTTAATGGATATAAGCCAAATGCAGGCAATACCATCCTGTCACCAGGAAAATAATGGTGTAAATACAAGAGCAAGGAAAGCAACCACCAAACATGGATAATTCATGGCTGCTACCAGTGTTTTTAGAAATGTGAGTATAAAAACATGGCTGTTTCTTTAATTAATTAAAAATAATTAATCCATTTTAAAAAGCCTACAGGGTTTTTTTAAATTAAGCCATCTATTGGGGGCTAAACAATTTTTAATACAAAACAAAATCAAATTAGGTTTGTCAAAAGAATTATAAGATATCTGTGTTAAATAATGAAAAATAGCAAGGCTTCATTTTTTCATTATTATTAAAAAACATTAAATGGAAACTACAGAAGAAGAAAAAGTTGCTCCCTGATAGACAAAAGAATTATTAGGACTCTTAAAGGAATCCAAATTGGTACAGGAAACAAGCTTTTGCAATTAAAGGCCAGTGTGTACTCTAGAGCCCATGGATAAGATAACAAGACCTGAAATAAGAAAAGATGTAGGAGAATACAAGACTACATCCAAGCTTTCAATGCAAAAATAAATAAAATTCTGATTTCCAATATTGTCAAGATTTTCTAATTATTAGGAAAGCTACAGACCTTCCATGGCTCCTGCTCCTGAGGACACACAGCTCTGCATTCTGCTGCAACAGCAGCAAGAGTTCAAATAAATTAAGTCAAGCTAAGTTAAAAGTTCAGCCAGACAAGAATGCCAGTAATGAGAAGCCACGAAGAAGGGACCATGAATGGTTACACAATGGAGAGAGGAAGAAATCAAGAAACCCCCTCTGTGACTGGCTGAGCTAATGAAGCCTTGCTTGCTTCTCTGCTGTCTAATTGTACGCAAGATTAAAATGGAGCTTTCTTCCCAAATTAGTGACATTTCAGGAGATCTTATTCCCCAGCAGCTTTTTGGTATTCAGCAGGGATCATCAGCCTTTTTCTTAGGGCTTTCTTCCCCTCTGCCTGGTCATCTGCTTTCCCTGCTGGCAGGGACTCCCTGTTTTCTGTCTCTACCTGCCTGCCAAATAGACGCACACTGGCCCAAGGATTCAAGAATTATTGAAGTGGGGGGGAGAAAAGGGATGAATGCAAAGATACGCCAAGAGATTTGATCTGAATGTTTGCAAGGGGAGCAACTGCCAAATCTTTGCAGCTCCTCCTCAGTCACTTCAGCTCCTCGCTTTGCATTTTCCCCTCCTACCCCCACTCAGAAGCACCAAGGCGGGAGAAGGAATCTGGGTTTTGGGAATGAATCACCTTCTCAACACTTCTCTTCATGAGACTATTTCCTCTTTGGAAACTCAGCAAGAAATCATCCATATGCAACAGAAAACCCAACAAACTCAATTTATTTTAGGCCCAGCAAAGGGAATTAAAAGACAAATACTTTGCACGAGTTAAAACCGAGCCATTTGCTGATTATTAGCAATGAGGACAAAGAAGGCAAATGGTCACAACGAACTTGTCAAGCCTTCCCAGCACCTCCTCGTGAGGGAAGCTACCCTACTTTCCAGAGCAGTTTTCCTCAGACTCATCACTTTCTGCTAACAGATGGGAAGCTGAAGATAGAAAGAGGCATAGTTTATGCCTAGCACCAAGGGGAGGGAAAAATTTATCTCAGCAGGAGATTCTTTAAAAAAAAAAAATAAAAAAATCAGCAACTGTCCTTCTTCTGAGAAACTAGGGAAAAGGAGGGGGAAGTGTTGGAGACAAAGGATCACGGACTTTTCCCGGTGCTGCCCAGGTTCTGAACGCCAAGCCAACCTCCTCCAGCCTCTTCTGCTCTCCTTGCCCCATTCCTAATCGCCCATCAGTGCTAACATAAGAGCAGGAGGAGAAAAAAGGTCCTTCAGAATTCTGACATAAAGAGTTCTATGATCAAAAAAGCTTCCTCATACTCTAAAAATTGGAAATACGTTTTTTTTCTGTAAAGCCCAGAACATTTCAGCTAATCCTTAATCACAAATTCCTATCTGGATTTGTTTCTTCACCAAGTAGTCAGGATTTCCCTAACTCAGATGGCAAAACACTCTGTAATGATCCAGCAGCAGGGAAAATCCTGGGATGCACATTGAAACGCTGGGATGCACATTGAAATAGACTCTCTGATACGGATTGGAGTTTATAATTTGCCATTGAGACCTACAGATTTCTTGAAATTGTGATGATACAGTAGAAGTGTCACTAGTCTTAAGTCACTTAATGTTTTCTTCCTTTCCACCACTATGGACACATGAGAATATTTATCAGTAGTGGTATTAAACAGAAAAAAACTCTCAAACACAACCCCCTCAACAAATTAAGCTGCACTGAACACCTTTAAATTGTGATACTTTAATACTCAAGGAGAAAAAATTCCAGACTAATTCAACAAGCTTACCTAGTGCTGGAAAGGACAAAGTGCTAACAATTTTTAGCATCATTTATCACCATTTCTAGATACCAGCACACACTCCATTTCTATTTGCATGTGTTTGTGAATGCACGTGTGCCCTTTTGTGTGGTTACATAAAAATGCACACAGATTTTGGAGACTGTCTCTAGAAGCATTCACACCCCCTTATCTACCCCAACTTTAAATTCAGATTGGAACCTAAACCAAGGAATTTGGGAGCAATTCTTTAGTTTTCCCATCAGTGATTTACTGACTAAACAGAGTAGGAAAGGGCTGGTTTGCTCCAGTGTTAATGTTCATTGAGCAACACGAGTCTTGCCCAAACCCTCAGCACCTCAGGGAAGAAGGAACAGCATTTGCACAATACTGATTTTACATTTTTTTTAGACTTCTCCCCTGTGAGGGTGGGGAGGCCCTGGCACAGGGTGCCCAGAGAAGCTGTGGCTGCCCCTGGATCCCTGGCAGCGTCCAGGGCCAGGCTGGAAAGGGCTTGGAGCACCCTGGATAGCAGCAGGTGTCCCTGCCCAGGGCAGGATGTGGAATGAGATGGGATTTAAGGTTCCCAAACAGTTCTGTGATTTCTCTTTAGTTCAAATTTCAAGAGCCAGCTGAGAGAATGCATGAATTAAAAAATTTTTGTATGCGGAGTTCTTCAAGGGAAAAGCTTGCATTTCTCTCTTCCCTACAAGAAAAGAGGTCACCAGAATCAGGGTGAGAACGTTTCCAAGGAGGTTTGCCTTTGACAGGGCAGGCATGGAATCGCATGAGTGATTCTTACACAGGAGTGTGAAGATAATAATCAAGCTCTAAGAATGCTAAAATTCACAGGAGGTCTATACACACATATAAACCCTGAAATAATAAAAAATAAAAGTTTGGTGAAAGTATTAATGTCTGTTATTTCTGAACAAACACACAGTGCTTAATAGAAAAACAGAATACAAATATAGAGTCACACATCCCCAGTTACACACAAAACCAGGAGTGAACCACAATGGTTTGTTTATTAGAGACATCAGAATGTCATCAACTAATTAAGTGCAGCTTCTCCCTTTTGGGAAGATAACTGCAGCCTCCGTAGATTCAAGAAATCTACATGGATTTGGATGAAATATGGAAAATGGAACTTGAGCTGCCTCCCTAAATGCTGAGTGATCGTAGGAGGATATTTATTTTTCTTTTTTTTTTTCCTCCATAATGTGAACATAAAAGAAACTGCACCACAGCAAGTTCCACGCCACAGGCATCAAGTACCATTTTATCTTGGAATTTCATTAGACCATCTATTGAGACAAGCACTGACTGAACAAATCAAAGAGAGGTATTTATCTACAAACAGTGCAAGGGATTAAGTTGCCAATAATTACAGATATAAAATAACGCAGATTAGTCTACAATGTGGGTTTGTGAGCTTCTATTTTGTTGGGAGTTCAATTTTGTACTATTATTATAGACTGTTCTGCAGGATCATCATAAAGAAAATTTAAACCAGTTTGTCTCATTTCCCTAAATCTTTCTGACTAGCCTTATATATGCCTTGACTTATGAAGTCTGTGGTTATTTACAGATTTGCCCTCCATCATTCTGAAATGAATTTTCCTTGAACATTCGTTTCCTGGCTGAAGTCTAAAAGAAAGCAGTAAAAAGAGAACTTTCAAGGATAACCTTGACTATGAAATAGGTATGGGGAGCCTTTAGTTCAGAGGATCCTTGTTCAGAAACTACTACAGGTGACAGAGTGATGAAAACAGTGAAATTCTGGACAGGTCTTTAAGCAAATGCTAAAAGATGAGACTCAGAATGAGCATCCTCGCAGTGAAGACAGGCCTCTCATCACAGATTTCCTTTGATTCTCCCAAAAGTCTCTGATTTCTAATTGCCACTATCACACACATTGATTACAATGATTTTGTGAGTGGCTGGAATTTCCCCAGAAATGTTTCCAAATACAGTCAAGTTCCCTTGGCTCACAATGAGCTGTTTACAAAAGCGATTATTAACAGGGAACCAATCTGTGCAATTATCAGAAAAACTTCTGCAAACACCAGAACCACCTCACCCCTGTGTGTGTTCCCCCTGTGCTCCCAGGGCTGGCACACGGGCAGGGCCTGCTGGGTGCCAGGACACAGCAGAGTCGTGACCTCCAGCCTCTGCTCACTGAGGGCTCCACAACCCCAACCTTCCTTCCTGAGAGCAAAGCTCAGCAAAGACCTGTGACTTCCCAAGTTCACTTATTGCTGGGCATTCAAAACGAGCCTGAAAAGTGAAGGTGTTCCATGCTCACCTGTTAAGCAGAGGAATGGGCACTACCCAGATTTTTCCTCTTTCAAACAATCCCTCAGCTCATAACAACTCGGCGCTGCCTGGGTGGCAGGACTGTGACAGCCACTGATGGACGAGCTCCAGCAGCATCATGGTTTAAGTTTAAAAAATTATTTCTTATTAAGAAAAAAAAAGTCTGAAATTTGTTTCATCTTACTCAAAAAGGATGCTTGATAGGCAGGTTTTGTTTTGTTTATGATTAAATGAAAATTGAACACTGTTAAGAACTCAAGGGTGGGAATTGGAAGTTAAAGTTAACCTGAGTTACCAGCACCACCAGCCTAAGATGATTTCACATAAAGCTTGAGGAAATTTTATCAAAACTATGGAAAGAAAATGCAAATATTGAAAACAAAACAAAACAAAACAAAAAAAAAAACCCTCATTAACTAGTCTGCCATATCCTATGTTACAGTGCTTAATTTATATGTTTTTAAAATAGAGGTAATTAGGTTGGCATTACATTCCAGTACACAAAAGCTGCTGAAATTTTCATCGGCAGAGATGTTTATCCATCATTTTCTTCACACTTTGAAAGTGAATATAGACAGTCTGTTTAATGTCCTCTTATGTAACATGCACCAAATGCAACAGAAAGTAATATGGAATAAAACATATCTAGGCATTTTCAATTTTACTTGTATTTCCTACATAACGCATTTAACTTGACAAGAAGAAAGGTAATAAGAATAAAAGTCATCAATTTAAAATAGTATTTTTTGGTTCTAATCCTTAAGCTACAAAAGAAAGTCTAAGTTTCCATAGAAAATGTTCTATTACTAAAGAACAGAAAAATAATTTTCAAAGAATAAATCCTGAGCAATGGACTTTTTAGCTGCTAGTAGGTGAAAAAATACTGCTGTCAAGTGACTAAAATAAGCATTTGATTCTCTAACAGTCTCAAATATAACATATTTCACTACAATATCAAAATGCACTCAGGTACATGAAATACATGACACAAAGGACATCCACAATCGTATTAGAAAGATTTTTGAAATTATAGTCCCAATAATAAACCTCCTTTTTCATGTACTTTGTAGTGAGGGCAGATATATGGAACTGCTGCTTTTATGCAGCTTGGCACAAGCCATTCCCAAGAGGCAGAAAAAAAGAGGATATTGGGAAGTGCTGTATAGAGCTGTGGTGAGATGACTTTTGTCTTTAATGTAGTGACCCTGCATCACCAGAGCAGGAGATGCAAATTCCTAACACCTCTATTTCCTCAAATAAATGAGAATATTCAATATTGCTGTACAATAAAAGGGCTTTTTCCACTACTGAACTTGTTACGGGGATTGTGGCACAAACCACAAAAATACCCAGCAGGTTTGGCTGCTTTTCCTGGACTGGGAAATTTGCCTTTCTGTCAGGAAGGTGGGCACCCATTTCACCTGGCCAGGAGAGACTGAAAAGGAACCACAGCAAACTTCCACACTGGAATTCCTATAGCAACATCATCCCCACTTGGATCCTCTTAAGTCAAAGCTTGTCATGGAAAAATGGGTGTTCTTTAGGACATGATGCAAAACCAGCCATTTTGTGCCCATTTCTACACTGGAGAAATACCTGCATTGTTCATAGCACTTTAATATATGTCTGCCTACTGCCTTCAAGATACTTCAATAGATTTACTACCAGCTATCATAGCTGGATTTTACTTATTTTAATTACCAGCCTCAAAACCAAACTATAATAAAACAGCTGGTGGACCTGTCACAGCCTGAACATAGCAAGAACTAAATGCCATGTTTTCAGCTAGTCAGAAAATTCTCTTTTAATAGAGAGATGATGATCCTACCAGAAGACATCATCGGCTTTCATAATTCTAAATTCCTTTGTATTGGTTGCAGGATATTACATGGCAAAACAGGCGGGGACAAGTAGGAATATATCTATATATAAGAATATATATTTGAGTTAGGTGTGGAACAGAGTAGCCAAGGCAAATTCAGGAAAACATAGAAGCCAAAGAAAGGCCAGGTGTGTGTTAATTTACTATCATTTTACACACTCTCCTTCCAGGTTATCCTGTCTTAAAAGCAAGGTGGCCTCAGGACCACACCTCCAAAGCTGTTACAGACTAAAGAGCACTTGACAGCTGACAATTTACTGCCACTAATTTTAAAAATATCACATGGATCAGCTCCAAGAAAGGTACCATGACCCACTGTGAGAATGCAAAAGGAGACATGAAAAAACACCTAAATTCTCTCAAAATGTAGCTCAAACATTCTTACTCTATACAATTTTTAAAAAGCTGCCAACTTGTTTCTTCTTTTTTTTTCTTCTTACTTTTGTTTCTTTTCTTTCTTGGCTTTGGATGTTCAAGGATCACAAAGAAGGAAAGAAAAAAATGAAACAAAAAGAAAACCATAATAATGATTCTGAAAATATAATTTTATGGCCAACTTAATGATATTTACAGTCACACGTGCAATATTCATTTTCCATGCTGGATCTCCCAGCACTTGGATCTTAACACCACTGCTGATCCATGCAGGCATCTGCAGAGAATATTTTGAAAAGAACACATATTTGATTTTGTCTGCTCCCTAAAGATTTAGAAGATAGCATAGCAGTGACAATTCCACTAGAAAAACCAAACTTCATGTGAAAACCTAATTTTTGTCTCTAAAATCTTGAAAACTTATCCAGAAAAGAAGTTGAAGCATGCATTAAATGCTGTTGCTCATCTCAAGGCCTGCTATGTACAAGCTCATTTGCCAATCCCCACTCAGGGAGAGGGAAATGCAATTCAAGATGTGCCAAAACAACATTTTCTTGCACTCCTAAGAGTGGTGGCCAACACATTTGGGCCAGCTCCCTTCCTCATGTGACTGGCAAGGACTTGTTTGAGCTGTAATTACTACTGGCAGCAGGAGTTGCCTCCTCCTCTCCACAGCTTTTGGAGAACCAATTCATTTCTTTCCAATGGTTCAGGCCATAAAAGTGAATTCCAAGTATCCCACCTACTATTTTATGTTCATTGTTCATATGCACGGATGCTGCTCCGGAACAAAATCCTGCCTTTCTGTTAAGGATCTATGGCTGAGTCACAAGGCACAGGAAGAGGCTTTAGAGGAACTGCTTTGTCCCTGGGCTGTTCCTACAAGTATTTATGGCAAAAGCGAGCTGCTAAAATGGTAATGGAAAAGGAAGGAATTTAATGTGGGATATAACATAGGCACTGCTATAACCATGCTGTAATAATTGCAGCGGGAACCTTTCCCGTGCAGACATTTGGAGGAGCCTTTTTTGGTTCAGATATTTGCTCCAGCTGAAATATCAGACACATAAAACATTGAGACAACGCCACCACCAGAAGCATCATCAGAGATTTAGAAGTAGAGCTTCATCAGTTGTCCATTTAATTCTCTCTCCTGGCTCCAAGAGTGGCAGTACCAAATGCTTTGGAGCAAAAATGCTCCAAACAAGAGGAATCAGAGCAGTCTGCAATCTGGTAAAACCCTTCCACATGGAAAGGTTCCCTGAGCTCCTTTCTAGCTCTTCCTATGGAATATAAACAAGTCAAACTTTAATTACTGTAAGCTTTCACATACTAACGGAATATAAGGAGATTTAAAGAAATTTGGAAAGCAGCAATTTACTTGGGAGTAATGTAATTTTACTTAATTGCTTCTAATTAAAATTATTCTACAAATGTAAAACAAAAATGTCTATTAATTCTCTGCATAAACTAAATTTAGGTATCAACTGAGTAGCTTATTCACAGTATTTACTATAATTACTGCAATACTTTTGTAACTTTGATGATTTAAAAGTTTGGAGGCTTGATACCAAATAACGGTTTCTGCTGCATAAAGCAAAATAATCTTTCAAACTCCCAGTGCCTTTGTAGTTTGACTGTGACTCACTAAATTTACATTTTGTGAAAGTACATGTAGGAGTAAAAGCACTTATGTATTATCAAGAAATATGACACTATAATCCCATGAAGTTACTACTTATAGAAAAAAATAAAACTGTTCCCATTCTCTTCCACACCTAAGTGTAAAGTGAATACCTTCCATTAACTTTACCTTGGATTAACTTTAGAAAGAGAAAGGACACTTAATATTTTTGCATATATTTTAAACTTCACTTTCAACACAAAGTTTTAAAATCAGCCATGAAACATAAAAATTGGAAGTATCTTTCCATAAAAGTTAACTCATCTGAAAATAATTATTGTATTTTAAACTATCCTGTGATGTGTGTCAAATCAGACAAGAAGTTGAGGCCAAAGCTGGGGTGGAAAATTAAAAAAAAAAAAACAAAAAAAGGTGAGACCATTCTGCAAACTTTTATATTTTAGAAATAGACCAAGTCCAGAGACAGTTATATTTTTTTAATTTCTTCTTATCATTTATCTTCCTTATCCTCTCTCCACATTTTTGCTACCTGGTTTTTCATGTGGTTCTTCAAACAGCCCAACAAAGCAAATGCAGCAGGGTCATTGCACCATTTTGAGGTGAAATTTGCTAACTTCAGTAAAACCAGTACTAAATGCTATTTTCTGCCTGCAGATAAGCCATTTTCTTCTCCAAATTCTTTAACACTCCAAAGTTCGTGTATCACAAGAGAGCCATGCCTGGTTTCTCTTGTGGGGAGGTTGTATCACCACAGGGTTCAGCCACCCTCTGGGGTTCACCCCACGAGCACTTGAGCACGGACCTCTCACAGTAACAGAGACTCAGGAGGAAACAAACCCCACTCAGAGCTCCTCTTTCTGTTTGGAATCATGGAATGGTTTGGGTTGGAAGGAACTTAGAGCCATCCAGTGCCACCCCTGCCATAGCCAGGGACACCTGCCTCTGTCCCAGGCTGCTCCACACCCCATCCAACCTGGCCTTGGACACTGCCAGGGATGCAGGGGCAGCCACAGCTTCTCTGGGCACCCTGTGCCAGGGCCTCATAGGGAAGAATTTCTTCCTAATATCTAACCTAAATTTCCCCTCGTTCAATTTGTACCCATTACTCCCTGTCCTGTGACTCCAGTTCCTGACAAAGAGTCCCTCTCCGGTTCCCTGTAGCCCCTTCAGACCCTGCAAGGTGCTGTGAGATGTCCACACAACCTTCTCTGCTCCAGGCTGAACAGCCCCAACTCTCCCAGCCTGTCTCCTTAGGGAAGGTGCTCCAGTTCCCTTACCAACATCGTGGCCTCCCCTGGACTTGCTCCAGCAGGTCTTATGTTGGAGGCACTACTTGAAGACAATTCCAGAACCTGGCAAACCATGGAGTGTGGAAATCCAGACACTGGGTTTGTTTTTAAACTTGAGGGGGGAAGAAAACATACTTCTGTTAGCCAACAATTTTGGCACTGTGTTACCATTGCTTTCCTCTAATAAAACCGGTTCCAAGAGCCTCCTAAGGAAGTGTCGTGGCTTGACCACAGGACCACAGGAGAACTGCCCCAGGAAGTCCCAGACTGCCACCTCTGGGCTCAGCTGTGTCACAGAAACACTCAGCATTGCACTCTTTCAGCAAGGTGGGATCTCTCCACCAGGGCAAGGGCATTTCCCTCTGCCTAATGAAGTTCAAGCCAAATTACGACCAAAGCTCACAGTGAGATCGCTGATGTCACGGCAAAGCAACAATCAAAATAAAATGAAATTGTAGTGACAGCAGCACACAGGAAACAGTTTCTCACAGTCATTTACTTCTCCCATCACTGTGTGGCCCTGACTATATTCCTTCTCTGTATGGGTGCCATGGGAAGCAGATTGTCACACATTTTTAACCCCAAACTCACCAAGTCAAAAAACAGGCTCTTAATTAAGAAAAAAGCAGGGAAAATAGACTTTAATTAAAAAACAGGTTATGTGAATACAAAATGCAGAGGGCATGTTTAAAAATTGGCCCAAGATCAAAAGCAGGAATAATGAGTTAAATTATAAAAGCAATTATTAAAATGTCTGTTATGAATATCTGAAAACAAAAACCTTGAAAATGCACTGTTTCAGAGAAAATTCTGCAGTGGCAGGAAGAGATTCCCAGTGCAACTTGAAGTTTTTTCTTAAATTCAGCAGTTCACTAACAAATCACCATTAAAGCCTTGATGATCCCCAGGGCATCCTAAAAGCACTTTTGCAGCATTAGTAATAGGCCATTTAATTCCCCCACTTTATTTCTAATTTCTAATTAGGTTTTAATTCATGATATATCTTATCCTCTCATTGTGATAGCCCGTATTCTTAAGGAAATGGGAATTTATCTTTCTGAGCTAAAAGTTTTTACAGTCAGGATTGCTGGATCATGGTGTTCCTTCTGCTTGTTTGCCATCTCCCTCAAACTATCTGAAAATAAATCCAAGTGTTTATTATTGAGATATTCTGCTTTTCCCTTATCTGCTTATGCTTCTCAGCTGGCATTTTGGAAATGCAAGAACTGGGGACATTCCATGTATTGCTACCTCAAACTGTATTAAAAAGTCCTCTATACCAGGAGCCTTGTCTTAAAATAATCTTTAAGTGCTTCACCATGGAACACTGAATAAACACCTGGTCCCACTGCATGTCACTGAGACAAGGGATGGTGCCGGGGCTCATTGTCCTGCTTGGACTTCTCCTATGGATAGCTCCACTACTTGACTCTCTAAAAGTTTCTACAGGACAGCTTCTTCTGTTGTCAAGCTAAAAAAAAAAAAAAAAAACAAAAAAAAAAAAACAAAAAACAACACAACAAACCAAAAATCCCATCCGCAAATCAGCTGCTTTTCCTTGTGATTCTTATTCCATTTTCTCCTGCCCCAGGTAGAAGGTTACCAGCATGGAACATCTAACTCCAAGATTTCTTTGTGATCTTAGAATAGAACAAGAACTGGAATTAGGGTAGAGCAAGAAGTAGAGTAGAACAGAGTAAGGGAAGAATTGGGGTGAACTGGAGTTAGAGCAGAGCAGAACTGGAGCAGAACCAAATTCCTGCCCCTGCAATGCAGCACACCCGAGCTCTCCCTCGGTAACTCCAGCAGCAGCAGGAGGGTGACAGTGATCAGCTGCACCTCGGGAATAGCTCCTGCACCCACCCATTCTGTCATGGGAGAAACGTTCCAGGACCCTCCCAAGTGCCTGTGCTGGGGACAGCAGCAAGACTGGGAAATGTTATTGCTCTGTTTCTTTGTCAGTTGGAAGCCTGAGTTCATGCCTGATGCCCAGCAGATTTTCCTGTCATGGCTCAGCTTAATTTGCTTGGTTCTAAGTATCAGCAAAAGATAGAGTTGAGCAAAAAGAAAAAAAAAAATTGGAGAGTTTGTCTCCCTGACATACAGCAGAGGCTGGGTGGGGCTGCCAGGTGACCCCACACTCGGATACTCGTCCGAGGCTGGAAAGCACTGCTGCACTGCAGGGTTTGCATTTCCAGCCCTACCAAACCTTCACAGCAACACAAGCATCCAAAATCAATCCCAGTTCCCTCCATTTATGTTTTCTGAGCAAGCAGCACACACAGATCATGCTAAGAGAGAGGTTGGTTTTCTTTAGCGTGCTGATCTCATTATAAACAAATACGATGGCAATCTGATTTTATCAGCCACAAAACAAAGAGCGTGCTCGAGTTTTAACATCCAGCCAAAACCTCTTCTGCTTACAATTTGAGTTTAAACTTATACAGTATGCTCATTACCATAAACAATCTGCAAAATGGCCAGAAAACAAACTCCCCCCTTGTAATCTGCCATCAAAAAACCCCAAAGAAATAAGCATTGGCATCCCAGCTTTGCTTTCAAGGCTTTGGAAAGACCAGCTGAGAAGTTTTCCTTCCAAATAAACTGAAGGTTTTAAACAAACCAAAGAATGCTTCCAGATGTTTTTTCTTTCAAGCATACCTTAATAAATGACCCCAAATAAAGAAAGCTTCAAGGTAGATAAATAGTGTCTTGGAGGATAAAGAATTAGGAAAGAGCTCTAAGTATTATAAAATGATACTCATGTTTCATCCCAATTGATTTTGTCCACCTAATCAGTAAAATCAACATCAACAACCTGCCTTTCTTCTTTGTGAAAGGGAACAAAATATTATTTTAAAATATGAGATAATTTCAATTTAATAAATACTACATGTGCATATAATGGGATTTCCATGAAAAATTCAAAATCATTGCTCTTCATCATTAAATTCAAGTTAATCAGCATATTCTGCTGCAGATTCAATTAAAAACCAATATTCTAAATTTATTACTCAGTTGTAAATATCAATTCAGTTTCCAAGCAAAACAATATGAATCTGCAGTAAACAGCTCAATCATTCTGGAAGTTGTCTATGCACCAACACCAACAGAGAAAATAAATAAGAGAAAAGCCACAACATCAGCTTTTCCAAAATCCAGGACATGTGCTACAACATCTCATACCTCAACAAACCGAGGGAACTGCAAAAAGTGGTGATAACCAACAGGAACAAAGACTGCTATTTGGTTATCAAATGTTATAAATTAATGTTTTTAAAAGATGTTCATTTTGAATGCCATATGGGAGATGGGAAGGGTCTGTCAGAGCACAGTCCTGATGGAAATCTCCTAATCAAGCTTGACAGATAACCAAATCAACAGATTGACAGCCAGGAATTGCAGATGCCTCATTTCCTTTGGAAAGCCAGCCTGAAAGGAAGGGCCCACTAATACCAACAGCATCCCCTCCAGTGACAGTGACAGCACCCACAAACCTCAGCACGATGACATTTGATGGGAAACAATGAATCCAGAGAGCACAACCCCTGGAGAACCTGCAGAGATGGATCCAAGAGGAGCAACTGCCTCCCCTCCCTGTGTGACTTCCTAAACTCTGTACAAGTGTCCTGCCTGCTCGGGAGAGGAGTCCCAACAGCTCCTGGGGGAGTTACCTCCCCAGGATAAAGGAAGAAAGCACAAGAATGGGGACAGTGGGGGCATGGAATGAAGACAGGCTGGTGAAACCCCATCAGCTTAGTCCTGGCTTTCCTGACCCAAGCCTAGCAGCTGCTCCAAAACTCTGGCCACAGGGAACAGCCAGGTTTGGCCAAGATGGAGAGAGCAGGAGCTGAGGGAACACTGAGCTCCACAGCCTGTGGAGACCCTCAGGACCGTCAGGAGCATTGCTTCCAGGTCCAAGGGGTGCCCTAAGTGGTAACAGACTCCACTTTAATGTTTCCCTTCTCCTCTTCCATAAGTTCCTGTTCATTATTTTCATATTTTCTGTTTGGCATCTAGGAACAGGATAATACCAAGTTTGAACTAAATTTCTCCATGACTGTAAAAATATATTTGATTAAACAGATGTCAGCAAAATTTTATGGAGTGAAAATTGAGTAACAGATGGTGAGGTCTGTGGACTTCAAAGAGGCTGTATTTTATTAAATAGGAAATTTGAGGAAAAGAATTATTTTGCTGGAAATATTGATGCAGTGTTTAGGCAAATGTAAAAGCATTCTTACTTGATAGAAAACAGTAAGTTTAAAAAAATTTTAAGATAGATGTATTCATACTGTGAACCTCAGACCATTAAAAAAGGGGACTTTATTCCACCTATTTTTACTCACTACAGCAGGACATCAAGGTTCTCAAAGAAAATTAATACACTTTATGGGGAAGAAAAAAACCCAACTACCACACCAAAAATAACAATGACCTTGGATTAAGCATCCTGAGCAAAATACATCCTTTGTGTGATGCACAAGCTATTGTGAAAACGAGTTGACAAATACAAGACCATGGGATAATAAACAGTTATACCAAACTTATATTATGAGCATTAAACAAAATTGCAAATAATGGCTTACGTGCGATGGGAAATGAGACAGAAGGGTTATAACTCCTGACTGCCATTAATGCACCACCTCTATTCCAGCTTTACTACTTGGAATGGCAGAAGAACATTGCCACCAGTGGAACGTAGAGAGTCAATGAAATGAAAAGATCATAAATGTAATTAGTATTGCATAATAGGATTTCTCTCCCTATTCCTATGGCTCTCAAGTCTTTTCTTCAAGCTGATATTTTAAACATTTTATTACATCATTGGGAAGAAATTCAAAGGGCAGAAGTAGTTTCAAATTCATGACCAGGCTCCTTCTGCATCAAAGAGAAAGCTACAGTGCCCTGTGGAATAGCAGTCAGTGAGCTGCCTCACACGTCCAGGGGGAAGACTTGGAGAAGTCTGATAGTTCCAGAGCACTTAACCATACTGAGAGCCACCTGATGTCCAAGCAAGCCTTGTGTTGGTTCACAGACAGGAGACACCTCTGACTCCCCCACACCGACAGTGTCTGAGCTGACAGAGCCCCCTCTCGCCTGCAAGAGGCACCAGCCCCTGTGGCCAAACCTGCACCAACACAGCCCAGCTCCATCCAGAGAGCTCTGCTCATCTCCTTCCCAAAAACCTGCTGGGAGCTGCCTCTGGCTCTGGTCTGCCCCTCCCACAGCACAGCTCAGGGTCTGGTGCTCCCTTGGATCAGAGCTGTAAGTACTGATGTCACCAGGAGTGAAGCCATCACAAACATTTAACAGATATTTCTGAGCTTCTGTCTCCATTTCTCAGTGACATTTCCTGTCAGGTGTTTAACTGTGCTGTCAGGGTTCCTGATGCCTCAGAGGTGTGGAAGCTGCTCCATCCTCATGCTTGGGAAATGCTGCTTATTTTTCACAGAGTGGTGCAACGAACTGAGCCCCTCCAGACTGTGAATGCAGAAACAGAACTTCCATCTCACCAGTATTTATGGTTTATTAACTATGATCATGTCTTATTTGTGGGTTTAGGCCTTGACACCACCACAAGAAACAGACATTTTCCCACAAAGGCTGTATTTTAAGAGAGAAACAGTCAGCTTATGTTTGACAGAGTGATAAAAGAACCAACAAATTCAAGCCTCCACAAAGCAAAATGCCCTCCTTGAGTCTGCACTTCAGGGTTTTGTACAAGCACAAGCTCTTCAGGAGTAATGCTCAGCTTTACAACTCATCCATCATTCCTCCCTCTCTATTGATCCCCTTATCAGTCACATCCAGGTAGCCTGGACTGGTTCAGAGGCTCCAAATAAACACATGAAACACAGTTCCTGGGTTTAAACCACTACCAGAGTAATTTACATCATGTTCAGGACAGCCCTCCAGCCTTCCCAAGGAAAAACTGATTGGATTGAAGCACGTTGAAAGCACATATATGTTGCCTGAATTATTTTCACATGCTTTTAGACCTAGAAATTCTGTATTTAAACAAGCAGAAAAAGGAAACATTGGAGGTGGGTGTTAATTACTCCTATTTACAGGCTTTTTAGCAGTTTCCCATATTGCTTAAAACTGAAGTTGTATCTTATTTTCAGTGATTCAAAAATCAAGGCAAGAGACAGAAATTCATCAGAAAAATCAGAGACTACTTTTCCAGAGATATAAAAGAAAATGCAGCTTACACATCTCAGGCATCAGCTTTTAGATCTATCCTTTCTCTTCCTAAGGCAAATGTGATGATCAATCTACAAAAAACCCTGAAATAGTTACCCAAAAACCTCCTCTTAATCTTCAGTTTTTCAAGGATTCTGTAGTTTTCAAAAGAACTCTTAAGCACAGGACATTTGGGGGTTTGAAGTATTCAGTGTTAAGGGCATGAAAAATATCACTCAAAATGTTTAAAAGGGATTTCAAAGCTTGACCTAAGTTGATAACCCTGGTTAAGATTTTCATTTCTGGATATTTAAGATAAAATGGCTGAGGACTTACAGAGAGGAGAAACCAGTTTTACAGCAGCATTTTAAGTTGTGATAAGATTCCTAAATATAAATGCTCAAAGTTAATGTGCCAGAATGTTCATTGGGTATTTTTTAAAGGAAGGCAAAAAGAATGATCTTAAACCTATACTTAACCTCTACACAAGAGGCAGTTCAGTATTTAGAGAGATCTGGAGGAAGGTCTTGTTCTCATCAGATCATCTTTCTTCAGCTTTGGAGGAAGAAGTGCTAATTTCCATTCTTCCCCATTTTCTGACGTGCTTTAGGATTCATTGTGGATGCGGGAAAATAAATTATTTGACCTCTTGAATAGAAGGAAAAGAGAACTGGAAGGGTCATGTCTGGAGAGAGGTCTCTGCTCACTATTCCATGTCAAAGTTCTGGGGCCTCAGGCCAATTTCTCAGGGCCAAATCTGACAGCTACCAGAGAGGTTTACTGTGAAATTAAACAAGGAAAAGTATTCTTGGGATAATCTTATGGAACCTTCTTTTTATTCCTGCAGAGAAAGGCCAGAAAAGTCAAACTAAAAATACCAGATCATTTACAAATGGAGCCAGAAAAGCAAAAACTTTCAATCAGTATCAATATGTGTAGCACCGCCCAAACTGAATGAACTTAATTAGAAATGAAAAACAACTTGTTAAAGCCACCATTCTAAGGTGCTTTTAAATACCTCCAGGGTAATTGTTACCACACTGCAACCAGAAGTTCCTGAGGAGCTGCCCATTGATCACTTTCACTGATGAGCTACCGTTTAGATAAAATCCCAAGTCCACTGTTGGTACTTTTTTGTTGGTATTTTCACAGAGAATGCTAAACACTTTTTTAAAATTTTATTTACAGGAGGCTGCTCTGTGCCTTGGGAATGCCAGTGGATCCCTGAGTGGTGCCACATTGCTGCCTCTCCCAGAGACACAGAGGTGACAAGGAGACAACGAGGGAAGTGTCTCCCCAAACACAGCCTTGCACTCAATGCCTTCTTTAATGCAAGCCAAAAGCAAACTGCTCCAGATGATAATTAAAAAATAGAAACCAAACAGTTAAGGCCTGGCTGATTAATTGCTCTACTTAGCTAATTTGATAAGCCCTCCATCAGTTTTCCATGCCTCCTTCATTGGCTTGATCTACTTTGCAAATTAATCTAATTATGAACACCTGCAATCCAAAGCCCCATCTCTGCAGAGGTTCGAAAACTCTTATTTATACACAGCATTTCTTAAAAGGTCAATTCTAAGCCCCATCCTGCCACAAGAAGCCTTCCTGGGGTCCAAGGAAGGGACAAAGCAAGGGGAATATGCAGTAGAGGAACCACTCCCTGCCTTACCAATGCTTTATTCCCTCTGTATTCAGCAACATAAACTGCACTCTTCAAGAAAATTCCAATAAAAATTTACAGCAGACAAAAGATGAAGAACGAGTCAAAGTCATCCCAGTCCCCACACCACATTAATCAGATCAGCCATGCACCAGGAGGGGAATGATAATGCCAGCTCCAATTCAGGGTGCCATGGAGCTCTCCAAAGACACCAGGTCTGCACAACCATAGCGCTGTGGGTTTAAACCACATTGGAAGCTGCAACCTGGTAAAACTACTGTGAAAAGTTCAGCATCACCTCGAGTGAATATATGTTAGATAATAAAGGATTAACCGTGTGTTTATGATGTAGATGTGTGGCTTACCCTTGATTCCCTTCACACAGGACAGAACTCTTTGCCAAAAGAATCCAAACACAAAACTTGTGCTGCACTATTTTCAAAAGTATGGACTAGTAACAGATTTTCTTTTTTAAAACCAGTTGTACTGATACGTTTAATTGATCTCTCTGATTGCTACTTCAGCCTCATTTATTATTGTGAATATAAATTAGAAACAAAAGGAAGCCCCAAGCAGTTTTATCTGGCTATAAAGATTTTTTGCCACTAGATTTGCAATTCCTTTTCACAAATTATTTTGTGAGCAGAATTTTTAATACTCTGTTTTAATCATAATTTTCTTCCTCCCAAAATCCTTACAGAAAGATTGAACATCATAAAATGTTCTGTTTCCATCAAAATCAGACAAAGTTATAGTTCAATTCATCTGGGGCTTTGTGCTAGCCTTGATAAAATGTATTTTTGAAAGACAAACAACAACACTGTCAGACTTGCCTGACTCAAAAGCAATTTGCATTAGTAAAATTTAACTGTAAGCCCTTGAGATGACAATGCTTTATTGTATTTGTTGTAAAAAATATTTTAGCTGAGCAATACCAAGCTCGGGGCCTTATGCCCTGTGGCAAGAAAAATTAGGAACCTATGCTTCAGAGAACATCTGCAGAGCTTGCAGGGGGTCCCTGCTAGATGGACCCCAAAATGAAGGACACTCCTATCCTACCTCAAAATATGGGTCTAATATTTTAAACCTGAGAATATGAGAAAGTGAAGTTATTAATGGAGCCATTAACTGTGTCTCTGGGGCTCCCAGATTAATTAAATTCAGAGTCATGCTAAGATCCTCACAGCCTTTCCAAACCTCCAGCAAGCACCTGCAGAACTCCTCCAAATATCACCATGTTAGAGAGGAGACTGGGGAAAAGCCACTGGAATGTCAGAAAAGCGTAGAAAAAACACAAAAAATGGAAAAAAATTAAGCAATGTTGGCATTAAAAGACCTGACAGATGTTAAGCTTTTGTTTTTGCATCATCTCTCATTGCAGAGCGCTGAGTAATTAAAAGTGATGTGCAACCGAGCAAGGGCTCGTCCTTGGTCACCATCTCAAAGATGCCCAGAACCCTTCCCCAGGGGCTGCTGGAGACCCTGCAAGCCAAAGGACTCCCCCTGGGAAGTGGGGATGATTATGGAAACGCCAATGGATATCCTAGGATGGAACACTTTCCTTCAGGAAGCTGCAGCATATTTATGACTGTCAGAAATGCCAGGAAGCTCAGCTGAACGCAGCTATTGATTACCCTGACAGCTCCACAAGGCCAACTTCCAATGGCTGACTCGACTGAGGTGAACCAGGGAAGAGGATTAAAAATCCCTATCCCCTAAAGCCTTGGCCGCTCCTCTGACATCCCTAATCCCATCAGCGAGGGAAAGCTGTTTATTAACTTCTGCTCTCAGAGGTGGAGGGCATCAAGCAGCTCAAACATCCTGCAGCAGGTAAGGGAGAACTTAGGAGAAAAACAATGAAAATGGGGGGAAAAAAGAAAAAAAAAGAACAGTGGAACCACATGAGGATTCCAGCTATTTCCAGTAAAAAGCATGAGGGAAAATAATCAATTTAACAATATGTATCAGTAAACCCAGAAATACAGAAGGTGTTTGCTACTTAGCCCCTCAAAACAAAAAACAAAAAAAAGCAGAACACAGTAGGAAATCATTTGATAAGTGTGAGGCCTAATCCCAAAAGCTGGTTTATTTTCATATTGTAATAAAAGGGGTAATTTACTAATATTTGGAGGAGAAAAGAAAGAGAAGGAAGATGTGCTGCTGAGGAGAAGCACGGGGGCTTCTTTTGCCTATACAAAATGAGTTTATGAAATATATTTAACTGAGTTATTTTAAGAAGTGCCAAAAAGTTGGCAGCCACAGAGAATTCCTTAGCATAGCTAAAGAGCCTGAGGATTTGGAGCCAGGACAAGGAGGGATTCACTGGACCCAGGCTGGGCCTTTTGTGTTGCTGTCTGTAGATCTCCTCATTTGGGGACCTGTCAGGAATTCTGATGCCACTGCATTACTTAAAACTACAAAATTGACCCCATCCTGCCCTGTCTACAATTTTGACCATGACCACTGAAACTTTAAGGCCATTATCAGATCATTTACAGGTTCTTAAAACTCGGTTTGCACTGGATGTTGTGTAAAACTGGAGATTTGTCCTAATTCAGAAAAAACAAAGACTAAACTCGTGTGCATGTGTTTATGATCATTTCAAATGATTGATTGTTAAAAGGACATAATATCCCCTTGATATAATAACCCCTGGAACGACGATGGGGATGACAGGAGGAAATCAGGCTTACCATGAACATAGTGCACCAGGCGATGAGATCTTTGTGTCACAGCATGCAAGACCTGATAAAAACAAAGAAAAAACCAGTTTGCATTTGGGAAAATTAAATTATGCCTGGATATAATGAATGCAAAATCAAAGAAAAAGGCAGTTCAATCATTAAAAAGCAGCTGGTTTCCTTTAGATCCAAATGGGCTCGTTGCACAATTAATAAAATTAAGCTCATATCTTCTATGTTACTCCATAATAAATTTATAAAACAGAAAATACTCCATAGAAAATTTTAAAGGGACTCTTAAAAAAATAAAGCCTAACACACCTCCAAAAAATAAACTATAACACACATTCCAACAGAACTGAAGCATGAAATATTGCCTCATTCTGGAAAAATCAAACTAATAATGCACACAAAAGCTATCATACTTGTTGCCACTTATAATTATTTTGTTGTAGCTTTCAGGTCTACAAGTATTCAACAGAACTGATAACCTCAATTTTTCTTAGAATCAAATACCTTGAAGGGAAAATGTTTACTGAATAAATACTTGCATGAATCAGGGCACACGAAATCAGGGCACTTCCTTTTGGGGACAAAAACAAACGTCTCTTCCAAGAATCACATCAGGACAAACACACCAGGTATCTTCCTGGTTCACAAATCTAATGCCAGGATTAAGTTTTCCACAAAGAATCTACTTCAACCCCTTCTGGAGATGATTTTAAGTCAGCAGAGACAGAATCCTGTGTGCAGCACATTCGTCAAGACACAGCTTGCCAAGCAATCAGCCTGTTAAACACAACCCCTCACGCTGCTCAGGGAATGTCCCCTAAACCAGCAGATTTATGCAGGAACACAGCAGTGCCAGCCCTCCAAGAGCTTCAGGACAGAGAGATTCAACAGCAACTTCTGTTCTGACTCCTCAAAGCACTTTGGAGCATCACAGAGGGATGCACAAAAAGAATGGACATTGTGCTATTAAGAGCCAAAAACAGTTCCTGGATTCTCCAGGTTCTGCTGTGCAACTGCTCAGCCAGAAATTAAAAGGACAACACCACTTCTTTGAGAGCCAAAGCTGAGTTAGGGAGGTGACACATCGTGAATTAAATTGAAATCTGGCCAAAAAAAAAAAAAGAAAATAAGCCTAACCCACTTGATTGAAGTGCCATGTAAGCACTACAAGTGATAAAAATACCTCTCTCCCATCCCAAGGTAACAGAAGTGCTTGCAGGAGTTCCAAGCCAAACATCTTGTTCCACCACCTGGGCTACCAACATCTCTTTAGCACATTTATTCCAGAGATTCCCCATTGTGGAAATACATGAAAACAGCTGAACACCAGAGCTCTCAGTCTGAATTGCACCCACAGTGCTGGAGCTGAGCAAAAAAGCAAGTCCATCTTCTCCAGGAGCTGACAATGCAATCCATGCATCGGATACCAATCCCACAAATCGGTGGGCAACTCCAGGAATCAAACTAACAGCAAACAAGGGGACACAGCAGGGGGAAATACCAAAATGCCAGAACTTTGGAGCACAGCAAGTCACAACATCTCTACCAGAGGGGATGAAAATGGTGCAAAGTCAGTCAAATGAGTGCAGTCAGGGATGGGAGCACTTGGCTCTGTTCTGACTCAATCCCAGTTCCAGCACCTACTCTTGGAGGCCTAGGTTGTAAAAACTATCATTTCCCAGCAGTACAGGTGTGTCCTTAAACCTCCTGCCTCCCTTTGCCTCAGCAGTAAAGTTCTCCCACTTCTGTGAGACTGATTTTGAGTATAAATTCAGAGGATAACATAAAAGTGCTCAAACACTGGGGTGATAAATTAAAATAAATGTCTCATCAGTATTCTCAATATATTTCTCTGACTCTATAAAGACTCAACATTTTCAGCCTGGGAAGGATAACAAAACCAGAGTCCAGGAGCAATCAATGCTACTTTTAAAATGCATTTTTACTTTTATCAGGGATTATTAAACCTCAGCCAGACCAATATTTATTTACTCTTTCATCTGGTTTTCCCAGAGTTTTAGAAAATTATAGTTGTCAAAGGTACTGCATATTGCTCTAAAATTCCCTGTGAAGGGGTTTGATGTAAGAAAGCCAGTCACTCATGAAAAAAATTAAACTCATACAAAATTTATAGTTAAATAAAAACCTTTGTTCTTCATTCATTTCCCTAAACAGCTTAAACCCTTGCTGGAGCAGAAATTCAGAGTGCCTGCAAATCAGTCATTTGCTGCAGCTGCTTAAAAATATGAAAAACCATAAAGAAATGGATAATCAAAGAATTTGCTGGAAAGAAAAGACAATTATTGATTCTTAAGACTGGTTTTGACAAGGTAAAGGTTTCACCTTCCCCAGCTGAGGATGGAATTATAACAGAGGATGAGTTCCCATTTTTCCAATATCTTAAAAACCTGGAAGAGTCACAGAGGTGGCAATGGCAGGCTCTTCATCAAGAAACCCATTTCCTATGAAAATAGATTCTGTTTGGGGTACAAAGGCACAGGGGAAACTTGATTAAGTATTACAAGAAATTCTAAAAGGGGAGGGAAAGAATAGGATCATTATTCTGTCTGTCAGTAAGCTCTGGGATGCTCAGCTGTTGCCAAACATCCTCAGAACTTTGTATTTTCTTTAAAAACAAATTCACAGACTCTTCTCTTTACATTTGGGGCTGCTGAAGTGGCTTTACAAGGTAAGGCAGAGCAGTTCCAGCCACCTCCAGCCCAGAGCTGCAGCCCTAACCAGGGGTTTCCACACAACCAGAACCCATCACCACTTCTTACAAGTAGGACAAGAACAGAGCTACAACGGCTTCAGGTTTAATCTGAGGGTGATTGCTTTACTTTTTAAACCCTGATGGCCAAGGTCTAGCAAATATTTTATCATCTCTCAAAAACCTCGTGTAATGCTGCAGTTAAACGTTTTAAGTCAATTTTGTGCTGCTGAAATCATCTCGGTTCCCCAGGATTCCGAGGCAATTAGGAGCAGCACTCAGTAGGGTTATTTTTAGCAAGTGCACCTCATTCACACATTTTGCAGTGCTGCTCAGGGATCACTGATCTATATGCATGACTGCAGTGATAAAATCTGGCAACACTCTTTAATAACTGTTTAAACTGTTCTAGGCATGTTTCGAGCAACGTACAATTATTCCAACACCTAAAAAGAGCTTTTCCACTTGCAGGATTTTCCACTACTCAGTATGTGCACCCTTGCAGTCAGATAGTTAAGATTTTCCATTATTTCTTTTATTTGATTTGCTCCTTTTCAGCCAATGGACTAAGAAGGTGTCCCTGCCCATGGCAGGGGCCTGGAACTGAAGGGTCTTGAAGGTCCCTTCCAACCCAAACTATTCTGTGATTCTGTAGCTCACAAAAGATATCTTGAATGGGATTTGCAAATGGGATGACAGATTCTTATCTTGATGCACAAATTCATGAGGATCAGGCTGAAAAATATGTCATCCATCAACACACTTATGGAAGTATTGAGAATGATCCCCATAAGATCTTTATGATTTTGTTAAATTTTAGTGAGCAAGAGTATTTGGCATGGCACTGAACAAGCCAAAATTAAAACTGTTGATTGGTCAGGTCTAAGTTGTTTGTGCTTTTCAATGTACAACAAATTCCAGTAAAGTGTTCACTGCACAGACCCTGGACTTCTTTCTACTTTCTAAATGTCCTCAAATCCTGCTGCTATACAGTACCATTTCTTAAGACAAACAAAACAAATTGAATTTATTGAAATTACCATGAATAGAGATTTTGAATCAAGCTAGCACTTTGTTAATATAAAAGGTGGCAGAGCTTTGGGTGAAGCAGGGATAAATAAAAGTCAGCTGTGTGGAGGAAAATTGTCCTGCTGGCCATGTTTCCATCCTGTGCAGTGGGAGAGACATCAAAACCCTGCTCCACTTGGCTGTGGCATCCCAGGACAGAGGTTACTAGTGTCTGAATATGGAATTAGTGTGGCATTAGCAAAAAGCCCACAATGAACTGTCCATCTGCAATTCAAGCTGGTGGAGAAATGGAATCACAGCCCTCGAGAGCCAGACAGAGGACAACAGGAGAGAACCCACACTGATACTTGGAAAATGCATCACCATAGAAGGAGGAGAAAAAGCTGCTTTTTTTAATTAAATGGTCATTTTGAGGGCTTTGTCTTCCCCTAAACCCCCCTACAACAGTGATACAGACCTCTACTACACCTTCAACTGCTCCCACCTTTCATGAGTGCAGTATTATTCCACGTTTAGCTCACAGTGTGAAATGCATCTTCCTCTCCCTATAATTCCCCAGGATCTCAGTTTCTGTAATTACACCATTACAAAACAAACCTGACAGCCAACGTGTCAGCTCTGTTTGTCAGGCAGGCAGGCAGCAAAGCCTCTCTGTGGCTGTGCCACATCCACTGTCAGCTCTCATCGGGCGGCGAGCTGAAAATCAGCAAGTGATGGCTTCCCTTGTTCTACTAACTGAGTCAAAGATGTTCTTCTAAAGAGGTTCTTCTGTCTCAGTCATGTCCTCACTGGAAATGGGAGCTACAAACACTGCCCCACAGCGCTCAGGTTTTGAAACATGCAAACCTGGTGCTTCTTTTATCAAAATTATTGACGTTAAAACAAAAGTGACATCCCAGGAACCTTGAGATACTCTTGGAGCGAGCAAGGGGTTGTGGGCACCAAACAGACAACACAGCTTTTCTGCTTGGTCATGAAAGTTCTAGACAGGTATTTAAAATAATCCCATTTGCTCTGTTTGCAGACCTGAGGTGACTGATGCCCTCCCTTCACCAACAACCTGAGCTGCTGGGAATGAGAGAACAGCAGAGCTGATGACAAAAGTGTTCCTGTGCAATGTCCCAGCACAGCTGGCAGTGCCTCAGTGTCACACAGGAGTCCTGACTGACACAGCACCATGTGCTGGGGACTCCTCTGGGGAGGTTTGGTCAATGAAAGTGTTACTTTGATGGAGGAAAGGGGCAAAAAGAGGTTTGGGACTGAGTTTTGGCTTGGGGTTTTCTCTTGGGTGGGGTTTTCCCCTCTTTCCGTATTTCTTTACCTTGTCTTTATTTTAGAGGTGCAGAGTTTGAATGATAAAAAAAGGCATTCACCACCTAAGAAACTTCACTGCCTTCAATCCTCAAGCAGTTCAGACAATGACTATTCTGTACCTTAATTTAATATAAAATGCATCAATGAGCAACTCTACCCAAATTGTACAACAGATCCAGATGAACTTGGTGTTCCAATTCCTTTAGGTACAGTGTGATTTAGATGCTGATCTGCACTGTCTTTGGTATGGTTAGTGGCTTAAGACGTGCTGGTTTGTCTATTTTATGCAAAGATCATCTATTATAGATTTAAAACAGGAAAAAAAACCAACATGTAAGGGTCTTTCAGACAATAAACATTTTGTTCCCTGGAGGTATTCAGCTTTAAAATAAATAATGAAACAGGGATTTAAGATTTTAAGTGCTGGAATCAACGTTGTGTATTTCAAAAGACTCTGGGTGATGCCCAACCTTCACTTGCCTGCACACTGCTCATATCCCAGGGGACTGGACTTTTGTTCTTCTGAAATTGTTTTGGTTATAAGAAAATGCAGTAGCTCAAAAAGCACAGTAATATCTTTCCCTCAGTCATATTAGACATATATTTTCTAAATATTCCCTTTTATTGCTAACAAATGGGGCTGGATTTGTAGCAGAACTTGAATATCAAAGAATATGATACAATTATGACCCTGCTTATCTGCAAACTCCTTTGCAATTTATATTTCCCAGCACTTCATAAACTACAGTTATTACCAATTCCTTTAATAATTTGGCTTTCTGATTCTAGGAGATTATCTGGACTAGAAGAATCCTCAGATAATAACAACTATGTGATGTTACAGAGCTTTACAGCTATATTCAATGTAGATATGTGAATGTTTTCTCCCAGAGATCAGTTCAGTGATCCAATAACACTTTTGGACAGCTTAGGGCTGTGCAATAAACACCCCATAAAAACCACTTCAAAACCAAGTCAGATTCAACTCTTTTAAAAATCTGAAAAAACGTAAATCATGTTGGAAAAACAGGGGGGGTTATTAGGAAAAACCACATATTTTCCTATATCTGAAAGCACGAGTCAAGAACTAAAAAACGCTGTTTTTCTGGCATTCCCAGGGAGCGATCCCTCATTCCTGTCCCTGCAGCAGACAGGAGATCTGTCCTGCAGAGTCCCAGGAAATGGGATTGCTGTGGCCTGCTTTAGGGAATGGCAGTGCCTCTGAGCCTCCAGCACCATGGCAGAGGCTCCCTGTGGGGGATGAGCAAAACCACAAAGTAAAGGACCTGATTAAGGCAAAAATACAAGTTGCTCACTTGTCCCAGTAAATGACAGGTTTAATGAGCAGAGCCACCAACAGGTATTTGCTTTTAGGCAGCATTTTGAAATAAAACTGGCTCTGGGAAGGTGGAGTCCATCATTCTCCCTCAGTGGTCTTAAACTCACCAGCCAGGAACAGTTCCATTATCCTAACCCTGTGGAAAAGCTGTTTCATCTCATTTATAATCCTTCAACATCTTCCCACAAAGCAGAGGGACCATGCCAGCGTCCAAATACTCTTTCCACTGTAGCCATTATGAAATATAAAATATTCCTCCCAACTTCCTTCCTGTACCACTTGCCTCTGGTACTGATGAGCTTTAATTCCTCAACTGTCTAATGAACCTGGCCCCATTCTCTCCCTAATGTATGCAAATGTACTACAAGAATTTTCAAAGCACTGAACAAAACTTGATATCAATTTCTAATTAGAAATCTCTGCAGCAGCTCTGGAAATCTCACCCTCCTCTCTGTGATTTTGTTAATAGAAAAAAAAATCCACCTAAGTGGTCATGAAAATGTGCATTGTATGAATGTATTTTTTTAATTTATTCATGAAGAAATATTTTTAAAGGCTGCTCGGTGACAGAGGATTTAACACAGTGTTATGCAATAACTGGTTCAACAGCTTCCCCCACCATGTACTTTTCTCTGCATGTAAATTTTTTGAAGTTATTTCTAAGGCAATAACTCCATATCAAAAGTTTAATTTCAGAGTGTGACAGATGACAAATATCTACTCCGTATTTAAGTGCTCCCCCCACAGTGCTATTCTAGTCTGTGCAGAATATAAATGACCGACTGAAGGCAAAAGAAAAAAAAAGCCAAAAGCATTTTTCAAGGTTTTTCATTAAAATCCACATTTAAGAGAAAATTAATGAGGGGGAAAGAAGTTCCCCTCCCTGAATGATGCTGATCAAAGTACATTTCTCCAGAAGCTTCAAAGATTTGCTGAGCAATGCATCACTCCTGTCCCCTCCCAAGGAAAAAACAAAATATGTATTGAAAATTTGGTTAGCTACAATTTACTGTAAATGCATTTATGACACTGCAACAAAGGAATGCTGCTGTGTACACAGGAAGGAAAATTCCTGCAACATTCTTCTAGTGAAAAGGACTGCACTGAGTTTAACACTACAGTTCAGTGTGTGCTTAGGTGCTGAACTTGGCCATATCTCAGAAGCTTGCAGTACTGCAAGGCTTTGTGTAAGAAAGATGAATCAGCCTTAAATTAACCCCCCTGTGTAGTGAGGCTGTTAACCTTTTCAGTAATGCAGAGAAAGAGGTTTCAACTCTTGCTCTGCTCGCTGTTCCAGCACAGGTTCACACAGCCACCCACAATTCCAACTGCATGGGCTGTGCCATGAGGGACTTGGGGTTGTGCTGTTGCTTTTTCAGGTATTAAAGAACAACAGGATTTTCCTTTTTGTGCTTGTTTCTGCTCTTTCATCACCAGGAACATTCTCAGGTGATGCACACAAGAAAATAACTTCATTCAAGAGAAAATCTCCCTCACCCACCAGAGAAAACTGTGTGTTCCCTTTGAGTCAAGCCCAAAAAGAAAAAGGGCTCTGGTTCTGTTCCCATCTCATTTTACTGGGTAGCAGAGCTTGCATCCTGCAGTGGAAAGGTCACATCCATGGGCAGGGCCTGCCAAGGGCTGACCTGCAGCTCAGCTAAAAACCCTCTCACAGGAAAAAGCTATAAAACACAAATTACAGCAGTTTGCCAGGCAGGCGGATCCCAAGCACAACCATGAGCATCTCACTGGGAATTCAGAGAATGAGCAGCATCCCCAGCATTTCCCAGAAGGCTTTAATGCTCTTCCTTTGCATTTTATTCATATCCCTGCCTTGAAGGATGAGTACAAGTGCACCCCAACATCCTGGATTTGGGAGAGGGTTTAACACCTCCCTGCTCACACAGCTGTGGTCAAACTGCTTTTCTGATGAAGTTCTACCTGCAAATTCATTCATTTTCTCTATTAAGGTCTTCCAAAGCACCAGCAGAGCATGGTGACAGCACTTCCAGGCAAGGTGATTTGTGCAAAGATGCTTTTCCCAAACTAACTTCAATGTAATTGTGATAGCTGGTTTTCCCATCACTTATAGTAACCATACACAGTAATAATTCATTGCAAATTTTTATCAATTACAAATGCTACAACTTGAACTACTGCAAGGTATCTTGCTAGTATAGTCCAGTCAGTTACACACGTTAAAAAAAAGGTTAATTTAAATTTTCTTTGATTAACTAGCATACTGAAATTATTCCCATAGCACATCCAGAAGTGGTTCAAGGTGAATTCTTTTTATTCAAAAGCAACCAGGACATTTTATCAATTCAAATATAATAAATTACTGAAAAAGAAATACAATGAACAGTGAAAAAGTTCCTTGTGGTTGACAGGTAACTCCATTCCTAAACAGATCCTTTTACCTTCAGTGGATGGACCTATGAAAAAATGCTTACAGGAGCTGTTTGGAAGAATATTGGTTTGTTTCTGAGATTTAAGTCGCGTCAAATTATTCCCTGCAAGATTGTCGTAGAAGAATTCCCTGGAGCACACCACCAAACCCTCTCTTTAGAAACCAGGTATTAGAACCTCTCTAAAGGCAAAGCAGGGCTCTTTCAGCACAGTGTGAAGGAGAAGTATTTTAAACCATTTCTTAGCTCTGAAGCCTTCTCCTGCACAGCTTTCCCCCACACCATTGTCACAAAAAGGCAACGCTGACAGCTCTTCAGGCTCCAGCAGGAAGCCACCCACACACAGATCCAGAAAAACTCTGCCTGGATAAACTGGGTTCTCCTGGCCCAGCCCTGCTGTGACGTCTCCGCTCCAGACAGCTCTTGGCAGCCCTGGAGCTGCTCCCAGCCCACTGAGCCCCAGGATGCAGGAGCAGGGCGGCTGCAGCACCTTCCATCCTGCTCCAGCTCCTCCCTGGCTGCCCTCAAAACACATTCTGCTCTCTGGAGGTGTTCCCCACGTGTTCCGGGAGCCAAAAGTAGGACAAGTGTGCTGCTTTCCCTCTGAGGGGGGACATTAGATGGGGGGGTTGCTACATTGCAAAAGGAGAGAAAAATGGGAACAAACCTTATTCCTCAGAGTAGTAGCACAAAAAATGATTCTGCTACCTTAGTTTCCCACTAATCACCTTTCTCACCATACCTATCAGTCACCACTATTTTCCCAACCATTAGAACATATTTCAGCTTAAATTTCCTCTGACAAGGGGTTTTTACCTCTCTAAAATATCTCAGTTAAAAAAAAAAAAAAGCTCCCTTGTTATGGATTAGAGATTCTTGGTTTTACTGACTGTCTGTGCAGAGGAAACAACACTAGTTTTCCTTACTATGGATTAGAGTCTTTGGGGTTTACTGACTGTCTTTTCTGTGCAGGGAAACTCCAGTTTAGGGTACAGAGCACCATAAACCATTGTTCAAGATAATTTCCAAGCACATGAACAAGCCCTTGAGGAAACACAAGCATCACATTTTCCTGTTTTAAATGTCCTAACTCTGTAATATATTTGTCTTCTTGTTCTGATAAAGCATGCATGTTGACAAGAGAAGAATGGGAGAGGGATCCAAGGGAATAAAACCCCTGCCATCATCTACAGCAAATGTAACATGATTTCTGTTGTACCAGAGATTAGACATATTAAATGCAAATACATGCAAAAATGCTATTCATAAAGTGATTTGGAGGCCTTGAATAACCTTTTTTGGTAAAACGTGTCATTCACAGAATAAATGCAGATATATCACATTGTGAGATGTGATATAATGAATTGTAAATGACATATTACATTTTTGAGGCATTTTTGGCCCTCATTTGAGGCCATCAACGTCCAGATCCTCAGAAGCCTCAGCATTCACAGAATCTTACAAGGGCTTGCACAGGGTGCTCAGAGAAATTTATCATCTCAGTGATGATTATATGATTAAAATGCTTTAAGATTACTGCAAATTCCCCTTGATGCCAAATATTTAACTTTACACAACAAGCACCCACATGCCAAATTAAAGAAGCTGGAAAGCAACGTAAAACATCATTATTAGTCTTCACAACATGGAGAAATGAGACAACAAATACAAGCTGGCAAAACATCAGAACTATTTTTCAGCAACTGCAGCAAAGGTAGAAATGTATCAGGCTTGCAGCAAGTAAGATAAACTGGAACCAAGAGTTGTCACCAAAACTCAGCCTAGGGCCCCTGCAGACAGCTTATGTAGATATGACTGGGCATTACCCATTATTTATAAGTAATGGCATCATTATTATCCCAGGTTTCCCCATATGGATCCCTCCAGACAACAATTCAAGGCCTCTCCCCACTGCTGTCACCATTCCTTCAGTTAATGAGCCATGAGCAAAGCTCCACTCACAGGTACCTCTAATCCCTGTGATGTGCAACATAAGCAAGGTTTGGTTTTGTTTTGCAGTCTGGCTTGATTTACTGCCTGAACTGAAGATGACTCCTCAGACACCTCCAGTACTCCTAGAAAAGCCATTTCTTCAACCTCTAATAGGGCTACAAAGAGACCCCAAAGAGCTGCTTTTCCAGGCATTTGTAACACCTCTGCAAGCTGCAGCTGAAAGGCAATGCACAGCCTTTCTTCACTTCCACCAAAAGTAATTTACTTTTCTGTAACTCCATTATCATTTCCACTGGTAACTGGGAAACATCTCTATGCATCATCCTTAGTCGGGACCAGTTTCACAAAACAAAGTTGCCCAAGAGCAGGATGCTGCTGGTGGATTCTGCTTCCACAGCCAGGCCAAACAACAGCAGCGTTCAACAGCCATGATCTGCCCTCAGACAATAAATTCAGATCAGCAGCAGGGTGGAATCGTAGAATGTTTTGGCTTGGAAGGGACCTTAAAGATCACCAAGTGCCCTCAAGTTCCACCTCCTGCCATGGGCAGGGACACCTTCCTCTATTCCAGGGAGCTCCAAGCCCCATCCAGCCTGGCCTTGGACACTGCCAGGGATCCAGGGGCAGCCACAGCTGCTCTGGGCACCCTGTGCCAGGGCCTGCCCACCCTCACAGGGAACAATTCCTTCCCAATATCCCACCTAACCCCACCCTCTGGCAGTGGGAAGCCATTCTCCCTTATCCTGTCACTCCAGGCCCCATCCTTCTTGGCTCCTTCAGGTACTGGAAGGACACAGTTAGGTCTCCTGACAGCTTCTCTGTTTGGTTTTGGGGTATAACTTTAAAAAAAAAAACCTAAACCACAATCAGAAAAGCACAAAACTGCTCCAGTTGTTTAAGAGAAAACCATAAGTACAAATTGCCATGGTGAAAAGCAACAAAATTTGTAATATTTTCAATCTTAGCAGACTTTCATAATTACATGTTTCCTTAGCAGTAAATCTTACTCCCAAACAGTACCTCCTATATTATGTTAAGTGCCAAGGGCTCCAAGGAACACATTCCCACAAATATTTCTCATATGAATAGCACATTATATTTACTACTTGATACATTTATAGTGGCACACTAAATATACACTTACGAAAAAGGCTGGATTTATTTCCAGCATATAAAAGGCTGTAAAGTTTTCCATCCATAGGGGACCAAGCTAATCATGGTCCATTCAACCATTGGACTCAAAACATTTCTGTCAGACAGTTTGATTATTTCCCACTGAGGACACATGGCCCTCGTCTCCAGATAAATCTCCGACATCAGTTTAAGGAGTAAAAGGGTTAACAAGGGCCCAGGTATTCTGACATAAAGGCATATTTCTTCACCAGTCCTATTCCTACAGGCCAAAAGAACATATCAAATCTCCCACCAGAGTCATACATAAGAACGCTCCACATTTCAAAGCAAGGATGCATTAACTTTACTTAAAATTTCTCCACTGCCATTTTAGGTACTTACATATCTAGCCTAATAGTGGACATTTTGTCTTGCTACACTCCACTCTCACTTCTTACTCTCACTGCTTGAGACTGAGCTTCACTAAAACACAGACAAAATGGCTAATTTTTGGATGAGCAGGGAAGAAGGTGATTGTTTGGAGTTTTTAAGTAAGTCCATTTTCAACTGTCTCAAAATGACCATTTCAAATTAGTAAGAAGCTTCACAGTAGCCTTGGTCTTCACCTTTTCATTCACTTGCTTTTATTCCCCTTAAACTAGCAAAATAAAAAGCTTTCAGGGATTTCCAAAGTGACCCATACTCATTACTGCCAAATGGAAAATATGTATTTTATTGTAATATCCTATAACCAGGACCCTGTTACAAAGGAATACTCTGTAAGAAGCAGACATTTTCCCCTAGAAGTGAAAGAAGAATTCCTCCTTTTTTTCTTTTTTTTATTTTAAAGAGAACTGCTTCCTTACAGTCCACGTATTTAATTTGTGTAACGTAATAATAAATGTTACATCCTCAGCTTCTCTGGAGCATCTGAAGATGCTTTTTATCATTCATTACAATATGTTGCGGTTTTAGAACCAATGTAAATATAATATAGCCAAACCCAACCGCCAGGTTTTCACCCCCAGTGGAACTCAGGAGCAGTGACAGGGGGGCAGGACACAAAAGCTCTCGCTCGAGTGGCCGCACAGCACAGCTGTGGGGAGCAGCTTCCTCAACACCTGCTGTTTGTGACAGGAGCTGTTCACTGACAGAGTATAGAAATAAATAGTCTGATTTTTCCAGACATAGAGGCTTGGGATAAGGAGCCAGCAGAATTCATAGAATTGTTGGAAAAGACTTCCGAGTCCACCCGTTAATGCGGCACTGCCATGTTCACCACTAACCCTTGTCCCCAAGTGCCACATCCACACACAGCTCCTGAACTCCCAGGATGATTCAAGCACTGCCCTGGGCAGCCTGCTCCAGTGCCTGACCACCCTTTCAGCAAAGAAATCTTTCCTAATACCCAATATCAACCTCCCCTGGTGCAACTTGAGGCCATTTCCTCTTGTTCTATCGCTTGTTATTTGGGAGAAGAGCCCGACCCCCACCTGGCTGCAACCTCCTGGCAGGGAGTTGTAGAAGGAAACTCTCGTTTATCATGGTAAGACTTTACAACTTTAACCCTCTTACACGAAGACAAAGCAGGGATTCTCAGGGCAGAAAACTGTTCTCCAAGCCAGTGATTTCTAATTCTATAGGACACAGATCAATACTCTTCAGCTTTATGGACTGATTCAC
>NW_008238633.1:3024599-3030203 GCF_000691975.1 Corvus brachyrhynchos
TCCTGCTGCACCTTTAGTGCACAGCAGAGAGGTTTAAATCAAACCCAGAGAACAAAGGAGGGCTGATGTGCCTGTGGGGATGTTCAGATGAGACTCAGGCTCTGCTGTGTGCCTGCAGCCCCCTGCTCAGGAGCGCTCAGCACCACAATGGAGCAATCAGCCCTCACACCGCACTGCCACTGACAGCAGCTGGCACAAAATCAGCAGTTTGCTCACCTTGCCCTGAAATGCAGGAACTGCACAAGGGAATTTATTAGGTGGGGAAGAAGACAAAGGTAAGAAGAGACCACCTGAAATCTCAGAATTCCTTCTGGCACACCAACATTTGCATGTATCACTGCCCTCACACACAGGGGAACACGCGAAGCCTGGGTGGTTTGCACACAGCCCAAAGACAAAGTAGTAGCACAAGCTCCTGGGAAAAGTTGCTGAACAGGGAAAGGGAAATGGCAAAATTAAACATTATCTTAGATAACTTGAGCTGAATATTGCTAAAATCTTCTTTCAGCTTTACAATCACTTGCCTTTTTTTTTTTTTTGTTTTCATTTCAATGGCAGCTTGCAAATCTCACTGAAGTGTAATAAAAATTATAGTGTTTCATGAACATAAACTATTAAAAAAGCTACCATTTATTACTACAGAGAAACAAGAAATGGAAACTCTAATGCATCCCATCTGTCTAAATGGTAATGAGCCCATGCAAAACTCATTGCAGGGTCAGAATCCAATATTTCCCTTTGGATCCTTCAGTGCAAACGAGGTTCATGTCAGCTCTGGTTCCAAAAGGAGAAAGAGGCAAAATGAGCTGCAGCTCCCAAGATTTTATTATGCTGATCAGATCTTTCTCAGGGTTTGAAGCCTCTTCAGTGTCCAATTTGAATTCACACAGTCAGAATTTGGACTGGAACGAGTTTGCAACTCTTGTTTCTCAGAGTGCTGCTCACCTGCCTGGGGAGTTTGTCCCGAGGTACAGGCTTGACTCACTCTGCAGTGGGAATGTTGAGGCAGTCAGGAATTGTAATGACTTCAAAATTCAAAGTACACATTTTTGTGGAGCATTTTATGTCTTTATAAAGCTTTTTTTAAACTTAAATGTACATTTAAACATGTCGTTTACTAACGCTAGTTGGAAGTGGTTTTGAAATCAAAGCAGGAATTTTTAAGTTCTGCAGATTTGATTGCCAAAGCTGAATGATCAGGGCACAGTAACTACCTACATGCTTATCTTAACACACCTGACAGAGATCCAAGCAGCTCCATTTAAACAAAACAAAAAAAGGAAGAAAGAAAACCAAGTAGACAATGTACAACATCTTCCTTTAAAATAAATAGCAAACACCAACAAAAGATAAAAAACCCCTTCATTTATTTTCCTGCACTACTTGACTGTAAACTGATTTTGAAACTCAGCTAAAACAGGCAGGTTTATAGAGCCTGAAAGCAAGCAGCGTTGTTTTCCTTTGCAACGCTGCAGGACCAGCATCCAGAGCAGAGCTAAGCCTAGGCTCAGGTTTCTTTGATCCTGGAAAACCAAGTTCTGCCAAAACCTTCAAACAGCCCTGCAGGCTTAGGGCTAACAAGCAAGTAAGGCTCATACATATTCAGCAGAGCTGAAGGGCTCTTGTGCTGGGAGCCCAGAGCAGACCTTCACAGATGCTTTCATGGCCCACGCCTCTTGTGATGTAACCACCCACATTGGACTTGCATGATAAGCACCAGCATATCAATGTGTGATCAATTAATTTATGAGTATTTAATATGCAAAGGAAAGGTCAGCTAATTCCCTCCCTGAGATAAGAGACGTTTTATCATTAGTGGCAGCTACAGGTACATCTGTGGTCCTGCAGCTCAAACACAACATTTTAAGCCCATAGGCACAGACATCTACTAAAGCTGCTCACAGAAGGATGATTTATCTTTTCATACTCACTTCCCACTAATTTTGTTACTGACATACCAGTAATTACTGTTTCTAAATGCCTTCCCTACCTTCTTCAATTTTAATTATACTGTGTCAGCACCTAAAAATGTACAAACCATGCACAAGACAAAAAAGATGCATTTCCTACAGAGGCTCCAGAACTTCCAGAAGAAGGAATACAAGAGCAAGACCCCAGTAGGCAGAAGTCACCAGTTTTGCATAGGGAGTCCCAGGTGGGGATAAAAATAAACTTGAAGTTTTGAAGGGCTGCAAAAGACTTTTCCTGACTCTTACTTGCCTGTCTTCTGAGACTCATTCTTCCTAAGAAATGGCCAAAGAAAAGGTTTGCTTGTCACACCAAATAGTACAAAAACAAGGCTCCCAATCAGCTTTCAAATGCTTTATCTGTCCTGTCCCCTCCAGCACTTCTACCACATCTGTATTACCTCCCAGGGCCTGTTCCAATAGTAATACATCAATATTTACAAAGGAAGTAACTTTTTCTTGCAGACCAGTTTCCCCAGGAGAGACACATCAGTTAAGGATTTATCCCACATCCAGCTCCACCTCCAACCATCTCCTCCATTGCTAAATGAGCAGGTGAGATGTGCAGGCTCATGTGGTCTGCAGTGGTTTATAAATCAGTACAAAACAATCTGCCTGTGGGGAGGTCCTCATGAGGGGAACATGAAACAGTTTCTAAGAAGGATTCTGGTGGCTCAATAATTATTTGTCTTTAAAAGTAAGCCAAGGTCAGAAAGCCAGAGTCATGAGGAAGATGGAATGCCATAATTCAACTTTCTCAGCTATGGTTAAGTTCACAAAAAGCTTCTCAATCAGACTCTCACCTGCTTCCCACCTCCAGAAAACAGCATGACAAGGCAGGGACTCTAACAGGGCCTTTTGGGGAGCCCATTTTCCCTCTGCCTGTTAAGTAAGGATGCCTTCCAATTCTCAGCTGTTAAGAATTCATTCCTCTTCTGTAAGAGGGAATTACCTAATTCATCACAGCTCAGCCTTACTCTCATAATAGCACCTACAAATAGGGCATGTGTCTGTAATATCCTCTGCAAGTTAACCCTTCTCCTCCTAACCCTCAAAGTCTCAAGGGAAAAGTCACTAAAGCTGTGAAAAGAGAGAGCTGGAGGCTGGATCCCAAAGGGAGCTAAAGCCCCACTGTGCAAGGCACAAACCTGAGCCAGGTTTTACCTCATTTCTAGGTCTCTGCTCCCCAACAACAGCCCAAGTCCTGTTTTAAGGACACAGACTCCCTATGGACATGAATCAGGATACTTCAAGAGACAAGATCCACCAGGAAAACACACAAGTGTCTGTATCTGGAGTCCCTGCTCAGATCTTAGGAATTTCCTAGGAAGAGGCACTTTTTTTTATAAGGATTTGTGAAAGCTTCCACACCTGAGGGAACGTTCCTGAGACTAATTTATCATATAAAAGGAGCAAGGCCTCAACTATTCCCTTCAGCCTCTGCTATTGCAGCTCCCACAGCTTTGTTCAGTGCTTTGTTATCTTCCATTTATCTGGAAGATAAATGACATTGTTCTATTTAAAGCAAGGCTGATACATTGAAAGACAGCACAGAGAACGCCTGCAATGATGTTTTTCATCGCATCCACCTGTTGGAGGGTATAATCCAATGTACCTATATTTTACAAATAAAAACCAAAACGAGTTCTTCTGCTTCCCTCTACTTTACATTCTTCCATGTCTCACTAAGGAGCTTTTTTACCCAAGAGATCTCTGATGGACGTTCGCAGATCACAAAGCAACGTTTAGAGGCAAAGTGAAATTTACTGCTTTGCCCACCAGAGACATTCAGTACTTACACTGCTCATTATTGATCTTATAAAAGATTCCAGAGGAGAGAGGGTAAATATTTGGGTCTAATGCCACTTAACATCATTTTAAAATTCTGCTGGTGTGGTAACTAGTTGGCTGTGTTACTTACACATTAATTGAGGACACATCAATTACTTGAGAGATTATACCAAAAATATCTTGGTGGGAGACTTTGGCATCTAATTAAGAAAAAAATTATTTATTTTTTTAATCACCAGAATCACCTTTTAAACTACAAAACACACCCCTGCCTCACTAGGAGTGTAGCATACAATGACAGTTTAAAAGCCAACTGTTAGTTTCCCACCGTAGGTCTTACAACAAGGAAAATTTAAGTACTTCTCAAAGCCTGGAGATAATTCAGGAAATGTTTTAGACCAGCATCATTTTTTGAAGGGTTTTAGCAGCTAAGATTTTAATAAAGCATCAATTAAATTTTTCTTTATCACACTTAAAAATATGCAGAACCCAGCTCCTGGTCTGACGTCACAAACATCCCAATAGGACAGGCTCTAGAAATAAAGCTGTTGCTGGCTTAGGAAAAGTGCATTCTTCCTGAAAGGTTTCAACAGTGACACACAGGAAGTCAAAGGCTTTTGCTGGAGGGTTTTGCTTCACAACAAATCAAAGCAAGCAGGCCCCAGTTCTCCCCTCCCTCAGCACACTGCAAAGGCAGCTCCATTAACATTCAACACACTTGAGCTCAGAAAAGGAGAATTTTATATTAGTATTTATTATGCAAATTAAATATGTATATGCTCTTAAATATATCTAATGTATGGAAATGACCCACAGTGATAGCTTCCCTTGAATTATTGTCTAATAATAGGGAGCTGCTGTTGCTTCAGAGCACCATGGTGCAGGTACAGCCTCTGGGGTGACATCTTCATTGTGGCCAACATTTTCAATGAAGTGAAAAGAGAAAGAAAGGGGAGAGGAGCAAGAACATTTTTCTTTGCTAGTTTGGCATCAAACCTGAGATAAAACGAGCTGAAATCTGTGTGTTATTGACCAACACTTGCATGAGTAGCTGTGATAAATACAGATATAAATATTCCCTAGGCATCATTCTGGAGCACATCATTCCTGGGTTTGAATATCTGATTTATACACTTGACCTGCAACTTCAATCCCACCAAGCTGGAATCTGCTGCAGCTCTGATGGTGCTCTGGCAAAATCCTAATATTGAGAAAGGAGAAGCAACAGGTGGTAGAATGGGGAAAGGAAAGGACTGAAAAGTTGAACACCTAAAAATGAGAGGAATAGGAGATTCAGATCATAAACATCTTATTCTGTTGAGAATTCAGCTAAAGGCACTGGAAGTGCCTTATTATCCAATGACTGGTATTGTCCAGTGTCTAACCAGACCTGGGCAGGACAAAATCTATGATCAGACAACATAATTGACCTCAAGAAATATATGACTGAGGAAAGAATTCATGGTTTTGCCTTAAATCCTTTAATGACCCTTGAAATAATTTTAAAATTAAAACCAGAACAAATGACTTTTAGTGACTCTAATTACAAACTCTGCTTTCTAGAGCACAAATTGTTTAACCCACCAAACTGCCACTAAAACATTATCATGGAAACACCAAAAAAAACCAGTTTAAAAGCTTATTTTTAAATTACTAATGCGATAGCTACTTTTATTTGCCTCTAACTTTGAGGAATGGGAGAATTAGAAAACAAAAATGCAAGCATATATGGGGAAACACCTGCTTGGGATGACTTCATTACTACCACCCTGTGATGGCTCTGTAAGGCTGTGCCACAAGTGTCACGCTATTGGCATTTCTTGCCATGCCAACCACACTGTTCAGC
>NW_008238633.1:3030304-3057614 GCF_000691975.1 Corvus brachyrhynchos
CTTGCCATGCTGACAAACTCTGCTACCAGGATGCCACACGTGGTGGGCGGAAAGCAAATTTTCTCCTTCACACTTTTCTGGGGATAAAGGCCAAAATGAAATTTTTGAAAGTTTCCCTTCTGTTTCTCCAGCACCATCGTTCCTGAACTGCATGGTCCTACTACTGCCAGAATCCTTTCTCTTCCAAGTTTGACAGCAGCTTCCTCTCCATGAGCAACATCCCTCTCATTGCAGCAACTGTCACGCAGCTCTGAGGCCCAGGGAAGTTTGATCAGCCAAAATACTTTGACTGCAGGAAGAGATACCTCACTTGTTGGGTGAAGATGTGCTGTGCTGAACATCACAAGGCCTTGGATGATCTTCTACATCAAAAAGCTTGATCTGGGGGAGAGCAGCTTCTCATCCATGACTAAGAGGATAACTCATTGCTGTAACCTGGTTCATATTTTTCAAGCAGTGCTTTCTGCTGAAAAAATGAGTGCTGTTTCTCAAACATTAATGTTTCTTCTCTTTCAAAAATCAGGGAAAATGTAGTAAAGAAAAAAAAATCACCTCACTTTACTCAGGGGGAGGAAAAAAAAAAGCCCGGTGCCCTAAAGCAGTTCTGAATTCTTGCTGATTATAAATGTCACAATATCTTAGCTGTTACACAACTGTAAGGAAAATGAAATGGCAATGCTATGGAATTACCCACATGGAACAACCAATCCTCTGCTCTCTGAGGGAAAATATTAAACTTAGCTGTAAGCTAAATAAAAATGTGTTTTGAGGAAATAGTGCATTGATATAACAGCAGGAGTGAAGAGACTGTTAGAGATGAGTATTTGTGTGGATCTCACCCTGGTTCAGATTTGCTCATACATCAGTTAGGCTTCCAAATGGGTCCATAAAATAGGTGACTTTTGTCATTCACATGGACCACCAGGACAACATCTGGGAGAAGGAATGCCAGGCTGAAAATGGCTCTGGCAAAGAAACCTCCAGAGCAGGACAGACACAGCAAAGAAGCAGGAGTGAGTGAACTCAGCCTTTCATTACTTTTGCCAGTGCCTGGCAAAAGCCTTTGCTTTGTCTCTGACACAAGTTGCTAAATCATTGCATGCTCCCCACAGAATACAACTGGTGCTCCCTGTCTTCTCCAAGCCACGGGGTTTAAGGTTCACCTGAGCTAAGTTATTTCAGGCAGCGCTGATTCCAATGGCCCCATCCCCTCTCCAGCTGGGTGACAGTTTGGATAATTGACTTCCAAAGCACAATGGAGCAGCACAGTAATGAAAGCCAAATCTCTCAGTAGCCAAAAAATCAGCTACTCAACTGCTGTCAACATACAGCAATAACCACCCCAGCTGTGCACAGACACCAAGCAATCGAGCTGGCCAGGAATTTTTCAGTTTGAATTTTGCCATGACAGCAACCCCTGTATGGAACAACAAATGACAGACAGGCCCTTTTGGCCCCACTCACTTTTTAGTTTCAAGGAGGCAAGTTAAAAAGTTGAGCTGTGCCTTTCACACACACACACAACCCACCCTTCTTTCAAAAGAGCTGCAAGTGTCTGCAGAAGCAGGAGCCAAGACTGGTGCTGCAGAGCAGGTGGTGGAGCATGAGCCAGACCTGGGGCAACCTGAAGAACTACCCAGGGGCTGCCTTCAATTTATGCACATGGCTGTAAATGGTCAGTGATGCCACAGAAAAAGCGGTATAGGATAGCAAAAAACTGCAGTGGCAACAAAATTGGGGGTTTTCTGCTTTCATCCTTAAGGGTGTGACAGAAAGCTCCCTTGGAAGAACAGAGCTGCACCCCCCTCAGCACCAACAACAAATTCCTGTTTGAACTTCTGCTGAAGGTTATTTTGCCATAAAAAGCAGTGGGCTTGCTTTGTTTGGTTTGCTTTTGTCTGGTTTGGGGTTTAAGTCAATATGGTCTGCAAATAGTACAGCAAAAAATTAAATAGTTCTAGAGGAAAAGGAAAGCTCTTTTACACTGTTTTAAAGACCCAATAGCATTCAATGCTCTCACTTCATCTCAGGGTTCCTTGAGACGCCTGTGAAATAACAGGGCACAAGGGCTGAGGCTGACAGATCAGATCCACCTTGAAGTATTATTAAACTCCAAAGAGCTGCCTCAACAAAGACATTTTCTAAATGAGTACAACCGTTCCACTGACGTAGGGTATCAGATCGTATAGAAAGGGTTACACACTTCAAAGGAAAAAGCCTTCATGTTTCCTCTTATAATAATAATACTAATAATAATAATTATTGCTTTTCTTAGAAGACATTCGGGAGCTACAGATATCTGTGAAATTTCAAACCTGCCTGCTAAGTACAGAGGTGCTCTACACCAGACAGGTAAAAGCAGTTCTGAGAGAGAGGTCCTAGAGAAACCACCTGTTGTATGAGAGCTCTTCAAAGATTTATCATCTCTGCTGGTTTCTTCCCTGGGTCAAAACCTCGATGTTACATCTGTAGTACAGATGCGTAACACACTTCAATGTTAAAGGTGGAAATGAAAACTGATGTGGAACTGCTTTTAAAACTGTTCTCAAACTGACTGAAGTCACCAAGGCTTTTAAACAAGAACAACAAAAAAGAATCCAAACAAAAGCAACAAAAAAGCTGATTCACCAGGAAAGGTATTTCCAAATCAAGCACCACTGAACTATGTTCAGGACACTCACATTAATTTTTCCTTCATCAGCCTCTGCTCTTTTTCAAAATACATAACCAAGTCTAATATTCAAGCACTTCTATGATCATTTTAAAGAAGGTGGTAAGCTCTAATTTGCCAAAATAAAATTGAAAAAGAAATCTAGTAAAAGATTGAAAGAAACAGTCACAAACAGAATTATAACTGCTGGAACATGTAATAATGAAGGAAAGTAACAGGCTGACAACACTACAGAATTTAGAAAAAGCAATTAAAGCCTAAATATTAAACTCTCTTTACCTCTACATACCTTGGGACACTTTGCAATTTCTGTTCAACAACATCAACAATAATTACACTCAAGATAAAGGTTCCTTATCTGAGTTCTACAGTCAGGCACATATATTTGGTAACTGCATTTTGACACATTCCTGTGCCTGTTTCCATATGGGAAAACCTAAAAGAAACAAGACTATACAATATTTTCACGTAAATGAAACTCTTCACCTGGTAAAAATATTACTTCAAGTGCTAAAAAAAACTTTGGAACTCATAATTTCTAAAGCACTGAAAAGCTTAGAAACTTTAAAATGTTCATATAACCACAAAAGTTTTCCTAAAACCTCAGCTTCTTGCTTTACTCAGAGCAGGTCATATTCACCCTTGTTTGTCTCTTTATTAAAAAAAAAAACCAAGTCCAAACAAAAGCCACTAAAGGAGCACCTTCCAGCTGGGACTTCTCCAGCGATGACATCAAATATTCAGAGCAGTGACACTCACTCCGCTATACTGAGCCTGGTGCAAAATCAAGTTAAAATAGCAGAAAGTGCTGGATGCCCTGAGCAGGTGAGCGTTTGGAAAACTCACCAAAAAAATTCCAGAAACACATCAGTCCGGGATAAAGGGGTGTTTCTGCACAAGTACCAATGGGTTTGAGTTCTCTGAATGAAATTTCTATATGGTAAAATGTCATTGGCAAGGGACATAAGTCTAGCCCACATGATTCTGGCTTTAGAAGCTTTTCATGGAGTTAAACCCCTTGCAAAATAATGAATTCTGTCACACAGTCTGCAAGTAATGAGGTGAAATTATTGTGATTCAGGGCCAAGAACGGAGCTGTCACCTGCCCACTGCCTTGTGTCATTGTGAGTGGCCTCACAGGTCACTCCTGCTCCAGCCATCCTTCCACCCAAAACAAAGCTGTGCATGTGACTGAATAATGAAGAGAGACAAAAAATTAACATAACTAAGTCAGCCCTGAGAGCACAAGAGTTGTCACTCCCCTCCCTCATTTATTGACAGGATTTGCAAAAGAAGGAACAAACAATTTATTTAGCAAGAAATTCTGAAAAACAGATATTGCAAAACTTCCCACAGGAGAAGAAATCACAATAGTTTTTGAAATATATAGCAATCAAAGCTTGGTTTCCAAGAGTCACCAGTGGCTTCTGGACACACCTGGCTTTCCAAAAGGACCAAACGTGGCAGGGTGAAAGCAGAGGAGGCTCAGTCTTTGGGAGGTCCTGCTGGGAAGCAGGGAGCCCTGTCCTGGCAGCTCCAACCAAAGCTGCCAGGCTGGGATCACAGCAATGTCATGGAGGCTCTGTGTGCCACTGCCAAGCCAAAGCTGAGCCAGCAGGAAACGAGCAGTTTCCAATGGGTGGTTTATTACAATTTCAAAAGGATACATTTCCACAAACACTTGGGATCACAATGAATTTGGATTTTTCATCCAAAAATGTTCTGTCACAAGTCTCCACCATTCCTGCCACCAAATTAAAAACCATAAAAAGAATGAATTTGTTGTGCAATTCTGGCCAGCTGTGGTTCTTCCTCTGCAGCTCTTGCAGAATTCTTACACAACCTGGAGCCAACAGAATTTTTCACCAATGCTCATGGATCATGTGCTGTGCATTTTGTGTACCCAGCCTGCAGCTGCCAATGAACCTCCCAGCTACAACTGCAAGGTGGGTGTTGGAGCCCAAAACAGAAGTAGTTCTGTTAATACACAAAAACTTCCCAAAGGACTGACAGCATTGCAAGTTAATGCTCTTGAGAAGGTGACACTGGTCTGCATTCTGAGTCATAAAAACATTAGATTCTCTTTCTTAGCTACCTCATGATTAAAAGATTAAGAGAAGTGTACTGTCACTGACCTACTGACATCTCAGCACAGAAGCCCTGGTTCCCTGGCTTTGATGTTGCACAACACCCACACAGCAGAGCCACGCCAAAATACGTTCTTTCTAAAATAAAAATTACAAACTCAGATTCCACCCCCCAGACCCTGCTAGGGAAAGTGTTATTGCAACCTCCAATCATTATCCCTTGCTTCTGAAAGAAACTAAGTAATTTCAGAAACAAATTAATTAACTTTCATTAACACCATTGATTATGTTTTTGCAGGAGGAATCAATGCAGGTATTGCTGTCCCTGCTGCAGCCATGGAAATAGCTCAGCTTTTCACTCACTGTAAAAAAACTGATTATTTGCCAAGCTCAGGGCAGCAGAGTGCTTCCATACTGTGCATTTTATACAAATCAAGCTTCACAGAACAACCTCCAAACAGAGACTAAACCTGGGCTCACTGCTCCTCCCCAGCCTCCTCTCATGCACCACCCAAGCAGGAGCACAGGGAAACAGGCTGAGTAATTATTGGAAGAAAAACTTGATCCACCCTATCCCAAACTATTTACTTCAGTCTCTAACAGCTTTTCCACTAGGGAAGGGATGTCAAGTGGAGTATAAACCATTATGACACACAACATTTTGCTGGAACAAGGATTTTAAAAGATTAGTCTTGATTCTGGCAAGCATTAAGTGCCAGAGTGATTAGTTCCTATCGGGGTAATTGGTGTCAGCGAGACCCCACCTGGAGCACTGTGTCCAGCTCTGGGGCTCCAAACAAAAGCAGGGCATGGAGCTGTTGGAGGGGGTCCATGGAAGGTCCACAAAGATGCTCAAGTAGCTGGAGCCCCTCTTCTCTGGAGCCAGGCTGGGAGAGCTGGGGGTGTTCACCTGGAGAAGAGAAGGCTCCAGGGAGAGCTCAGAGCCCCTTCCAGTGCCCAAAGGGGCTCCAGGAGAGCTGGAGAGAGACTTGGGACAAGGGATGGAGGGACAGGACACAGGGAACGGCTTCCCACTGCCAGAGGGCAGGGATGGATGGGATACTGGGAAGGAATTCCTGGCTGTGAGGGTGGGGAGGCCCTGGCACAGAGTGCCCAGAGAAGCTGTGGGTGCACCCCTGGATCCATGCAAGTGTCCAAGGCCAGGCTGGACGGGGCTTGGAGCCACCAGGGATAGTGGAAGGTGTCCCTGCCCATGGCAGGGGGTGGAATAAAATGAACTTTAAGTTCCCTTTCAATCCAAACTATTCTAGGATTTCTAACCTCAACTGGAAGCTACTGTTGATGCAAAAAACTGCAACACATCTCAAAACAAAGATCCTTTCTCTCTTTGTAGGGATTAAATGGATCTCTCACTGGAGCAAATATGATTTACTAAAGCATTTAATATTTGAAGTAGCATTTTTACTTTCCCCTTATACATAATATTGACATTCTGATAAGACAACAGAAAGCAACAATAAAACAGAAATACAACTGCATTTACTCATCTGTTCTAAAAGAGAAGAAAACTGGTGTTGCCATCCCTGACACTCCATAATGTAATTTTTAGTGTATTCCTTTGATTTTAAATTAATAATAATGCTTCCTTTCTGGAAAACATCCCCATATAGAAAACAGGATTTTACAGAGATTTTCAGATACTCAGTCTATTTTCACTCTAATTTACATACAGTTACAATAACAGACACACTTGCCTATAGCAGTAATAATCCCAAATGCCTCAGTGTGATGTGTGGGACCTCTGGGTTCAAATCCAAACAGGGATACTGAACACAGTGTTTGACTCCTCCCTTGAAATAAGACAGTGCATTTGGATGGAACTGCAGTTCTTCTGAAGTGGCCAAGACTAAAAGCCCACAGCAAGTGGCCAAGGATTGTGCTGAAGGGTTCAGTACCCTGCTCCAATACCTGCTCAAGATTCTGCTCACAGACCAGGAGCTCCTGCATCACACAACTTTTGCCACAAAGGGGTTCCTATCCTTAAAAGACCTCTCAACTTCTTCTTCCCAGACTAAGGTGGTCTGAAATACCAAGGACAACAGTTTGAAAAAAAAAAAAAAAAATGGAAATTTCTCTCAGAAAACTGTATTTAGTGAAACTCTGAGAAATCAATTTTTCATGGGCAGAAACCCACATTTTCTGTAACAAAACATCCTTTGGAGAATGTTTTGACATTTGAGCAACAGCTGCAAGCAGTGAAGATGTGAGGGCTTCATTCTGGACTGCAGTATCTGGGGGGAACACTGGGTACTGTTAGGAACTGGATTTTACACAGATTCTATTGTGAGTGCTCATTCCCCAGCAATTTGGGCTCCCTGCTTCCTTCCTGGCCCTGCTTTCCCAAAGCCAGCACTGCCATAAGGAAGAAATGAAGAAGGGTGGTGGTACTCAATCAGGATGTTTTTCCATGGAAGGAGTAACAATAGAACTATTTTTACTTTTATTCATTTAATAAAACTTTGGTAATTAAGAGAAATAAATAATCAAAACCAACCACCTTAAATAACATTTTAGATGAGTTAGGAACAGCCACTCTCCCTCTGCTCACTCCATCCCAATTGTAAAATTACAGATTCTGTCTCAGGAAGAGAATACTGTTCGGAATATTTCCTTTCACCAACTCAGACTTTTAGACAATACAATAATAATTTTATTGAACTCTTTTTTTACTTGATGAAAAAGAAAACAAGATTATGGGCTAAAACACAGCAGAAATAGGCCAGCTGCATTCACAGTCCTATGTTGTGTTGCTCATGCTGCTGTGTGTCCCCTCAGTGCTGCAGCCCCCCGGCACAAGGAATGACTCTACCCTGCTCCACAAGATCTCCCAATTTCTCAAGTGATTGAATGACTCATTTTGTCTCTGTAGACAGGAGTGATTCCCCCATTTCTCAGAGCTATTGAGACAACATGTCACAATATTATGGTAGTCCCATAAATACTGGTGTAAGTATCACAAAATACAAGAGTGTAACGCTCACGTCCACTCTAGGACCTCCCAAAAGCATCCAGGTCTGTGCTGGAGAATTGCCTAAGGAATTATTTTCAGTTTTCTGCAGAACTCTACTGTAGGAAATTTTCTCTAAATTATTGAGGTATATGGTCCATTTCTTCCTGAAAGAAATGGACTGAACTGGAGACATAATCACATCCAGTGTGGCCCAGGCCTAACCTCAATGAAACCCAGGTCATCTTCTAAGTCAGAGTCCTGCTTTTTGTGGGGGTTTTAAAATATAAGTGTCCTCTTCATCTCTGCAGACCTACTGAATAATAATAGTAATAATAATAATAATAATAATAATAATAATTCCTTTGGAAGCTTTTGAATCTGTCCAGAAGCTTGCCTTTATGAGAAAAGAGTGGTTATGAAGAGGTCTTTTACCTAAATGAAGCAGTCATTGCACCAAGCTTATCTGCACACCCATTTTATGTGCCTGGACTGTTGGCATGAACAGCCCTAAATACTTCTAGTGGTCCAGTGGTGCTGAAAAGAGTTGTGTCACTTCATATATTTTTCACATTTCAGGTTGATTCTTAAGCTACTTCAAAAACTATAGTCTCATATTATGTAATAGCCACTTTTTGAGATTTTTGAGGTTTATATTTACAATACAGAAAAAGAAAAAAACTCCTTTTTCGGATCATCTTTTTAATGCCTTTGGCTTCGCACACTTTAAATGCTCAAAGTACAGCATGGAAGAAAGCTTACAGAATGTGCAGCCCTGCCATGGCCAGGAATGTACAGGATTAAGACAAGCAGTGCTAAATCATGCTTGCCAATATGTTTCCAGGGGATACAGCTCTGAACAAACTTGACTCAACCTTCAGCAGTTCTGTTGTAAAATGAGGTCCTCCAAAGACAAAGGACAAGCTTTAAAAGCAGCTGAGGCAGTCACCTCTAAAAGCAGCAACTCAGCGTTCATTAGTGACCTTCTTAGGATTGTCTTATAAATCCTTTTGCCTCTGGATGCCAAAAATCTTTGGATTCAACACCTAAGGGTACCTGCTGTCAAGGAAGAAATACCAACAGCTTTATGAAGTGCAGTGTTAAAAGGGAATTCTCTGAATATCTTCTAAAGCTTCAGAGCAGCAAGTAAAAAACCTTATTTTACTGCTTGAAAATCCAAGGTACAATCCCTGAATTTGAATATATTATAGTCACTGACTCCATAAGAAGATTATAAACAATTAGAATCCTTAAAATCTATTTCAACTAACTAGTATTTGTTTAGCTTGAGACAGAAAGGCAGCAGCACACCACATGCAAAGCATGATCTGCAGGGAGAGGAAGTATCTTTTGTGAGAAGAAGTTATATACTTTGGAATATAGGGTACAAGTATTTTTTCCTTTCAGCTGCTGCTGAGACACGCAATTATAATATCAGTGGGGGTTTTCTTCCCCTCAAAGGGGAAAGCAGTCAATGCTTTTCCAGCCAGATCAAAGCAAGGTTCGTGCCACATCCAATGTTAGTGTTCAACCTCCCCAAAATGAGAGAGGGAGGAAAATATAATTTCTGAAAATAGAACTGAAGAGGTCAGTTTGCCACCATATTTGCACTCAGAGCACTCACAGCTCAGCACACCCACTAGAAAGGGTTAATAACAGTCCTAAAGTGCTAGCAGATAAATATTAAGCTATCCAGTGCTGGTTTTATCCAGTAGTATTAGTACCAAATACACAAAATATATATTGCCCCCAATAAACAGCAGTTGCTAATGTTCCTCCATTTCAAAAGAAGAGGGAAGAAATTGTTTTGGATAATAAGATAAGCCTTCACAGTTAAATCTAAGATTTGTGGGAGAAGCATTAGCTACTGTACAAAACTGGAGAAGGCTAAAAACAAAAACCAGCATATGCCAATTAATCTTGCAGCATGACGACATAGTGCTAAAATCAGACTACTAAGATACAAGTGTAGGCAGAGAAATAATTTGTCTTCTGTTCAGAGGCTTTTTTTCCTTGGGGGAAGGAAAAAGGAGAAAGAGATGCAAGAGCCCAAATAGAAATAAAAAAAATCTTCCCATGCCCTTTTTCATCCAAGGTTGGAAGTATCCCACAATCTTCAAAATAAGTAGAATCTTCTAGTACGAGCTAAATTTAGTTGCATATGTTTTTCACAACATATGCAAGTACCACTTCCCCCTTCCTCCTGAGGGCACACACTTTGCTAAGCTATCGTGAACTCATTAATCCACGTTCACTGCAAAACTTCTGAGGAATATTCCATCATACAGAGAGAGAATCCATCTGTGATTAAGCCTTGGAACAACATTCTCAAAACAAGAAAGCAAAAACTTTCTCCTCACTGTCCCCTCCCAATAACTTTCCCACCATGGTGAAAATCAGTATCAGACAAAACGTCCCCATTATCGCAGCTATGGCTGAGACAAAGCACAAGCTCACAACAAACCCCTGTCTCTCTTTGCAGGATGATTTCTGCTGCAATTCCACCTCTCATTTGGGATGAACGGTTTTCCTATTCCATCACTGAATAGAGAGGATTAGTATTTACTACTGATATTTGATTTCTTCCTTCCAAGGATACCAACAACGTAATTATCCACACCCCCTCTTTTCCAGGATGTTGTTCATCACCTTTCTTTAAATATGAAACTTGAATTCTACCTGCAAAATATTTCAGCTGCATTAATTAACGTTACTAGAATTACAACAACATGAACTCCTTCTCTCTCTTTGACTTCTATACCTCCTTACCTCTTTGTGATTTCCTGTTCTTGTCCCCTGTGTTAATGAAACAAAGCAAAGTTTCACCTTCTGGAAACCCTTCAGTGCCTGTGTCTCAGTTCAGCTCCAATTGTCTCAAGGTTTCTGTGCAGCGTTACCTTCCCGTGGAAACGCTGACACAACCAAAGGCAGACAAGTACAATTCCTTCAAAAAAACCCCTCAATGGACACTGGGGGTTGAACTTGGTAACACCATCAGGAGTAAGAAATCAATTTCAACCAAAGTGACTTTCAGAACTACTCAAGGCAGCAGTAATTTCAGATTATAATCCCACTGCCATCACTGAAAAAAACCAGCTTTATTAGCTTTTCACAATCATGGTTTTGCAAGCTAATAATGAAAAAATAAGCAAATCAGAAGTAGAAGCAACTATCTCTACCATTGTCAAGTCCTACTGGCTAGATTTGAGGGACTCTGTAGCAAATGCAGAATAGAAAGTAAATTTAATTAAGACTAATTTTAAGCAACACTCAACATAACACTCATCAGTGGTATCATGCATGAAAATACCATTTGAGAAAATGAGACCATAATCCTTACTGGGGCTTCAAAGTGTTGCTTATAAGGCAAATATTTCTGCTCTAAAGGAAACAAAAGCATGCAAGCAGTAAGCAGTGAAAACATGGGCAGCAGTGAAAGGCCTTCAAGGTTCCCCATCCTGCAGGCAGAGCAGCAGCCCCAGAGGAAGAGAACCCCTCCTGATGCAATGATTCTACCCCAGACCTGTAAATCCATGTTCAGGAAAGAACATCACTATTAGTACTTTATGAAAGGCCAGTATTTAATGCTGTACAGCAGAGGTGAAGCTGCTTTCCTACTATTATCCAAGCTAGAGGAGTGCATTTGTTTTGCTTGGAAACTCTGCAAATAGTAATTGTGCTCTGCCTCGTACGTAGGTACGATGCTCACACCACAGCTTTCACAGAAAGGTTGGCACAAATCTCTGCATTGACCTTTAGGTCAACCTGTGGTGTTTTTTCCTTGGATCCTTGACCTCAACTCACAGGCCAAGAAACCAGAAAAAGTAAAATAAAGTACGAGGGCACATTCAAGTTTCCAGGCTTGACTCAGTCTCTCAGCCTGCTAAGCAAAGCTGATACAAGCTCACATTTTATCCACAAACCCGTAAATATCCTTTCCCCTTCCCATTCTCTTTCACACATTCACTGGGAGTGAAAAAAGGTTATTAATGCCTTCTGAATGTTCCCAGTGAGACCAGGTTTCTCTCACTTCACAGAAAAGCCCTGTAGAGTTACAGAGTTATTTAGGTTGGGACAGACGCTTTCCATCTCCCTGCACTGAGTCAAGGAAAGATGTTAATGTGCAAAATGTACCTGGGAGAGTGGGGAAAACAGGTAATGCAGAAGCAGAAATTATGTTTTCTGCTGCCTCTGTGGCTCATACAATAAATTAACCAGAAAACAATGTCTAAATACCAATTTCTAATTGAACTCTACAAATTCAGTAGCGTTCAACTCTCCAAAGGTACAGTTCGGGGAACACCACTATGGTCAAATCCTGTCTCTAAGTGTCTCAGACACAAATGCTCTTTAGTTACCCACAGGTGAAAAACAGACCCATTCCTGTCAGTAATACCCATTAAAACTCGCAGACCTGAGCCAACAGGACCCTCCAAGCATAGTTGTAATTAAAAGTACATTTTTACCCCAAATCCAACAAATAAGACTATTAAATTTGTGTCCTTTTTGTTCTTGCAAGGAAAAAAGAAAGCCTAAGTAGGAAATTACAAAGAATCAATAAAAAGATTGTGCAAGTGTTGAGGAAATATCAGCCGTACTGCAGCCTAAGCTATTTTTTTTTCATTCAGATAAATGCAAAATCTTTGTTTTGAACATAGCATGGCACAGAGTCTGGCTTAAACACAGTGTGTGTAACCTGAAAGTTGAGATGAATTTTTACTTAACATAACCAACAAATATATTGCAAAATCTCTAAAAAATAATTATTAAAATAGCCTTATTGGGAAATTTTCTTTCAACTTTACATTTTATTTGTAGGTAAAATTTTATCTGCAGATAAGAAGCCACTTTTAAATTTTTATGGGTTTTGATGTCTGATTCAAAAATATTTATAGGTCTCAGACACTGGAACAAAGGAAGTAGCAGGAAGTTTTTGAGGCCAATATTGACTTCTTTGCAAAAGTGATCTTTGGAATTGTGGGAAAAGAGGAGCCTCTCCAAACAGAGTTTAAGAAGAGCCACAAATATTTTGCTATGAATAAAGGAAAAATAATCTATGTGTATATACACATACAAAATATTTAGACCACATGTTCACCCACAAACACCGATAACCAAAGCTTCAGGAGAGAAAGTAAAAGCTTTGTCTTAGAAAGGATGAGTTGAAAAATAAAACTGCAATATTCACTTGCATATTTTATGAAACCATTCCTAAAAAACCTTTTTTATAAGCTTTCTATTCTAGCTGGGAAAGTCACTCAGAAGTTAGTCCTGGGCTGTATGAAAGAAAACTCCAAATGTTAAGCTAACCATTGCAATTGCTTTCAGAGAACTACTAGGGAGAACAGCAAAGTCTTTCAATACTCCCAAAAACGATCAGAAAATTTTGAAAAGGAATACCCAGAATAGCTGCTTTCATTATTATTATTATTATTTGTTTTAACCAAAACAGGGAGTTTTTAAGGTTATGTGATTTAGACCAACTAGGACAAGTTCAAACGGGAAACATTACGGGATAGCAAATGCTAGAGAACATTAATTTTGAATAATGCTGACCACACACACATCCAGCCCTGGATTTTTTTCAATACATACTGTTTCTAACAAATACTATAGTTAAGAAATAGCAACGTCATTAACTAAGAGTAAATACAACCCACACACACATCAGAAAGATTTTGACAGAATAGATAATTTCTACCATTCTTACAGTGACATCCCAGCGAGGTGAAAAGCAACGGAACCACAAAATTCCAATCCCCTTTAGCTGAGCAGCAGATTCCTGATCTTTTCTCACAGAGAAAAATGAAATGTTGTGTAAAGCAAAGAGTCACTTCCTAAGTCTGTCTTGCTTCAGGAGCACCTTGTAAAAGCTTCTCTCTTCCCTCAGAAGAATTCAGATGACAACAACCAATGGTTTTTGTTTAGATAAAATTACAAATAAACACTTAAAAACAGCTGTAAATCTGCTTGCTGAGTGATCTAGCACTGTTTATCAATTATTTTTATTTCCCTCTTCTATCAGCACTCTCAGCAATTTATTTCTGACAACCTCTTTAGGAGGAATGTGCCACTAACAGGAACAGGTGGTAACTTATATGGCGAACCTATCCCAGAACCTAAATCAGCCTGAAAGATCCCCCACACACCTTTATTATTAGTGGGGGAAATGCCTCCTTCCAGAATACACAGACACATGAGAACATTTCTGCCTCACAGGATTGATGTACATCAAATATATGGAAGGGATTTATTCCTTTCTGATACATATTGACATTATATACACTTAAACAGCTCCAAGACTGCTGGCAATTCCTATTTGTATCCACAACAAACCCAGAACGCTGATTTCATTTTTAATTTTTCTTCATTTGGTTCGTTGTGAGGGTTTTTTTTAAAATGTTAACCTCCATCCTTGCCAGACACTGAATGTTTCCCTGAGCTCCCTCCTTTGGAAAGCGCTGAAAATTCCAAATGGAAAAAAACCCCTATAAATATAAAACATTTCAGGATTGCTGCCTCAGAGAATTCCAAAGGACAAAGGCAATCCACTTGCAGAAATGCATTTTTCATCTATATTTTTAACTACTGCAAAGAGACAGTAGCACATTTCATTTATGTAGGTTGAACTCTCAACTCTTAGCATTGAACCACGTAAAAACATAAATAGAGCTGAAATTGAGTCCTCCAAGTTTCAAGCATTGGTCTTCTCACTGCTTAATATTCTCCACAGGTGAAGGTCAAGCAAAGCACTCGAGAAACCATTGTCTGAAGGATTTGTACAAGAATCTGCTGGGAACTATTTCAGGTATTACAAAAGCCTCAGGAGCAAAAGGCCACCAGGCAGCTCTCACAGTGCTGTTCCTTCTCAGGAATGCAAAGATATTGAGAGAATTACAATCAATCTGTCCCACCCATCCACCCTTTTAACACCAAGGGTGCCCTTCCAAAGGCTGCTGTGTTTTCTTCACATTTCTAAGCACGTCTTCAAGATAATTTGCTGAGCACAAAATAAGAATTTGCTATTTGTTAATGTTTTGCCAATCATCACTTTTGTCACTGCTCCAAACTGAAATCCCAAAGAACAGCTCCAAATACAGGGGACTCATTTGCTCTCTCCTTCTCCCTGTGCCTCTCTTTCCCCATGAGTCCCTTTGCTTTAGATGCAGCACGCGAGCAGGATTATGCTTCATTTAACAAGATCTCTGAAAACAGATTTTTCACTTTGTCCTAAAGCACAACATGCAAAGGCAAGAGGCCAAGTCACAGTCATATGAGAGATTTTCAAATGTGAAAGTAGTAAACATAAGGGTAACTTGAAATAAATAGTTTACTTTGGGTCATTAAGCTGTCTAATTAATTTTTGTTTGACATTATTAGTATATAGCAGCAAGCAGCCATTTAAGCAGTTGCTTAAACACAGATCATACAAATATATGAGTGTAGGCTAATGGAAAGAATGGCATATTTATTTAGATTAAACATTCCTGAATGATTTAAACACAAAAATGTTCAGATCACGAGAACTGTGTGGCTTTCTGAAATACGCTGCAGGAAAACCTGGCTTTGCTGCTTTGCATGAGGGAGAGCAGCAAATGGAACGTGCTGAGTCCAACCAAGATTGTGAACTTGTTATTAAGCTGTTAATAGACCTCATTTGAAAAGACTTACATTAAAAATAATTCCTCGGCTTGTTCTTTTTTTAAGTACATAACCTTTTTTTATTACTCAGACTCATTTTCATCACCAAAAGGCATTGCAGTTTACTTTGATGCTGTGTAATGCAGCTTCTTTCTGTTAAGTGGTACATAATTATATTCCTCCCCTTCCCCCAACAGAGATCATAAATTCATCATCTCCTGACAGCTTCAAACAATTCAGCTTCAAAATATGCAGGTGAGGCATACGGGTTAGAAGTCATGTGAAGTTGTTGAGCTTTCAGATGACAGAAGAGGTCTGAGTGTTATTTAGTGCTTAACTCCCAAGCTATGAAGATCTGAGGAAAGCGTCAGAGCCACCTTTGGTTATTCCAATATCTGGAAACAATCCATTTAAATCTAAGGCAATATCAGCACTCAGTCCTCTGACCTTTCAATGCAACACCAGAGCCTCAGCAGTGTGAACAGACCCAGAGAAACTTCACGTGGATTTGCTGTCTCATCATGTTGGCTCAGTTTGAATTTTGAAAGTAAAATAATACAACTGTTGGATGCAACAGCACTACTCAAATCTGCAAAGGACATTCTGGATCCCAGTGGGTAAAATTCAGAGCATGCCTGAGGGTTTCCTGTTAAGCCCGTGCAGAGACTTTACAAGAAGGAACACGGTGCCCATATTTGTGGGGACCCATCTTTGCACACCAGGGAACAGATGGCTTCCATTCCTCAGGGAATATTCCCTTCATCTTCCCTCAAAGCCCTCCTCAAAAACTGTGGGAGCTAAAGGGGCCACACAGGAAGTGCAAGGTGAGGTTTGCTCACCTAGAAAAAGCTGACAGGCTGGGAGGACCCCGAGTCCTTCCCCAGAGTTTGGAGCTGCCTGGTGCTGTGCCCCAGTGCCAGTCCAGATCCTGCCCAGCCCCCAGACCACCCACTGCAAGCACAGCTCGACTCTCCCCTCTTCCCCCACTATCAACCCCGCTGAAATCTTCCTTACAGACTCTACTGATGATGACCTATCATGCTCTGCTTCTTGGAACACAGCGAGCAACTGATCACCATCCTCTTTTCAGATCCCTTGTAATTAAAGAATCGTGTTCTGAGCTGATGGTTTTCCAATTCTCTCAGGGTTTTCTTCCTCACAGAGCCCTTTCCCCAAATGTTTTATTTTTCCCTTATCCACTCTACTCACCACAATTTCTCCTTTGCTTTACCTTCTCTTTGACATTTTTCAAAGTGCTCAAATTAGAAGCTAAGTGGGCCTTCATGAGCTCTGAGGGTGAGCTCAGAGCTGGTGCATATTACAGAGGTAACCCCAAACATCCCAGATCAAAAACTCTGTAAAACACAACACCGTCACGTTCAAAGTCTGCTATAATCCTACACCCTACCCTAACCTCAATTCCTTCCCACCTACTCAGTTATCTGTTATTTTAGGTTTCTACTTGTAATAGTGATTAATACATTTCCTTTTTGTTTTTCAATGGTTTTGATTAATTCCACACCTCTTTGTAAGCAGCAGTTTTAATTCCCATACTGCCCTGCAAAATGCTTCTGAATGCATCTCTCCTGAAAGCACTAAACTTTGCATGTGTTTTTCTATTCCAGTGCCAGCCTGTTAATACAAAAATTACACAGAAGAATCAGGCCCTGAAGATATTCTTGAGCGACCCATTCCAACGAGAGACTGAATAACTGAGAACTCTGAATATTCTTCCAAACCGGCTGTTCCCCTGAAAACGCTCAATTGTTTTGCAGTCATTTCACCTAAATCAGATTTTTCTTCTGAAAATGTCCTACTAGACCATGTCAAATGCTCTCCTGAAGCCTCATTTGTGCGTTTCCCCTCTTTTGGTACCCCAGCCAGCCTTTGGAGGTGGCCATACAGTAAAACCTGACCACTCTTTACTGAAATCTGTCCTCTATGTCCTGTCAAACTCATCTTGTAAAAATCTATTCTGAATCTTTCCAAATACCCAGTTAGGCCCTCTTTACCCTCCTACAAAGCAAAGCAATATTGCTTCCCACCCACCCACTCCATCCAGCTCGCTGGGAATTCTTCCTCCTAACAAATTCTCTGTGTCAAATGGCAGTAAATCATACAGTACTTTAAAGAATTCCTTAAATAGCAAACAATGTGTTTTCACTGGGCCTGACCAAGTTGAATTCATCTAAATTACCTAAATATTTTCTAGCATGTTCTTACTTTCAGGCACCCAGTACTATTTTGAAATTGAATAAAGAAACTGGTTCTAGATAATTTTTCTGGACTGGTTAAGAAGAAAGATATTCCATGCTTCAGCTTTGTCCAAATCATCTGCTCTTTTCTTTCACTCACTACAAGAGGTACCTCCTTCTTCATGGGCCTAAAGACAGCAATAACTCGTTTGATCAGACAGTGCCCATGGAAAAAAGTCCCAATTACCATCTCCAGCATTTTTAATTGGAGCACGGTTTTCTCAAGTTAATTAACAGCTTGTAGGGAACCAAAAGTGTTGAACCTAATTTTGAAGCAAATCACTGTAACTCAGAACAACACACTGTCAGTTAAGTGCCTCTAATATGTTAATTTTGCCTTTTGGCAAACATTGTCTACAGCTATTTACACTACATTGACTGTTTGAGATTTCAGTTTCTCCTTTTGACAAGCTGATACACACACAAGGTTTCTAGCAATATCTGATTTATTTTCTAGAGGATCTTGCAGTAATTCCCCATTAGGTCCTAGGGCAAAAGGTTCCCAGCAACCTGTGCAAAAAACAGACCCTTACTCAGGTATTTCTAAAAGTATCTTGAATTTATAAAGCCAAGACAGAAATTTAATGATTAACACAAGTTATTCATGGCCAACAGTGACAGAATTTATTTTTTCTGGCATTCTTACAAGCTGAAAATTCAAGGAGCTATGTATTGAAATTAATAAAGTTAATACTATCAAAATTCAGGAAGGTTTGTAATTATTTAGAGTGATGAGTCAGAACAATAAATAATCTGTTCTCACCTGCTCATATCACTACTCTGTTGAAAAATAAAAAACCAAACAAAACCACAAAAACACAGAAGAAAACTTAAAATAATGCAGATGGTATTTACAGACCTTTTAATACCACAGACCTTATTCTTTGCTCAGATAAACTGCCCAACTGACAAATTCCAGGCAAGAGCACCATTGCAACTCAGTTGCAATGGACAAATGGACAAATTCATTTACAAAAACATCTCTAAGTGGAGCTGTCAGGAAGCTCCAGATCCACTCTCTAAACTTTCCCAGCAGTGGGACAGAGCTGAACCTATTTAAGCAAAGTTTGGCACTTCAAACTATTTCTTATCAGAGACAAAAATCAGAGATATCTGTTTCCTGCCTGACTTTGGCACACATGCATCTGACTTCTGAATTTACAGCCTGGAGCCCTCTATCACTTGTACTTGAGTTGCAAATCATTTCCTAAATACCACAGAATATTTTTAAATCCTTTCTCTTACATCTCTCAGATCCTCCCTGCTGCTACAAAGGCTGGAGTCTCATCCTCAGCAAAACCAGAACCAGCAGAACTGTTGCTGTGCATGGAGCTGGAAAATCATCTGTTTTCACAAAATCCAGACAGTTCGGACCATTATTTTTAAATTATCAGTTAATCTAAGGCGAATTGTTCTATCATTGGCAGTGTGGTGTCATCTCCTCAATTCATGTTACACACAAAGCACCTACCTCAGATCTCAACCTCCACTACGACATTAATTTGGTTCCAAAGGATTGGAACACAGTTCCAATGTCTAAGTATCTTCTATGCTATGTAATAGTTAAAATACCAGCATTGGAAAAGTTATTAAAATAAATAGTATTTCTTATTCATGTCAAGTTTTGGACCCTGTCTTTAGAGGGTTCGAATATCAGCTAATTTTTGCTGGCTTCTTTGCTAAGGAATGAAACTGAGCTACAGGAAGCATCTTCAGTTTAGCTGCACTGAATATAACACATCTCTATAAAAACAGGGTCTTTTAAAATGCACAATTAAAAAAATAATAGTTTTTTTTTAAAATCCAACCTTGCCAGCATTTTTTTCATTTTTTCCAGAATTCATTCCAACTTCTGTGCACAGCAAAAAGTGATGTCCAACCTCAGCAGACTTTTTAAGAGGACAACTTCAAATGTGGAATCAGACTAACACTTAGCATTTAGTCATACAAGAAAATCTCTTTTCAAAAGCATTATAAATCTCTTAGAGCCTTTAGTCTGTGCAGCTGGATTTCTATGGAGAAAGTCATTATTTATTATCAAGTTAGATTATAATATATATAATTTGAATTACATTAAATTCTTCCTGATGTAAAATGGTTTAAAAAGAGAATATTTATCTAGAGTACATAAAGGAATAATCCATAGATTAATTCATGTTCTATGTGCCTTTTCTGGTTCCTTTTGGCTGGATACAGGAGCTGGTTTTAACCAATAACTGGCAGGAGTCTCGCAGAGAAAAAGCCATTTGCTTAAGTTTCATATTCTGGAATATGGAGTTTAAAAATGCCATATATTGGTAAGGATGCTGCTATGGAACAACTCAGGAGTTCCTGGCTTCTACCTCATGAAGAGATTTCTATATATAGAGAACAAGCAATGACATACAGGTGTTGTGGCAGCTGGTGCTGAGCCCAGGAGCTCCCCGTGCCCCTGGTCTCTTCTGCACAGGTGACAAAGGGGTGTCCTGTGTTAGCAAAGGATTTTGTGTGGGGTCAGAAGTGAAAATTCAGTGGGAAAAGCCACAGTTCCAGGTTGTGACACTACAAAGGCTGAAAATAGAAACCCAAGCCATCATCACCATATGCAAATCCAGGGAGAGGGGGATTAGTTTAGCAAGCCTAAGGACATGGGGCAGGCACAATGAAATTGTGTTTCTCACAACTTTGCTCCTTTCTGTCAATCATTATTTTCAGCTGCATGAAATTCCCAGAAGCACATAAAATATTTTAGGACTCTCTCTTCCAAACTGTCAGAAACAAGAAGAAAAAAAAGAAATGCCTCTAAACAGATTTTCAGGATAAAAACCATCTAATACATGATTGACTACAAACTATAATGCTTTATGATCTTCCCCTACAGCTTCCCAGCAGGAGCTGTGATAATGCTGTTTCCTTTCGAACATCACTGCGTTGGAACCTCACAGTGAATACAGCTGCAAGGGCTGGAAATACAAATCCAGACTGTGCCATCCTTCCACCCCTGCTCCAAGGCATTGCATTACTCAGTAACCACACCTTGGTGCTGAGAGAAATTCTTTCTCCTGGCCTTGAGGGTTGAGCAGCCACAACACTCCCAGGTTGCCTGCAAGGTTCTGTGTGTATGGTTATCATGCACAAGCACAGTTTGGTGTGGAGTTCATAACTTACAGGATAAAATTCCTGAATCCTGAGATAAACTGTGCAAACAGAGCAAAAAGGAAATATAGAGCAAACAGAAGATAGATCATATGGTTTCAATGGGAGCCTCAACAAGTGGGCATTGCCTTTGAACAGAAATCCAGTGGAAATGAGGAAGCTCATGAGAGAAGTGGTTCAACACATGGAAACACGGGACAAAAACCAATGAAGATCAAAATCAATGAGGAAAATCACTGAGAAGACCGAGTCTGCCAGTGAAGCCTCACAGTCACCTTTGGTGAGGATCCCTAGGACTGAGATTCTACTGATTCTTTTAACATCTTACAATGAATGGAAAACACTGCAAACACTGTTCTTACCAAATCTGAGCTGGAGTAAAAAAAAGGAGAGGTGGGGAGGGATCCAGTGAGAGATCCTGGCCTGTTCCCTATAAGCAGTACACAGCCCTGCCAGGGGGGCTCAGGACGTGCAAACACACCCTGGCACATGTAACTTCACTTGAGTTCAACCCTGACATACTCAAAAAACTTCTAAAATTTCAGAGTTTTATTGAATTAAGCACATTTATTTCAGAATAAACACGGTCAGAAGGCACCCTCAGCTCCCCTAAAAAACAATTAATAAACCTTCTGATGATGATTGCGAGTGATTCAGAATGGACAACAAAAAGTAATAAACTTGCAGGTATAGAACTGTCTCCAAAGAGAGCCAGTGCTGTGCCAAATTATGAATCATTATATTTGTTTAGGACTCGGGTCAGAAGGTCCTTTAACACCTCCATCTATATTCTATTGTTGTTCAAATACAAATACACAGTCATTGCAAGGCACAATTTCCCCATTTTATGCAAATAAAGAGGTCAGCGAGATCTGATACAGAAAACTTCAGAAAAATGGGCTCCCCTTTTAGTGCCTGAACACAGGGTTTGGTGCCCAAGGACAGGAATCCCAATATTTACACCCTCAACCATTTAACATCTAAGCATCAGTGAGAGATTTGAAGTTACAGACTGGAGAAAAAGGGAACACTCAAAATCTCATTTTGCCACTTGAAAACCAAATCCTCCTCCCAAAAATCCAGACAAAGATGTCCAGGAGAAACCAAGCTAGGCAGTCCAAGCTGTTCATTTAATAGCTCAGATGTTTAAACTCACTCCTGTGGTCGATGCAAGGTGCAAACTGACTTCACAGAGCACATTTCCCTTCACCATAACATGGCAAAACTCAAAATTAGACATTATTAGCTGGCAGGGTCTTAAAACCTGATGAAGAAAAAGCTAAAAATTCTTCTTTTCTTACAGAAGTAAATGTGGTTTTTGCTCCTGAACTGGGGGCATTCAGACCAGATTACAGTTTTCTTAAGGTACAGCATACAGAGAGCAAAACCAGCCCATAGTATTTGGGAATGATTCCCAATGCTCCTGCAGCTGCCAGCGAGGCCAAGTGAGTGACAGCAGATGATGTGCAGTTAGAGGGTGAGGCAGGAGCAGGGGAAGCCAGGGATCACATTACACACATCCTGACAGCATCAAAGCATCAGGTGCAAACCTACACAAACACAAATTACACACAAAGCCTGGCACTGCAGTCAAACACGAGACAGGTAAATATTTGACAATTTGAAATGACAGGCTGTGAAACAGAAAGAAGTATCTGAACTGAATGCAGCAAAGCCCCTCTAATTTCATTGATAATGAAGGGAGGAAAAGCACTATTTAAATTAACGTAGGCAAAAGTGGTTTCCACAATTTAAATCCTGTAACCCTAATCCTTGCCAGAAGGCTGGCAAAAAATTTTACATTCATGATTTTCTGGATAAAATATTTCTGGCCTTTTACCCTGAAATATTTCAGCTCAACACCACCTAACTCCAAACATTTTCAAAGCCCACAGTCTGTCCCAGCATGCAGTGACTTGAGCTTGTGAGGGAAAATGGGTTCTGGCAAAAGCGAGAGGGGGAAGGTGCATGTGGTGCCTTTACATCAATTCAGTACTTGAAACTAATTGAGCCAAGCAAAACACAAAGTACAGAGGTTTCCTCTTATCTCTTGATTGTGTGGGTAAGATCAGCTGTAACATCCACAGGCAAAGATACCAGTGCTTGAGTTGAGGTTGTAAAATCCCACATGGATCAACTACTAGAACACACATTTGGGAAGGGTAGGAAATATTACAGGCACTTTTCTCACACTTTTGTAAGAGAATTTGTTAATGCACAAAACGAAAGACAGTACTAAGGAAATCTCGGCAAAATACAGTGCCAGGCTTTAATGGTCATTAAATGATAGGATATCGTTCAGAAGCCCAAAAGACAGTACTAAGGAAATCTGGGCAAAATACAGTGCCAGGCTTTAAAGGTCATTAAATGATAGGATATCGTTCAGAAGCCCAGGAAAAACACCTCCCAAAACAGCTGATTTTAATGAACCCCACAGAATTCCATACATATTATCTTCGGCACCATCCCCATTTCGATCCCACCAAAATGGTGGGAAACTTTCACGTCACAAGCTGAATTTTACAGAACTATTGCACGAACACACATTAAATAAATGAATACCTATAGCACAGTCTGGGTGAAAAGGCTCTTTTTTCTTCAGTGTGATTGGAAATACAGGCAAAGATACACCAATTATGTGCTTGTCAGCATCTCTCTAGTCAGAAGCATCATTCCCTATTGTTCACAGAAGGAAAATCACCAGCAACACCTGTAACCCTGTCACTGCTCATTCTGTCAAATCTGAGGCAATATTCCCCCAGCATTCCAGAAACACCAGGCTTCTTCCAAGAATTATGGAGTAATGGCAAGTCAGTGATGCTCTATGGAATGAAAAATAATTTCCAAAAACCAATGGGAAAACAAACGTGACCGAGAACAGCATCAAAAGCCTTCGCATTGGCCCCTGTGTGTGCTTCCTATTTAGTATTCATCCCACCACAGCACCCAAATGCCTATCAGAAATATGTACATCAAATTAGAACCTCCAATTAACATTTCATACCTAAGTAAAACCAGCACACAAAATACATTTTCATCTGTAAAAGGAGGAAAACTTTCTTTCACATTGATGAAGAGGAGGTTGCAGCATCCTCCATATCCAAAAAAAACTCATCTGAATTGTAACAGAGAATTAAAACATTCTGTGGAAAGGAATTTAAACCTCCTTTATTGAGTTTTAAATAAAATACCTGGGAAATATGCCAGGTCTTCAAAATATCTCCCAATGTAAGAATGTGGGGCAAAACCAGACAGAAGAATCATTTTTAAAAATACTATTTTACAATCCTTTAAGAAAAGGTTATCTGATGGAGCGTGTTTTGCAGCTATTTGGTTTAGATGCTCTTAATTTAAAAAAAATTATTTATGCAATTAGTTCTTACACAGTCCAGGAAGATGAACTGAAGAATTCTCAGCAAGGCAAATTCTGCAGACTGGAGGTGGCCAATCAGATTCCAGGTACAAAGCACAAACCCACAGGAAAATCCAAATGTTCACAAAAATCGCATTCCTCTGTACAGTTCTAAACATTATTTAAATCTCATTGAATCTGAAGCACTCCAAGAGAGAAGTTACAGATTAAAAAGTCAAAACAAAGCAGCCCAGAACATTGAATATCCCTAAAAGACAAAAATTCTACCTGATTAAACCAAAGAGTATCAGAGGGATTTGGAAGAATATACTGCATCTATTTCTGATTGCTTTAAAATTAAAGACTCAAATTATATTTGAAAAATACTTTCAGATTGGAAATATTTCACCAAAATATTCTCCATGTACATGCACCCCAGTGAAGAATAAAACAAAACACTGCCTGCTGTACCACAGGCACTGGTGCATAACCACAGGTTCCTTTCCAGTTCCCCAGAATTCCAATCCAATAGGAAATCAGAGAAAAGCATTCAATAACAATTAAGAAAATTTAAAAACATAACCATCTTCACATTAGTTAACTTACTCTGTTTTGGCCACTGAGAAATCAGGAGTGATGGCACAGGGCGGTATTTCATGCTCAACACGGGAACACATTCCCATGTCTGTGCAGTCCCAAGAGCAACAAAAACCATTACTTATCAAAAATTTCTCACACTTTCCCCTCACTCATCAAAATTGGAAAGGCAATAACCAATTTTTAAAAAGGAAAGTAAGTTGAAAAATTTATCACAACCTTTATAGCAAATAAAAACATAATAAAAAATATGCTTTGGGGGTTTGGGCTTTTAAGTTCCTCATCTGTGAGGAAAAAAGATTCCTTCCACATTTGGTATTTTTCTACCACGATGGTTTCTAAGTGATGTGAGGTCACAACTTCTCATTTGTTCTGGAATCAGCTTTTCAATTCCTTGCCTTCAGTAAGCTCCCAAGAGCTCCACTTGGTTTCCAGGCCCTCTATCTCTTCCTTTAAAATGGAAATCAGCTTGGAATTTTAGCCTTCCTTCTGACAAAGGCAGGACTATCTCAACATGCAAACAGAATCATTATTAAATACAAGATCCTGGCTGTTCACGTAGGGATGCCTCTTTACCTCTCATTTTCCAAGCTGTATGAGCTATTCAATATTTTACTAGAGAACAGAAATTATGGTTTCAATCTTAGTGTCCTTCTCCTTTTAGCAACTACCAGTGAGAAGTCTTTTCTACATTCCATGTGTTCCTGAGCATGTCCATGTGTAACTCAGAGGCTTCCCAGTCTGGAGCTGGAACTCCTTGTGACCTCTGCTCCTTCACTACAAAATGTCCAGCTCACCTGGCTCACTGAATTACCTCTGTGATCCTTCACAAACCAAGTTATCCTGGTTATCCTAACCCTGAGTGAGTGACAGGAAGGGAATGCCTTAAGGAATTATCCGTGTCTGAAGTTCCTCCTCTTGCCTTTGCAGAGCTGGCATTGCACTCCAGCCCTCCTCTGCTACCCTCAAGGACACTTTCCATGGGATCAGTCAGTAAAACATCTCCATGGGGGCAGCACACAGGAAGCAGGAGCTAAGAAAGCATTAAAAAATTACGTACTCCAAGTCTCCAAAGAACACATCCTGAGGATCTAAGTAGGAGAGTATTTTGCTAAAATTATATCAAAAGTTCAGCCTTATAAGTATAATAGAGGTAATAAATGGCTGCCTTCATGCCAGATAGTTCCTTATAACCACAATAAATCTATCATTATTTTCATTTTATGCTTTAATGGAGAAGAAGCTGAGCCCTGTCACACCCAGCTCCGTGCCTGAGCTCGAACAGGTGTTTCTCCAGTGGCAATGGTTCATCAGTCCCCACTCCCCGCACACTCCAGGAAAGACGGCAACTTATAACATTTAACTGAAGGCTGAAATCCCTTCACACTCCAGGAGGTCAAATTAAAGTCAGTCATTTATACAAATCATGCAGCAGGCAGCGAGTGGCTGCCTGTTAATTAAAATGAATGGCTGTGTGGGCAGGGGGAGCAGAGCCGCTCCCCGCACCTGCCTTGCTGAGCACAGAAGGCAGCAAAGTGCATCCCCTCCAGCAACAAAGGGGCACAGACACGCTCAGGATGTCCCCCAAGGGAGGCAGGACAGCAAGAAAAACAATGTTGAGTTGTACTCAGCCTTCAGCAAACTCTAAATCCCACCCAGCACCACATCCAGGAACACGCTCAGCCCAGCCAGGCTGTGTGACCTCTGCACAACATTGCAAACCAATCTCTGCTGAAGATCACAAACACCACATGTGCATTATCCACACACCTCTCTTGGCATCTACTTCTACAAAGAGTTCCCAGACTAGTAGGGGGCTCTAACACTGCATAATGTCACCTCAAACATGAACATTGTGAGGCTGAATTAATCTTCATTTCAGTACAGTTTTCTCGGCAATGGGAATAAGTGCAGCCTTGAGTAACTTCTGGCTGTAGTTTGCATGGCAAGGTGTGAAACCACCATACAACTGGAAATTTTAAAAAAATTTTATAACTTTGCAACCTGTGGTTAGGAGATAAACCACCAGCACACCTTGGCAGCTGGCTGCGGGGTTGACACTGTCCTGTTTCTCAGGTATTTTAGCAACAGCTTCATCTCCTTAAAACTCAATGATGAAAAGTCAGTGAGAAGTGCTGCAGGACACCATCCAGGACCAAGGTAATGTCCTACAGGTGCTTTTGCTCAAGCCAGACCTTCTTGGTAACTTTGCCACCAGCTCTGGGACTGGGTCAGAACACTCCCAGGTGAGATGGGAAGTGACAGTGCCATCACTGGTCACAGACCTCGTTTCTGGGAGCTTCAACTGCCATTTGGGATTTAATATTCAGCTTTCACCGGATTTTGTGGAGGGCTACCAGCTGCTGGCTCTTTGAAGTATCTACTACAGGAAAAGGGACAGAAATGAATGGTGTCTCATGAGGGAGAGTAGAGCAATTCTTAACATTTTGCAAGAAACAGAGAATCTCACCGGGCACTTTTTGTTGGCCAAACTGATTTTATCATAGAATCATGGAATGGTTTGGGTTGAAAGAGACCTTAAAGATCATCTCATTCCACCTCCTGCCATGGCAGGGACACCTTCCACCATCCCAGGTTGGACAC
>NW_008238633.1:3057638-3080222 GCF_000691975.1 Corvus brachyrhynchos
TTTGGCCCCTCCCAGGAAGCCAGGGCCAGCCACAGCTTCTCTGGGCACCCTGTGCCAGGGTCTCCCCACCCTCACAGGGAAAAATTTCTTAAAAATAGACAATCTAAACCTATTGCCTGTCAGTTTGAAGCCATTCCCCCTTGTCCTGTCACTCCAGGCTTATGTAAAGAGTCTCTCTCCATCTTTCTTGTCAGCTCCCTTCAGATACTGGAAGGCCACAATTCAGCCACCTCAAAGCTTCTCTTCTCCAGGCTGAACAAACCCAACTCTGGTCTTATTTTGAACTAAGCATTAAAAGCACCATTAAATTAAGTAAATAAAACAAGAAGAAATACAAGGGATTCATTCTTCTTCTCCTGACTTATTACAGCATACAGGCACTGCTTGCACACAGCCATCTGTCAAGCCTCAGAGTACAATCTTTGGGCTTAACATGGTCCACCAAAAGATAAGTTTAATTATGACAGAATAAATCAAGTGTATCTGTTAAAGGGGAAAAAATATATCAGAAAAAGTTATTTTTTCCTACTAAAAAAATAGCTCTGGGTAGATATATCAACTGCACAGCTCTGCAACCTCCTCCACCTCGACTGCAGTGTTGGCAGCAGGCTAAAGGTTCTCAGCTAAAGCAGCAGATTCTGTCACTGCAAAGCTTACTTTGATTTTGATCATGAAAAGAAGTTTGATACAACGGTCAGTAAAAGGGCAGCATTACCATATTACAACAACTACAGCCACATTTCTCCCTCTCGACAGAAATAAACACAAACCTTGCTTCACATCACATCTCAGACTTAGCTATGGCAAAATATCATGTACTGCATTCTTTACTTACATCCACCAAGGGCTCAGACATATCAGGAAGACTCAAAATATCAAAATGCAGTAGTAAAGGAACAGGTTTTTCTAAGGAAAATATCGTAAGACATCTAAAAGCCTTAAAGAAAAGGCATCTTTGTTTATCTCTTTCTTTTTTAAAACAATTAAACAAAGCAACCAACCATATTCCTCTCTGTGTAATGCTTGACCTTGATGAATAATTCCCATTTCAGAAGTAAATAGGAAAAAAAAAAGAAAAAAGATTGCCTGATCACCTAATAATTGTCTCTGTAAATCCCTACCAGTGTGGCAGCATGATCCCAGCAATGTTCATTAATGTCAAGCACAGGTCTGGGAGCACAACTGCAGGGTAAGGAAGAATTAAATCCATTTAGTAGTGCTGTGCATATTTTGATGAATGTTTTTAAAGAAGCTAAACAGTGCAGAGGTCAGTCAGAAATAAACAGAACATTAAGTAAATAACCTCTTAAAATAATACCATAGAGGAATTTATTAAAAATAAATTTTGAAATAGATGGCTTTTCTGACTACTGCACTTGCTTTCCCTGGCAAAGGAAATGGGAATAATTAATGGATTTGGCTGCTTCTCTCCAGGGACAAAGATAATCGATCTGTGGGGGAAGGCCTTTATCTAGCATGGAGATAGTGCTGGAACAGCAGAAGGAAGAGGGGGGAGAGGTGTTGGAGATCTTTTCCTGGCACACCTTCAGAGCTGCTTATCAGCTCTTACTGCTCAAACCAACTCAGCTCCAGGTATCTGAAATGCTGAAATGTTGCCAACGACAATATTCTTTCTTTTATGAACAAGAATGAAAGGGGCATGTCCCTATTGTTATTACTATAAGCCAAAACCACAGAATTAATCCAGGAGCAATAAACAGACTCCTTGTTCTTTTCTGGCAAATACAGCTCTTGCAACCAAGGACCTTTTTTTGGTTCATAAATCAGTGTTCCTGTCCATGGCAGGGGGTTGGAACCAGATGATCTTTTCTGGACCCTTCCAAACCAAACCACTCCATGATTCTGTGCAGTTACAGCAAGAGCGCAATCATTTCCTGACAACACAAACTGCAGGCTTATCAGCATTAAATGGGTTTGGGTTTTAGTTATTTATTTTACAATAGCTCGGTTCATTATCTACTCCACAGCTGAGTAGTTCCTGAAACATAAACCTTCTTTTTCAGTGTACAAGAGATGCAAGTTAATTCATCCCCGCAGGCAGTCAGCAGTGTGACTGAAACCTCCAACCTTCCCACCTCTTCTAGAGCCCCAAAGTCTGCACAAACACCTCTAAGAGTGATCATTTAAGAAAGCTAATTGCCAACAGTTCTGCCAATACTTTCCACCTAAGATTAACATAGTCTATTTTCTGGAGCAAATTACCAGGGACTATATTTTTTTCCCAAAAGCTTCATGACTTAGGATTAAATTAAATAATTGTATCAGCCCAAGATGAGCTCAAAACTCACCCTTTGTGTTTGTGATTATCTGGCAGAAAAAGATGAATATAAAAGAAGGTGGTGGGGTTTTAATACATTCTTAGATAATCACATGGCATTGCTCAAAATAGCGCAAGTTAAAAACCTTTGAGAACACACAGGAACTCACAGCTTTCCCAAAGTCATTTCAAGAAAAATTAAAACACCTTCAAAGGAATCAAATTTTCCAGAAATGTAGAGACCTCTTTCCTCGGAGGAGGACAGATTCCAGCGTACTAAAATCACAGTACAAGTGACCTGGAAGGCAACCAGAAGAGCTACAAGTGGCTGAACAAACATTACCATAAGGAGCCTAGGTTTTCACAGGAAGTTAAACACTGCTGATCTCCTTGCAAATTACCATCTAGTTTTTCCTTTGTGAGGTGGGGGGGAGTAGAGTGAGACAGTATTTCATCAGCAGAAATAATCTGTATTCCCACTATCAATCACATGGTGCTGATTAACTCATTATTTCGAATTAGGAAAAACAACAAAAAGCTCTTAAAAAAAATCTTGTCCTACTGGTTTGTCAGAAATATGGTGACTTAAAGACTAATGTGGAAAAGAAAACAGACACATGATCTGACTGATGTAAACAAGTGTTTACTCAGGAAAGGTCAAGTCCTCACCTCATACAATTGTGAGAACCAGCAATGGCTGAAAGTACCATAAAATTTTGAAAGAGAACAAAATTGGAAGAGGGGCTGTTCTCTGGTGCTTAGTCTATGTCACAGGGTAAATTCTGCAGGAAAACAAGCAGAAAGCAAAGAGAAGTGCTCAGCAATACCTTCTTGATCACCTCAAACATACAAAAATTATCCTTGTGATCTACCTTCCCTCAGACCCCTATTCCATACTAAACATTTTGCTTCTCAGCCTTATTTCAGAAGCATGTGAGAAAATTTCTTCATTTTCTTAAAGTGCAGTTGATCATTTCATTAAATCTATTGTCTCCAACTCTTTTAGCAGCAGATAAATCACTTCGCACCAGGCAGCTAAAAAAATCAAAGTTTAGTTTAACATTTATTCTTGTAGAACATCATAACTACGTGCTCAAATCTCCCTGTTGTTGCAGTGAATGTTTCAGCAATCAAAGTCTAAATTACACCTACTTTTCTTTCTTTTTAGAAGTAATTAGAACAAGGGGAAAGTATCCTAAGTAAAATAAAAATTCAAGTCTAGATCTTGGCATGAATAAATTGGTTCATTTGGGGCTGGAGAGAAAATTGATTTCTGACCTACATAAGGATGAGTTCTGGACAGGAATGTCAAACCATCCTCATAAAATTCCTCCTGTCTGCAGTGTGATTGGATCAAGCGGTGTGCAATGGTGAATATGGTTTTTATACCCCAAACACACATGGGTTTATGTCCCATCTCTGGTCCTTCCTTCCCTTTCCTATACGGAACTCTCTCAGGATACAGCACGGCAGCAGAGCTGCTATGGCACAGCTGCAGAGCACTCCAGTCTCCCACAGGGTCACAGTTAAAATAAATTGGATGGGCTCATGCAGGTATTGAACACACCAGACTGTCAAAGCCCAGAGGCCACACATCTGCACTCCAAATCCAAAGGAATCACCAAGTGTCCATCAGTGCGACTGCTGCTCAAGAACATCAACCAGATACTGCTCACTGAATAAAAGTGAAGATGTATTGCATAAAATCTGAGAAAAGGATATGCTACATGTTACACCCCCAGCACCATTCTACCTTCTGGGCTGAAAGCAGTCTAAATAAAGTCATTGGAAAACGTTCCCTTCCAAAGACTGAAATCATCAGGATTTAATGGCCAGCTCAGCTCATCTTTAAGTGCTTTATGAAACTTGGAAGCGCAGGGACAAAGTTCAGCTCAAACAACCATTCATCTCCTAATAAGCTGGGTAAATATTCTGTTGAAACAGCTATGGTAAAATCCCATTTGCTGAATTCACTGAGCACTAAAAAAATCAAGTGAGTAGAAGCTACAGTTCCCAGATTCCATTCTCGTTTTCTGTATCCATCAGAACGTCCTAGGAAATGCACACACAAAACAAGAACAGGAGAGGACACCAAACCACTGGAATTCAGTGGCTGCAGGAGACCCCTGGGCAGGATAACTGGAGAGGGCAGAAGGCACATCCCAGCACATCCTCTGGGCTTTTGGGTGAAGATTTAATATACATGCCATGAAAAAGTAAACTCTCTCAGCAGACTAAACAACTGATGTGAAGCTCTCCCCGGCAAAAATTCCACATAACTACAAATAGTTTTAGACATTTCAGTTGTAATGAAAGCACAAAAAAATCAGTATTTTATATTGTAGTTAAAGCACTTAAGTGCTGAAGTCAGGAAAATTAGTGGCAAAATGCAAAGTCATTTTCAGGGTAACAAAATCATTACCACTCCCACCTTTAATTCTTCTTCTTTTCCCCTGTCTTCCTGCCATCTCAGGCTTTTCAACAGACATCACATGTCACATTTTAAACAATATACTTAAGGTGACATTTAGTTTTGTGAGAACTGAAATAATTAATTGTTGGCTGTTGAAAAGAAACTACTATGTTGGAATTTATTGCCACACTTGGGAATAACTGTACATGGCCTTTGGTTAATGTCCAGCAGATATTCCAGTAGCATCAACTGCCCTCTTTGAAACTCCAGTGTTCTCTCTGCCTCATCTCTCACCTTGATACTTCAGAAAGTTTGACAAAATAAAGCAAATTAAAAAATCCCTCCCCATCCCTGATCTCCAGTTTTATTTCACTAAAACACTACTACAGTTTGGACCAAAGAAATTACCAGGAAAAGCCTTAAAAGGTTCCTTTTTTCCCCCCCTTTACATTTCCAATACTCTGAGTCTGGTAAGTCAAATTATTTTGTGGCCTTCAGCCATTGACATGTGAACATCAACCTCATCCAAAGGGAAGAGCCAAATTCAGCCACAGTTATGGATATCTCACCTTTCCAAGAGAATTTGAGATTAGACATTAACAGAATAGGTGCGAACAACACAAATATTAACTGATGTCTACTAAGATATCACAAATTATTTGTCCAGCTTGCCAGAGAGCTCCTATAATCTGCCACAAAATCCCCAAAGACTTGAGCACTAGAAGATTGGGAGAAGGAAAACATACAAAATACAAATGAGTACAAAAGACTCATATATTTGTGCCATGCCAAAGGTCAGTTCTACACCTTGGCAAACAGTTTGGCTCTAATCCAACAAAGCATTTAATTATATGAGACAATCTATTGCTAAGCATGACTTCAGCTCCTGGGTGTAACATTTGGAATCATGCAGGGCGCTTCCATAAATGTATTTTTTTTAGTGCTGACTTTTTAATTTCCAGGAATAATTAAGCAGTTGACTTTAAAATAAAAAAGTCAATCAGAAATTTGATATTATTATCATCATCATTCCTTCCAAACACAGGTTCAGGAAGTGCAAAGCTTTGTGACCCACAGGCAGGTTTAGAATGGGTAGTAGATGGTTTGATTTGGGAGTTTTTGTAGTTATTTTTCCTCCCCACAAAATAATTCCCAATTCCATAGAGCCAGTAAGACACCTCTTTAGCTCAAATTTTAAAAAGCCAAATCTATTTCAGTAAAATTTTAGCCAAAGTGTCAGTGGCTACAGGTACTTATTTGGAAAGTTCTCATACTGCATTAAATTTCCTGGGAAAATTACCATCTCAAGGCTGAGAAAAGCTCAGCAAACCAGCCCACCTCTCTCTATATATACACCTTTCCATAGCCCATCAGAAATGAAGACAAGTTTCAAGTCAGGATGCAGGAGCCTGTGCTATATGCAGGTCTTCCTTTCTGTCTTCTGCATGCAAATGCTCTGGCTATCCTCTATTAATATTTTCATTTACCATATGACCTATTATTCTGACAACTAGGCAAAAAGCTGAAGGACCAACAGCAGCAAAAAAAACAAACCCACAAAACAAAGAAAAAAACCCAAAACCATGACAGAAGGAGTTACACTGTTAGCAAAGGCTCCCTTGGTACTTCACTGTCGCTTCTACTCTACATATAAACAACTCCAGGGTTCTGCTCTGCTGAAGCTTTCACCAATCATTATTATAGCACTGTTTAAATAACAGTTCTGCCTCTACAACAAAGCAGAAGTATCATTATCTTACATGAAAGCCCTATCATAAGAAAGATAAAAACCTCTATGGTTTTCTATTAAGTGTAACTCCAAATAAAACAAATTTATATATATATATATATACACACACACACATTTATAGATGTTTATGTCCTTATATATATAAAAACATATTCCTATGTCAAGGTTTCAGAATGTTTCTTTCCAAAGCTGACAGCAACACCTGTAGGAGCCTAGCACACACCAGGCCATGAACACACAGAATACACAGCCAGGAACATTCCAGCAAGTCAATACCCATTCCCTCAGTGTTTTAGTCCCAGATCTATTCTGGTTTGGGTTTTTTTTAACCTCTTTCACAGACAGTGTTTCAGACACCATCTTGCTTCATAATGAAGACCTGAACTGCAGACAAAGCAAAATCAGTAAAGCAGAACAAACAGCTTTGATTATCTTCTTCAAATATTGTTATGTTGGCATAAAATGTTTGGCTCTCACAATGCTTTTTTTTATTGTTTGAAACATGAATGGGTTCAGAGGAACAGCAGCACAACGAGGACGATTCAGTACCTTTTTCATAGAGACACAAATGCATTGTCAGAGCAAACACTGCTTTCTACATTCACCAATGCAGAGGTCGAAGAGCAGCCTTCACTGCAGACACATCCCCAGCCCACAGCAGTAACCACAATTATTCTTCCAAGAAGAAATCATCTGAGAAGAAAAAAAACAAGCCCTTGCCTATATATATATATACACACACACAAAATGATGTCGTCTCCTGAATATTTAGTCTGTCAGCACACACAGTTTAAAACAACAATCCTATAAAACAGCAGGCATTTGCTTTTCTGGCTGAGACGGATCCAACAAAAGCAGGAGAAAAAAAAATCTCAATTTAAAAACTACTACACAACGGGTACCATTAAATGTCTTTATTAGAAGTCTTTGAGGGATTAACAGGGAAGGAAATACCAGGCCAAAATTCACAAGAACATTATAAACATGTCAATTTCATTTTGCATTCTGCTGCCACTCCTTTATTCAAGGATGCAAGAGGGAAAAAAACTCATATTTGACTAGGGCACTACACCTAAATAATAAAAAAAAAAAAAATCTATATTTTAAAGGTATTTTCTCTCTTGACTGACCAGCTTTTCTTTATATGGTGTGTGCCAGTTTAATCCTATCAGTTGGCCTCATCAACTTTCTAAAATAATTTTCCTCCTTACTCAAGAAGAGCTCTCTGAGTATCACACATTCCCCGCAGTGCCCTTGAAATAGAGCCTTGCTATTCCATCTGAGGAGAAAACCCAGAATATCAAAGATCCAATCTCCACTGAACTAAACTGCAAGGGAAAAACAAACACTTGGGTTTGCATCACTCTGATCCAAAGGAAAAGGGAGAGCTTTGAACAGCATGAAAGGAATTCAGACAATCTCTTGCCACTTGGAATCTTTGGGTAAGTGAAGTGAGTACATTTTAGAACATATTTAGTGTGTTAATGTTCATTTCAGAAATGGGCAGGCGACACTCGTGTGACACCTGGAGCACTGTGTGCAGTGAAAGATGGACCAGAGCTAAGGGGAACACATGGAAGTGGATACCCATGGCAGACAGAGCATCACTAACCACTCACCTGCAGTGCTTCTCTCTTGCTCTCCAACCAGAATGCTACTTCCCAAAATAAAAACACAACCTCAATATAACAAATCTTCCTCGTGTTCCTCTGCCATTTTCACGCTTGAGGCCAGAGACAAGTTCAAATACAATATTCAGTAAAACACAGGATCCAGCTAAACCTGCACTAATCCAAGGTGCCTGTCTTTAAGTCTCCTTCAAGGATTTATCTATGCACACTAAAGAAAAAAATTAGTATCCATGCAGCACAATTATCTTAAATATCAGTTACCATCCCCAAAATGTACTACTACTGAAACTTGACATTTCCAGGAAGGAAACTGCTTAACTAAAATTGTTCAGCTGAAATAGATACACTGTCAATACAACAAGTTCTCTGCTCTGGGAAGATGCCAATTCAATTCAATTGTACACTTCTCCACTGCTGCAAGAGATTTTTTTTCCTAGGGGAATAGGAAATAAATAAGCTGAAAGTTCATCCTTAAAATGGTGCTGGAATTCCTGTATCTGCTTCCATGAGTATGAGCTCTGCCCAATCTCACTAGTCCTGATTCCACTACACTGTTGGAAATACCATTTGTTAGAGACATTTGACAAAGCATTATTCACCCACATTCATTTTTTATCTTCCACTGTGCTTTATAAAAAGAATAAGTAGATTTTGACAAGGGATGAGATGGCACATCTATTGATCCAACACACACGTCCACTCCTCTTCAGTCTTTTCCATTCAGAGGAAATCTTTTCTATTCTCAATGTTTTTACAAGTGAGCTTTACAAAGAAAGATTTTAAACCATTGCCTTGTCACACTTCATGCACACTTTTAGAAATTTTCTATACATAATATTCCTTTCAACAAGGGATTTTGAGGAAATGGGGTATTTTCCTACATTAAATAGTAGAAGCAGGTGACTCAGTCAAATTCTAAGACACGAGGTCAGAAAGTAAAACATTTGGAGCTTTGTACTCCGATAGTGACTACTGGGAGTTGGTCGAAACAAGATGCTGATGTTACAGCCAGAAGAAGCAAAACTCTAAACAAGAAAGGTGATCCAACTTCTCCAGTGACACAACACTCCAAGTGTAAACCAGCTGGAAATTTACTGCCTTGTGATTTGGAATTCTAGGAGCTCCCACCACAACTGACTTTGGCATTTTCATCCCATTGCCAACACTATGGCTAAATAGTTACCAAAAACAAAAGTAAAGGCAAACGGATTGCCCCCCCCCCCACCAAAAGAGTCTGCATTAAACCAGCTTTTCAGCCATACACACACAAGATTTAAAACTTTGCAGTGGAACACAAGGAAAAGGTCTATTCAAATGTCCAAAACCCCAAGAATGTTCATTATTCCATGATAGAAAGCAAAGCAAAAAAGAAGTGGAAATCAGGCAAACAATGTACAGGCTTCAGCCAATTACCTCTCCAAAAGGAGTTAGCAGCAGCTATTCCATTTTGTGTTAATATTGTGCATTTTCTTCCAGCAGTTCCTAACTCCACTCAATGTCAAAGCTTTCCCAGTATCTCAACCAAACACCACAAGAAAAATATGCCCATTACTACAAGTATTTATTTGCTCATTCTCAAAAGAACATGGCCAGGTGCAGTCTGTGAAACAATTCCACATGCTGAGCCCTTCCCTTAAATTCTCATCTCCTACTGCCTACCTCGGCACCAGAATTGTCCACAGAAAATCATCCCACAGCTGCTAGCAGCCTTTCATAGTAGATATTACCATCTTAAAAAATCTTGTAGGCAAAAAACAAAATAACAACAAATAAAGAAAGAATAAAATATTTACAGAGGTATCTTTTCACTCCTGTGAATTTTTAATCACTGAATAATAATGCAGGTCTTAAAAAGCATTGCCTGATAAATGATCGCTGCCCACTACAGAGCCTCTCAAGTGTCACATCTGTTAAAATTTCATGGAGGCAGAGGCTTTAATGATGTCTGAAAATTATCTATTTTTAAACACCAAGATTAAATGGAAAAATAAAAAAAAAAAAAAACACATAACGAAACAATTTGGAAAAAAGGCATATTCAGAAAAGGGTGGCTAAAATCCAAAGCCTCAATAAGTGGGTATTACAAAAGTGGGTGTTACAAAAGAACTGTGAACTGATCTAAATCTCCATCTGTGACTTATAACTACAACACCAAAAATCCCATCTCCTGCAGCACAGCAGCAGCAGAACTATTGCATGCAGAGCGTGTTGGTGTCAGTTCCTGCTGCAGAACCAGCAGGAGCAATGTTTGTCCACAGCAACAGGCTTCCCTGAAAGACATTTGTTTGTCTCAGTCACTCATGGCACTAAAAATGAAATCAAGGACTTTGTGGTTGATATTGACAGGCTGGGAGAGCTGGGGGTGTCCAACCTGGAGAAGAGAAGGCTCCAGGGAGAGCTCAGAGCCCCTTCCAGTGCCCAAAGGAGCTCCAGGAGAGCTGGAGAGAGACGTGGGACAAGGGATGGAGGGACAGGACACAGGGAATGGTTTCCACTGCCAGAGGGCAAGGATGGATGGGATATTGGGAAGGAATTCCTGGCTGGGAGGGTGGTGAGGCCCTGGCACAGAGTGCCCAGAGAAGCTGTGGCTGCCCAATCCCTGGAAGTGTCCAAGGCCAGGCTGGAGAACTTGGGCAGTGGAAGGTGTCCCTGCCCATGGCTGGGGGTGGCACTGGATGAGCTTTGAGGTCCCTTCCCAGCCAGGCCAGTCTGTGACACTGGGGCCAAGCACAGCAAGTGTTGTGACCCCGGCACTTGAGCAGCGACAGCCTCGCTCTGCACCTTCTGCCTGGGAACTCCTCTCTGCCTCTCACACAGACATTTCATTATCCCCAGCTGTGTGACCATGTCTCAACTTCACTAAATAATGCCACAAGACAACAACTCTCTCCATTCCCTTCACCAAATCATGGTTTGGGGTGGTTTTTTCCATTAAATTCAGGGACCTGTCTCAGACTGGCAGTGTTTAATACCATTTTATAGATACAATACATTACAACACTTTACAAGGAAGGCGCTACCAGACACAGCAAAATTTTTTATTTTCCTCTCCAAATTAACTATCTTTCATTGCTTCATAACCTCTTCTGATACAAAAACAGCCTAAGCAAATGACTCCTCACCCCAACATAACAAAATTAATTCTCTAGCCCAAGGCAAAGGAAAACGAAATAACGTTAGAACACAAATCGCTAAAAAAAGCAACTTAACTGCCAAAATCAGCTTCTGTTATAAGGTTTTAATAACTACGAGCTTTTCCAAATGAACATACTTGTAAAACATGAGAATCAACTTGGCAAATCAGAAAAATAAAGTGAGAAACGACAAATTTTTATTAACGGAAAAACCTCCTCAGAAAAAAACAATAAATCTAAAAACTTCTATGCAACACCACTTACAGAGTTTGTATAAATCCTACATATGTTACTATTTAACGTGATGTGTATTTTTATGAGGAAATTGTGGTTTAGAATTAAACACTGAAAAATTTTCTTTTGAAGGAAAGGCAACAATAAAAATAAAAATTAAAAGAAACAAACACGATAGGAAAGATGACATAACAAACACACAGCACTACTCCCATAATTAGTTGTTACCTTTGTTGCAAATGAGTATCACAGAAAATACTATTAAAAAATAACCAGGTGACTCAAAAGCAAGCCTAGTGAGATGTCTATCAAATACCTGTGACCTGATAAGGAATTAAAAAACAACATGACAGCCATAAAACAAACTCAACCCAATCTCAGAATAACAAAGCAAAATAATAGTTACAAAAATAAATCTTAAAATGCTCTTAAAAATTACAAGACATTAACAATATGCTCCATCCTTTCAGCAAAACAGTAAAACACTGCTTGGGAAATGTTCTGCATTCTAAATTAAGTCTGCAGATCCCAGGAATTATTTTATTTTGTGTTTGCCTCTGAGGTCACGTACAGTTTTGCTGCGAGTTATTTTCCTTTAGAACCTATAAAGCTGAAGCACCTCAAGCTTTCTGACCTTGAAATACAAACATCTGCAATCAAATACAGGAAATCTTATTCAAGTGGGGAGCAGAAGTCACGGAATTAAATTCTGGAAGTCTATCTCATTTATAGAAATGCCACTAAATAGAAATCCCTAAATTTTTTCCTTTTGTGCTTTACCTGCACACAGGAATCATAATGTCTCTGTGCCAGCAAACTGGACTTTTCATTTTGCCCTGGTTTATACGCACTGACTACTCCCAAGTTTGCTCTTTTCTGCTTGTTTCTCTTTTTACAGCCCTTACTGCCTTTAATCCATCGTGTATCCTCCTGCATTATTGTGTTGGGACTCCCAGTGTCAGGAGCACTGCCAGCCACCCCCACTGAACCTGCCCTTCTCAGCAGGACGAGCTCCAACCTCAGACAGAGGTGCAAAGTTGGATTCTACATTTGCACACCCCCTGGGCCTGAGAACCATCTCCTCTAACCCCTGTGGGACAAGGGAGGATGCCCCTTCCCTCTGGCTCTGTACATAAGCTTCAAGGTTCTCAGGAAAACAGGAGAGAAGAAAGTGGGTTTGTGCCACTGACACCTCTCCTTTCCCACTGGGCTTCCCCTCCAAGCCTCACAGTGCTTGTGGCACAAAATTAAACAGCATTTTCTTTGGATTGAGGCTCTGGAGATAGAGTGTAATTGCCATGGTCTTTATAACCAAATGAGTCCAACACAGTGATGTGCTTGTCACACAGCTTTCATTAGCAGAGCAGTTCTAGCTTAAGTCCAAGCACAAGATTGTAACTGGAAAATATAAGAACAATAAAAAAGCTTTTGAAATACTACTGGACTCATTCAGGGGTGGGCAAAACACTTTTAATAAAGAGAAGAGTTATTCTTTCAAATGTGGAGTTGAAAACATATCTGGTGACAACCTAGCAACACAAAATCTGTGGTGAGAAACACATTTGAAAAGAATTTCCTCCCTCCAAATTCAACAAGTGGAGCTCAAAAGCCCAGGAGAGGAATGTGCCTTCCCCACCTGTTGTAACCCCCAAGGTCAATGCACCTGCCACGGAAAAACTGACAAAATCTCGAAGTTGAAAGCAATCAGTGCCATCAAACACAAACACAGCAGGTGACAGAGAGGGAAACCAACCAGAAAAACACAAGCATTTCCAGCAAGCATCTCAATGCAGGGGACTGCAGGGGCTCAGTGGGAGAGGGCTGGGGTTGCCCTGTACCAGCCTCTCCAGACCCTCCATGGGCCAAAGCTGAGCCAAAAGGAGGAGTCTGTGGTGCCCCTGGAACAATCAGAGGAGCCTGAGGCGCTTCCACGGGAGAACTGCAGTGGCAGTAACTGGAGAATGGATCAGTGACACCACAGAGCTGGTGACACACCCGGAGGGGCTGCAGCGTGTGGGGGCTCAGCAGAGCCCAGGAAACGACTGAGGAGAAAGAAGCAGGGGCAGAGTGAGGAACAAGGAGCAGCAGAAACTGATCCCAAACATAGTGACAGCGAGGGAGGGGCAGGGGTGTCTGTGCTGAACTTGAGCCTGGCAAAGGGGATGAAAGGTGTTTTCCTTAAGTGTTTCAGTGCTTGTCATCTGTTTCCCAATTTGTAATCAAATGTTTAAAATCAAGTTAGATTCCCTGAGTTCAGCCCATTCTGCCCACAGCAGTAACTGATGAGCAATCTCCCTGTCTTTATTTTGAACCATGAGATTTCTGATTCCAGATCTTCCTATTTACTCCCCATCCCACTGTGCGGAAGGTGTGAGCAAGAAGCTGTGCAAGTGCTTTGCCCCTAGCTGGGGCCAACCCATCACACCAGGGCAGATTGTCAAGGACTCGTTGGTCACTTCATCTGCCCTGATCCATAGTAGCACCACCTCCATCATTAACAGAGTGGTTGTAATTACATGTCCTAGCCTGGAAGGCACCAAGGACATGAATAAAGCCCCAGTCCTTCCCTGTCTTTCCCAGGGAGCCACTGGAGCTATAGTTTGTTGGTTATGTGCTACAGAGCTCAAGTTGCAGACCAGGCATCTCAAGGTGTTCCTGTCCTGCAAGGTACAGAACAGACAGTGTGACACTTTCACAGCCACACCCCTGTTACATGGACACCTGCAAGCAAAGGGGCTGGCCTTGTGCACAAAAGTCATTTCTTCCTGTCCCACAGTTCACACCAACACACCAGGCTCAGCTCCTGCCAACAGAGCAGCACCTCTGCCCCAGTGAAACAACACTCCCAGACTCAATCCAGCCGTAGTGAGCACAAGGAGATGGTGCACTTTGATTTTCCTCATGGGACAGCTGTGCTTTGCTCTGCTTACAGAACTGTTCAGATAGCACAAACCCCATTCTCAAATTGCATTAGACAATTCTGTACTGGTTTGGAACTCTTTTTCCAAGTCCACATGTCACTTATGTTCTCTTCCAACAGGATTCAGGTCTTGTTTACCTTAACCTATAACAATGAATCTTACTCGGAGAATTTAAAACGTTTGCCTTTAATATCTTCAGGTCAAAGCTTTCAGAGAATCACAGAGCAGTTAGGGTTGGAAGGGACCTCTGAGACCATCTAGTCCAACCCTCCTGCCAAGGCAGGGTCACCTAGAGCAGCTTCCAAGCAAGGCCACCAGCTTTTGCAAACTGTCAAATCTTCCCACTTGGTTGCCTTATTTACCTTTGAATAGCAATAAAAATAGAGCCAAGTCCTTTGCTCAAGGGGATCGCAGCATCAGTAATATTGCTGCAGTTAGCATTCTCCAACTTTAAATTTTCATTAAAGAATTTGTATTACTCATGAGCCTATGCAATATTCTAATCATCCTGTATTACCTTTTTCCATTAAGGAGTCAGTAAATTCAGAGCACAAGATCTTTTTCCTCCTCCCGACAGCCAGCAGGGACAGAAATACATCTCCTGCAGATGTGTCCTGTAGGTTTTTATCTACAGACTAACACCATAAGTATAAATCATTTCTGAGCAAGTCCAGGAAGCTCTTTTTCCAGTCTCTTGCTGGAAATCAGAATCTAACCTTTTCCCTGAAAATTCATCAAGGATAGATGACATAAAGCATATGTCTTTAAGACTACATTTTACCTGCATTTAACCTTGTCCAAATTTAAATGTGGCCAACTTAACAGAGTGTCCAGCCATGAACACATGGGCCACAGTTCAGCTTTTTTGCTGAGGAGTAGGAATTGCAAACTTTATATAAAGCACGCGGCCAGCCCTGGATCTTGAAGGCAAAATGATTGCACACATCTTTGTTTCTGATTTTGCAAGTCTTAACCTTCCTCATACTTACCATCAACTTTTCCAAAGAGAAAACAACCAAAAGCAAACCACTTTGCTGTGCAGCACAGCCTCAGTTGGGGGGTTAAGATTAAATTCACAGAAAGACAATGAATGGATGAAAACAGAAAAAAAAAAATTGGTTGAAATAATCTTTTTTTTGTCTTAATTTTAAGAAAGAATCCATGAAAAAATACTCAGAGAAAGAATCAGCCTGCAGAAATAATAATCTTGTTTTATTTATAGTCAGGGTCATGGGAAATCTGTCCTGAAACGTAAAAAAAATACAGCTTCCCAGATTAGTTTTGGTATGGGAATTCGAAGAATGAACAGCTATGGGAAAGTTTAAATTCTCATCAAATACACCTGAGTGTCCTTGTTCAAAATGTTTTGTACTTTCTGTCACTCATTAAGCAGAGAGCACAGAGGCAATTGTAATTGCTGGAGCACCCAGGATTAATTATTGTGGTAACCCAGTGTTTACTAAAAGCATGAGAATCTGTAGTGTTTACAGACTGGAGTCTGTGATCATGGGTAATTACTGCATGATTAAGATATTATTTGAATGATTACATTTGACAAGGAAAAAAAAATCTATAAAATTACTTTATTAGATTAATAAAAGCAATCACTAATCTTTTGTTAAATACCCCATATACAGAAGTCTGCTGTACATCCTAGTGAATTAATCCTATCTAAAAGCACTTCTTATCCCTAAAAATTAAATCATTGATGGCAAGAGGATGCCTTCTTTCTGTACTTACTGGTCTGTTAGGTGCTTGCATAACAAAATTCATCCTCTGTCACTTGTGCTTCACAGTTTAAAAAGTTGTTTATTCTGAGCACTGCATCAACAAAGTACAACACAACGAGCAAAGCCCCACAAAACCTAGCCTGAACCCCAGGACAGCCTCTGACCTTGAGGAAATGATCCTGTCTCGGTTCAGTTTGTGTTCTTACATGCCCAGTCACTCACCCTGCTGCTCTGCTCGTGTAACAGAGGCAGCTCTGTCCCCTGTGGTACCATAACTGGAGGGAGATCTGTGTTCTCAACACAATTCCAGCTGGAGAGCCACAGCTTGTGACTCCAGACAGACTTCGCAGAAATGCCACCAGACTTGAGCCATCTACACCTCAGAACTTTGGATTACCCTCGAAGAAATAGCACCTTACTGGAGAATCATATTGGTTCTTAAATTTCCCTTTGATAAATGTATGCTTTTGGGGTTGATCCTTTCAGGAAAATCAATCAGGATCTGAATTTTAGCAGTAAATCCACAGAGTGGCATATTCCCCAAGGCATCCAAGCCACAGGCTCACCACTTCTGGAAGCAGCTTTATGCCAGCCCTTGCAGTCTGGCAGCTAGTGACCAGAGCCCTGAACAGAAAATACTCATCTAAAATAACAGAAGCAACATCAGCACATGCTCTGCTGGCCCCTCATGTCCTACACCACAAGCAAGGGGAATAAGGAAACCTTTGCATTTCTGCCAAGCAGAATCATTCTATTCTCTGCAGCACCTTCAAAAATCCACTCTGTTCCTGCTGCAGGACCTGAGCAGTGCCTGGGTGACAACACCAAGCTCTGTCACACGGAACAGGCGCCCACCTGCACTGGGTGCCTCAGGAAGGAATCCTGACTGCCACAGGACTGGATTTTTTCTCTTCAGAAATGCTGCAATTATCTTTGTCAACACTGCAGACAGGTGAAGTGTTGGTGTCAGGTGCCTGCCAGCTGGAATGCAGCCTGGAATGCAGCACCTATGGTCCCCACTGCTCTGTATCTCTTCCATCACATTCTCAAAGACACAGGCTTGGCCCCCCAAAAGTCAATAACTCTTCTAGTAAAGTACATTCATTAAGCACTGTGAGAATCTGCAGCAGCATTCAGGGACACGCGGGCTCAGAGCACCGCACTGAGATGCCCTTTCTCACAGACACACACAAATACCTGCCTGCATCTCTTGTTTCCTTCATTATTAGGGTCTCTATCCCATTTCTGTTCCCATTTCCTTACCTTTTCAACAATAATAAAGCTTTCATTTGACTGAGTACATATTACTGCTCTGTTCACATAAATGCTATTTACCTGTAGATTCTCAAATACAGATATATTATGTGCATATTCAATTCAACAACGCTTAAGTGGCCCTCTAGGAACTGCTATCATGATGATAAAATTTCCATTTCTATTGCCACCAACTAAAATCCCCATTACTTTACTGTGCCTGGAGCTAGCCAGATTGAGGGAGCATGGCACTGGGGGTCTTTCAGTGGATTGGTTGTTTGGGGGGGGGGGAGGGGTTTGTTTGATTATGGGAGTTTTTTGGATCATGGTTGTTATTTGGGGTTGGGGGGGTTGACTTTGATTTTTTGCTTGTTTGGTTTTTAATAATGGATTTCCTTAAAAGAAAATGTGGTTATTTAAAGCATGCAGATAAACTCCATTTCCCTGAACAAAACCAAAACCCCACCAGGAGAAACCTCCTCTGTGGACAGAGCAGAGCCTGTTCCATGCAGTTCTCTGCTCCTTTCTCCCAAGTCACCAGATTTCCCAGTGTACTTTCTGCTTCCTCCCCTGCACACAGAGGTTCACCAAAGCCCAATATCCAGCCTTTGACAACAGCATCCTTCTCAGACGAGGAGGAAGTGCAATTTATAAAGGCAGCCCAGACTCCAGAGCATATTTCAAAGTGAACGTCATGCCGCTCAACAGTAACTGCATTTGTTTCCTTGCCATCTAAGTAGCTGTAAGAAGCATTGCTTCACTTAGTAAAAACACACACTCGATCCCAAACCTCATCTCTATAATATACATTATATCAAACCCAAAACCATACAAAACTGAATATTGAAGTTTTCAGAAACTATTTCATTACTCAAGCTAGAAGTTTCACCGTTGAGTTTTTTTAGGCAACTATATTAATAAAAAAATTACTTAAAAATTTGGTAGTTTCAGGATCAATATTAAAAGAAAATAAGAGTAGTGCATTGCAACAGATACAAATGAACAGTGGAGTTGGTACAATACATGCTCACCTGGCATTCTGGCCAGGAACAGCACATTCCAGACTTCGTCTCTAACGCTCTCCAGGTGAACAGCAGACCCCAAACCCACCTGACAAAAGTTCTGCTTACTTCACTTGAGAAGTGTCCACATTAATCAATTAAACATTTTCTAAGCACACAGAGCTGAAGGGCTCACGCACTTTGTTACTTCAATATTCAGGCTGAGAGATACCAGAGATATCATCCCAGCTCCTGATACTTTATCCATTTCACAGGACACTGACACCAAACTGAAAATTCATTTTACTCAGTTGCTCCTATTTACAGCATAAGAAGTTCATACAAACTGCTCCTCCTTAACAATACATATTTGGTCCTCTCAACAAGGGAGCCAGAATAGCAAATGTGATGTGAGTACTAATTCGTTTCCTCTTTGTCACTCCTACCATCCGGTGACCTGAATTCCTGATTTCTATCACCACTTTTCCCATACACCTTCATCATTTCTGCCCTTCACACTGCTGGAATGCACAAGGCAAAGGATTTCTCTGGTTCTTGCAGCTGGTTCAGGACAGTTCACTGAGCAAAACCTCTTATCACCTCCTGCTCTCTGCCGCTCACACCACAGGGGACTGCACAGAGCCTGTGTATTTCCTGTCATCAGCAAAGTCAAGCCTCCTCCTGCTGACACACAGAAAACTTCCTCAGCTTCTGGAATGGACTAGAAGTTACCTACAAAAGTACCCGTGTTACAAAACAAGGCAAACAGAAACACAACTGAGATGAATGCAAAGCCCCTCTCAGTCTAGCCAAGCCTTTAGGCTCAAAAACAGGAGTAACAGACCCATTTCTTCTTGGATGAAATGCTTGGGAAAGCTATCCAGTGGTGCACTGCAGCACAGCAACAGCCCCCTGTTGTATAGGTAGGCTGAATTTTGGACATTAAAGCCTAGGCCTTTAAAGCATAACATTTTGTGCAAGATGGATCACGTAGGAGCTTCAGATTTAGATTTCCTAAGGAGATGATCTGGGAAAACCCTTGTGTCACAGTAACACAGCCATGTCCAGTCTGATCTTCCTTTCTAAAGAGTTGCTTTATGTACAGAAAGCCTTTAGAAGAACACACTTCTTTTTGCTTAAAGTGTTCCAAAAATATTACTTCCTCATGACGATCTCATTTGCATGACAAATTCCCTGTGCAGTGGCAGAAACATCTTGAAATTAAGATGTCATGCTTACAGGAATTATTCTGCACACAGATAAGTTCTCACCAAACTTTGCTTCTGACAAGTTAATTTCATTTTCCTCATCATGTGCTTTGACAGCAAGATAGGGGAATCAAAGCTTTTCCTCGCTGAGAATCCTTTGCTCCTACATTAATGGGAACCAAGGAATACCATCCACTTGAATTCATCCCTTCTCTTCTGGCCAAATAGTTAAAATCAATCATTTACTAAGCTAACAGTACATATGTCACCCGTGCTTTCCAGTGTAATTCTTGCAGGAGGAAATGCAACCATTAAAGAAAAACACTAATAAAACCACTAAAGGCTTTTCCTACCTATACACTACAGAATTAAATTAAAACAGAGCATAAGACCACCAAGGCTTTAAAACAGAAGATAAATAAGATGAACCTCTCATTTAAAAAAAAAATTTTAAAAATCCTGAAGCCAATATTCTCTACCTATCTGCAGAACACAAAGAAACCCATGTACATGCACTGAGACAGACCTAGGTACAAATCCACTGTCTCAAGAGAAAGCTAACTCAAGAGCTGCTTCCTGCTCCAAGCCATCCAGAAAACATCCAGTGGGGAAAGCTCAGCCCAGTCACAGGAAGCAGAAAGCAGCAGCACTTAAGTCACAGGCTGAAAAACTTTCATTTGTGGACCCCGGCTTCAAAGAGGTTGACTTCACATCATGCTTTCCTGGAAGTGTTAATTGGCATTGGGAGAAGGAGCCCTGCAGGTATTCCAACATCCCTACATGCCCCCTGGCAGGAGCAGGGCCGGGTGAGGGAGTGGGTGGTGGCACAGAGGGCAGGGAGCTTTCAGTCACGCTTTCCTGGAAAAGCTGCCACTGGATCCTCACACGATGTGACAAAAGCTTTATGGAGCAAATAAAAGACATTTCTTCCTCTACCTGGAGTCTGAGAATACATGAGAGCTGTGCACCAGAAGGCTCAGACCCTGTACACTTCTTTTCTCTCCTCAGCCTGGAAAATTTGGGAATTAATGGTGAAGTCATGAAGGAAACCTTAAATAGACTCTGTTTTCCACCATCACCAGGCTCACTTTCTCAGATTTTATCTGCTTCGGTTTCCCACTCAAATCTTATATTAGATTTTTTTCCCTCTTTTTTTCTCCACCTCCAAGCTTTTCCATTTTCTTACATAATACTGAATAAATATTTTATAGCCAAAGAGGATTTCTACCTGTTATGTAACTCACATTTTTGGAGGCAGCTTCCCATCTCATTTCTACTGATAGAGCCTTTGGTGAAACCAGGAGCTGTACTGATGTAAGCAGAGTGTGCCTAAACTTAAACAAACAGCTCTGTTTATGCTACATTAAAAATGCTAAATGGGGTGAAATTTCATTTCATCAATATGCATATGGGGTTGACAATATTGTTGAAAATATTAACATGTGTGTATAAACATCAATGAAACTATTAATTGTCACATAATGAGGCAGCAATTTAAGCGTGCTGAGCAGATGCATCACAGCTAAACTGGAAAGAACAGTCACATTCTAATTCTGAACCAGGCTGGGATCCGTGTCTGCTTCAGATGCCCAGTCACAGATGCTTCCCAGAGCCAGAGAAATTTTCAAGAGTCTCCTCTAAAAAGTGCTCTGAGCAGAGCTCTCAAAAGCCTCAGATGAACTTTCCAGATCTTGGACCACAGTATCTGTCCCAAAGCTAAAAGCTCTCTCTTTAGCTCTGGCTACAACTTTAAAAAAAAAAAAAAAGTAATTCCACCTTTTTCTGGCCACCCAATTGTTTGTTTACACCATCATGCTGGATATAGCAGGAAGGTGCCTCAATTATAAAAAAAGGTCTATGCTCATCAATACACGATCAGGTCACCTGCAGTGGATGGCAAAAATTCTGTGTGGCAGAGAGCCTGATGTTTCCAGACAGGCCAGCAGCAGTGGGTAGAGAAACAGAGCAAGCTGAGAGCAAATACATTCTCTTCTCCCTCACCATAAGAAACACACTCACTGTTTTACCCCAATAGGATGCTTCAGAACAGAGTTTTGTTAAGATTAATAGTTATTTTAGATTTTTAAAATTTAAAATTAGTTGTGGTTGGTTTTCACCCATTTTAGTTAGGAATTAATGATGTACCCTTATTGATAACATTTGGGGGAAAAAATACATTTAGAAGATTTGCTTTAAGTTTGATAACAAGAACAATATTACAAAGGATACAGGTGTTACACTGCCATCATCTCCTCTCAGGATGTGCCCTGAACGTGGAATTGTTTAAGAAATGCAAAGAAGACTCCATATAAAGCTATTTAGCTGTAATTGGATTTAATATGTTCAGCTGCTTTCACTTGTAGTTTTATGCTAGAAAACAGATTACAGAAAAGAAATGTTCTGTGTTTACTCAGTCACTTGAATCACTTCGAGGAGACCATGTAATGATCAGAAAGGCCCCATTTCTTCCTTCCATATGGCATTAAATAAATGGCAACACGGGGCAGCGCAAATTTGGGGTTTCAATGGGGACAGAATTCTGGGGCTTGCATTCTAAAAACAGAGTAAGAAGCTCTTCGCTCAGCACTAAGGGCTTTATTACACACCAGGAAAACTGGGTATCTGGGACCTTGGAGATTATGGACACAAAACACTATTAAGATGGTGCCAGAAAGATTTATAAACAGGGCAGGAGGGACCTCTAAACTTCTCCTTCAATTCTGGCTTCCTTGGAAAGCTTCCCTTCCTCCAGGCACCCAAATCCCCGGCCTTGGGGTCACAGCTCAGCCACCCGAGCTAGGGGTTCTCTTGCGCTGCGGGGGGACCCCGATCCGCAGAGGATCAGACACCGAAGTCAGCGGGAAACGCAGAGATAAGGCAGCGGGAAACAGAGACAACGCGGCTGTGCGCGGTGACAAAGCCGGCACCCGAACGGCCCCGCAGCAGCGGGAGCACCGAGAGGCGCCGGGCACGCCGCGGTGCCCGCAAGGGCGGCGGGATGGAGCAGGGACGGGGAGGGCGACACGGACC
>NW_008238633.1:3080890-3109978 GCF_000691975.1 Corvus brachyrhynchos
CTCGGAGCGCGGTCCCGGCTCCGGCCGCGAATCCCCCGGGCTGCTGCAGCACCCCCGGGAGGCCATGGGGACACCCCACCAGGGGCAGCGGGGGGCAGAAGGAGCTCCCCCATCGAACCACGGGCTGCTGCTGGGACTGAGCTCACCGGGGCTCCCCCAAACCCAGCGGCACCCGAGGACCAGCAAAGCTGGGATTTGCTCCGCGGCCAATAACTCAAACGCTGTCGAACACAGTGAGCAATAAGGCCGCATCTGCTGCAGCCCTGAGAGGAGCCGCATCCGATAAGCGCTGCGAGTCGCAGCAGCATTTAAAAAAAAAAAAAAAAACAACATCTCCACAGAGAACAGTACGGGCGACTGAGGCTGCTGACAGAACCTGGACGTCTTATCTTCATTTATCCTGAGCAGATTGCATTATCAGCTACTGAATGAATTTGCTGCAAGAGAGGGAGGTTTAACATCCAGTCTTTTGTCCTGGATCTTAAACCCCCCTTTTTAACAATAATAGCTCAAAAGACATATTCTTTCTATCTTAAATAGATGTCAACTCAATAGTTGAAGTCTGAATACAGTCTTCAATAAAAGATAATTCAGAACTGAAGATAAGGTAAAGGATGAGGGAAGCGTTCACTGCCTCTCTTGTGAGTGCCCTATCACAGCCCAAGGACTTCCTGTAGCACACATTTGAGAAAATGCCATTAAATGGAGAAGGAGAGTGAGACATGTACTAGTACTCACACATACGTATACACATAAGGAGGATGCTTGGCTGAAGAAATAGAGTTTAACAGCTCAGAAAACCTAGCGATCAAGCTCAGGGACAAACCTGTGCCTAGGTTTAAGGAATGACACACACTAACAACCTGCGATCACCCAGTGAACACGTACTCCTTCAGCCATTGACAAGTGACGGAGAGCAGAGAAATGCCAAGACTGGAGTATCACTAACAGGGATTTGGAGCCTCTGTTTGGATAAGACATTCAGTTTCTTGAAGCCTCAAAAAGAAAACAAAAAAAACCACACCAAGTTTCTGTATTAGTTCCCCCCTGCAGAAAGAGGCTGTCTTTAGTGTCTCAGCAAACACAGAGCATGGAAACAAAGCAGACATTGCTGAAGGACTGAGCCAATGTAAGCACTGGGTAGGGTGGCACCAGCCTCTCACTCAGGGTGGGTTTTTTTTTCTTGTAAAGGGAGAATTTTTCAAATAACTTTGAGCATCTCTAAATAACGATCTGTAATCAAATGAGCGTTTAGACTGCCTGTGCTGCAACACAAACTCGAGCTGCTCAGCACAGATCTGATAATCTCAGCTCGCTCCTGGTGCCACAGTCTTTGCATCCTGCGTCAGCACGAGCAGAGAGAGCTTACGTTTGTCTAGACACGCATCGAGGGATTTTTGGGTGCTGGCGAGGGCAGGAGCAGAGCTAGCCCAGCCTGCCAACCAGCAGTGCCAGCTCCTCAGCACGAGGAAAGGGGACAGCTGGACACAGACTCTGCCTAGAAGATCAATGTCCAGGGTATCTGTGAGTCTCAAACATGAAAACAAGTTTGGTGACATAGTTCTGTGCACATGAGTGTAAAAAAATTTTGGTATATGCCATGATAGCAGCAGAACAAGCTGATTTCTCACACACTGGGCATAACTACCACAGGTGACTATTCTGTACTAACCACTGCACAGCAATCAACCTCCCACCTCAGCAAAGATTGGGTTTGCAGCTGGTTTGGTTCCTGTGTAAACAATCACTGGTGCTGAAGGGTTGGAGATCAAGACAAATATTTTACTTCTTCAAACAGCTCTTGGTTTGTGTCCACTGAGAAACGGGCAGCAATAGCTGATAAAAGTACTGATGTGCAAATACAACAGTATCTCATTAATTCTTCACAGAAAGAGCTGAATATCATTCATATCTTAGGGAGTGTTTGGCGTACATGCAAACTCGCCTGTCCACCCTCTCCTGTGCCTTCTGTAGGCACTATAAAAACACTGGAAAAGCAACAATTTCGGTGCTTTGATACGTGGCAGTGCAAGCTTCAGAATTTCCCACATTAGGAAGAACAGTGTGGGGGGTGGAAAGTCTCAAATTACACATAAAGTCTGCAAAGTTAGTACATTATCACTACTGAGCAAAATGCAACAAAAATTCTGACTTGTAAATGTAGAAGGCTGGTACCAAAGAACTGGCAGCTCATACAAATGATACTTTGGTCCTTTTTAACTGCCCCTCTTTTGGGTTTTCTAAGAGAAGCAAGACTGCACTGTAACTAAAAATTTTTGGTCCAAACCAGAAACTTTAAAAAGATGGATTATAGCTAGAAGTCAAAAAAGAAGCATTTAAAGATCTTTCAAAGCTACAGAAATAAGTTTTTAAATCTTCTCTCTTGCTCTAGCCCACTCCTATAAGAAAAAATATTCCAAGCAAGAAGTGTTTCACAGATTATACTCCCAAGAGTTACATTTTGCCCTGTTTTTTTTTTCTTTGTTGTTTTTGGGGGTTTTTTTAAGGCCAACTCTATGCTCTATTTAGTTTTGCCTTCCCACTCACATACAACACTTTAAAATTTACAAGTTAGAGTGATATCAACTGCTTTCATAAAACTTAATCCTTCTCCCAACAGATCTTGCTGCTCTTGAACCTCCAGCCATTGCAGTTACCATAAAGCCATTGCTATCAGGTTTCTCACAGGCCTTGGAGTCCAGCACAGTGCACAGAAAAGGTCATTTCAAGCATTTCAGGAGCAAAACAAAACCAGGAGGTGATGTAACCCCTCGGAAGGGAAGCTGTGCCCACACACGTATCTGGTCGCTGTTCCACGGAACAGATTTCAGGACTCACTGAGACATTTCAGAACCATCAGCTTCTGCAGCTAGAAATGCCAGTGTGCCCCAGAAAAGGCTGCTGGAACTGGCACACAGATGTTTAGGCAGAAAATTCACCGTGCTCTTGACAAAGTTTTAAGGGTGTTGTAGAGTAAGCTGAGGCGTTAAAGTAATATATTTGTGACAATTAGTTCTCAATAAAAAAGCAGTTCAACCCCAGCCTTTTCCAATCCAATACCTCCCACAGGCAGACCAGCTTTCCTGGAGGTCTGTAGGGCAGCTCACACCCAGCACAGACACCCTGAAATCCCACACACTGAGCAAGGTATGTGGGGAAAACGGACAGAAGAGAAGGAGAAAGGAGTCAAGACAGAAAATACCTTTGTATTTCTGTCTGTGTTCCAAGGAAGACTCCTGAAGTATCAATTCTGCTTTCCAGAAATTACACCAACAGGCAACCTGGAGTTATCCTTGAGAAATGTGGCCTAATTTTAGGGCAGAGGACATGCTATAAAGTCAAATGAAATTATGCTTATTTACACCAAAATTGAAATAACGTGCTATTTTGGGGTTTTCAAGCAAATATTTGGTTAAACTGATTTACAATGATACACTAAAAGACAGCATAAAATAACAACCCATCAATTTTGTCACCTACAATATCCATTTAAATTATTTCACATAAATAAAAGTGCCAGAAAACAGCTGCAGCAGTCCTAGACTAGAGGGTTTTGAGACATCCATAACCCTGCAAAGTAAAAAGTATTTACTTTTTTCAGACAAAGCTCCTGCATTATGTATGCCCAGTAGAAATACCTTTGCCTGAAATCAATTGAAACCATCCATCTGGAGCAAACAAGAAAATTAAGCACTTGAGAAAAAAAATTTACAGCTTACCACACTCAACCCAGGGAGCCTAAACCTTATTTTACACAATAATTCTCAAGTATTAATGTTGTCCAGTAGCATTCTATAAGAGCAACTAATCTCCTTAACTGAAATCCACTGACTGGAAACATATTGAATATACTGTGGGAACAGTCTGAAATTACAACCTAAGCTGCCAGAGGAAAACAATGGCAGTCCCATAAAACATTCTGTAAGCAGAGAGGGGAGGAGAGAGCTGGACAGGAACAGCAGAGACTGGACTAAGTTAAGAACAAAAAAGGTGAGTCTTAGGAATTTTAACACTTCCACTGGGCCTACCTCCTCACTGGTGGTCCTCCCATCCCTTGGGAAATGGAACATGGCATCTTCTGCACATCCTTCTTTCATCCTCTTCGCAGCTTGCAACCAGAACAGTCAAAGAGCTCCAAGGCTTTGCCAATTCTTTTGAAATGCCCACTATTTCCTACAAATTCTACTTGCTGTAAATGGCTCTGTACAAGCTCAGCACAGAGGCTGCTGCTTAGGTTCTGTTCCTGCTGGGTGCCAAGGCCTTTTCTCTACCAGTACTTGCTGAGAACCACTAGAAATGGGAGAAAGAGGGGAACCAATGGGAGAGGGAAGAGCAGCCTGGGTGAAATTCTGAGCCAATTCAACTCAGCTGTGATTGATTTAAATCACTAATGACTGAAAGCAACAAGACTAATTTCCTGTTCTAGATCACTCAGTGAAATAAAATCTTATTTTACCATCTAGATTTGAAGAATTTTGAAGATTTGATTTTTCATGACAGTTCTTTGTCTTGGAAGCCAGATATGAACAACTGGTAGTAACTGCTTGTTCATATATTAGTGAAGTGAGCTCTGATCATTAAACACATGGCCTGCCAAATACTGTCTCAATGGGTTTGCCCTGTTTTTTTCAAAAGTTATTTTCCATGTGCTGAGCAATTACTGCTCTGATAGACACCAACAGCTCACCAGATTGGTTTCTCCTTGCTGTGACGACTAAAATTCCTGTTCTAGGGAATTAATGGCAAATCCTCACCAGGCACAGATACTCTGCTTTAGTACCTGGCTCTTCCCTCAGAGCCCCAGCTGACATCTGTGTAGGGCTGAAAATATTTGCTGCTCTCTAACCACATCCTGTTTGCTCTCTGGAAGGGCATCCCAGGGAGCATCCCAGCTTCCAGGCAGCATTTCAGAGGAGTACATGCAACTGCACGGCTGCATCTATCTGCAGCTCTCTTCCCTCTGCCCATACTGCTGGCTTCTGTTTGCATCTGCTGCATCGAAAACCTGCTAATTTACAATATCTTTTACTGTTCTTTTTCTATAGCATTCTCAGTTTTCAAATAATAGGGTCAGTTGAGAGCACAGCATGAACCTGCTGTTGGCCTGAGAGACAAATTAAACCTAATTTGACTTGTGCCTTCCCTCCAGAGCAGTGAGGATGTTCAGGTTTGAACTCTCAAACACCTCCACCTGTGTCTCCCTCCAACACCCCCACCTGTGTCTCCCTCAAATTCAGCATCACCTGTGGCAGCTGGGCAGGCAGGGAAGGGCACAGCTGTGACCTGAAGGACTTTCTCTCTGCAGCATAAATGCACAGCCCAGGAGGAGCAGGCAATCCGAGTGCTGCTGCCCTGTACAGCACAGGCTGTGCTGGAGGGATGGCTCCTGAGACAGAGCTGCTCTCCAGAGCTGGATAACTCATGCTTGAAATAAGAGGCTACTTCTTCACTACAAAATAAAAGGCATTTCAGCTGGAACTTCTGGCTGTCATTCTTACAAAAAATACGGCAGCTCTGTTTGTTCTTTGTAGGAAGAGAAAGGAAAGCTTCAATATTTGGAAGGTACGAAAATGTTTCATCATGTGAAATCCATCTGAATAGATGTGATTAAACTCACAGCTGATGGCACTTAGCCTGGGGTCAGCACTGTGGGATCAATGCAAATAAACCTTTCATGCCTTTAGAAATCAGTCATATCTACCCAAAGAGAAAAATGTTCAAGGCAGAACCACCAAGTGACTTATAGCTGGTGGCATTACTTCATTTAAATAAAACATTCATTTAACATCTCAACAGTGATTCCTTTAAGCTGAACTTACTTTTCTGTAAGAATTATTAACCAGAGAACACATATTTTTCCCCTTCAACCATACTGCCTCAATCCACTTTTATATTTGCATTTCATTTCTGCTGAAAAAAATAGAAAATATTTCTCCTATAAAGTAGACTTGAAAAAAAATTGTGTCAGCAAAATACCAGCGATGAGTATTTTGGACCAAACCACGACAAGGTAATGATAGGAGAAGAACTCAAGAGGAACATTAACTTTCACTGTGTCTGGGAGCAGGTTTCAGAAGACATCACCTTCCATCTGCTATGGTGTTACCATAGCATCAGAGACAAGGCAAGACAACAGATTATTCAGATTATTATGAATAACTAGAAAATTGCAAGAAGCTGTGCATAGGAGCTTCACAGAGTTTTGGAGAGCATAATACAATACACTAGGGAAAAAAAATCATATTCCCATCAGAATATTATTTCTTTCACATTAATGAGCGTGGATAAAAAGTTTCCATGTTGAATCCTTGGTAGTGCAAGTGAAAATTGAACTCGGGGGCAGGAAAAGGCACACGGAGTGGTTTTTGTAACGTGGACTTTTGTCACATTGGAAGTGGACCAAAAGGCCAAGTACAACCTCTAAGGCAAAGGAAAGGAATCGTTATGACTCAAGTCCCTGCTTGCCAGAGGATGGCTGCTCTTAGGGAAGAGTACCTGGGAAGCATTCAGCACTGGTATCACCATTTTTCATCTGGGGGTTAATACAGAACTTGCCTTGTGGGACAGCGAGCCCTGCATTTTCTCCTGTTTCTTCTGAACCAGTCTGAGACAAGTTTGACCAGAATGCTCTTTAGTCACTGTGAACCAGGACCATAAACACAGCAAAACGGCTCAGCTCTATCCCAATTACAGAGACAAGAGACTGAGGATCAGATGAGTGTGCACTGAAGAACCCTTACAACCACAGCATCTGGAAGACCTCAAAGTACTGCCATCGATTCATTTCCTCTCAGAAAGGTTCTGAGGAGGGGAAGGAGTCAGCACACAAACCCTGCACAGGCAGCACAAGTTATTCTGGGGAAAGTTCAAGTGCAGAGAAGGGAACAAAATGCCCGTTCTGACACCTGGAACCCCGTATTTCACCCAAGCTTTGACCCTGTGTATAATGTGAGTGCTTTCAACAACTGCTACAAGCCTCAGCAGAGAGGCAGTGTAGGCAACACCAGGAGAATTTTCTTTCTAAAAAAACTTTTTCATGAGAAATTTGCCACTTGAACTCCCTCAGACTTCTACTATACTTGACTGCATTATCTAGACCAGTTCTGATACGACTGACAATCTATATTGAGGAATCTGGAGGTGCAGCATTACCCCAGGAAACAGAATGTGGGCTTTTTTATGCCTCCTTTGAATAAGCTGAAGCCATAAACTTTATTCCAGGCAAGCCCCAGGTTTATAAAAACACCAAGAAAAACTAACAAGCAACGTGTTAACACAAAACACTCCTGCAGTCCAAAGGCACACAGCACTCATTTGGAGAATGGAGCAGTTGAGAGCAGCTCAGCCCCAGGAAATGCACCCCTCATTCCTTCTTGTGCCCAGCATAACAAACACAGAGCACTCTGCAGGTGCTGATGGCCACGGAGATCCCACCTTCAACACGCTCTGTGGATGGGGACAATTATTCAAAGAGGTCTGCAAGAAAATGACGGAAGGGACTGTGCAGTTCCCATACAGAAGCAAATAAATCTCATTCTCTCCAGCCATTCTCCCCAGGATCAGACTTTTTAAACTCATCTTCACTATGGCAGCCCTTAATTTTCCCTGTGCCTTGTCATTCCCAAATGAAGCTCCAGCAGTGACACATGCTGTACCTGGTGTTACAGCCCACAAATCAACACGCATCCCCCTAAATAAGAAAATAGCAACTCACTGTTTAAAGAAAACACACGTGCAGCCAAATTAGGAGAGTATTTTCCATATTCCCACTTCAGCCCTCTTGCAATAATTGTATTTCACGTACTGCAAAAACCTAAGGAAATTGAGCTCCTTATCTATAAAAACTACTGTACTTCTTTTCTCAAAGATTTGTCTCCAACAACAACCAAACGTCACATGAGTGAAAGTCTGAATGATATTGCACTCATGTGATTCTGTTTCTATGCAGGCTAAACCTCTCTTTTCTGTTTTGCATGACTCCACAAGCTTTTTTGAGATTTAAGGACTAATCCTATTTCACCAAAACATTTTTGTTTGCCTCAGATCCAGTTCCCCCCTCTCTCCTTTATTGGCAGTGAAAATTTGGATTCTTTTCAGTTTGCAGGCAGAGGAATATGGGGGAATACATTTACATATTTTAAGAACATTTGGAGAATAAGTAAAGGACAGTGGTTATAGCTCGTATGGGAATTTTAGGTCTTTAAATCTGTCTTGTAGGTGTGTTTTGGAGATGAGGTACTTCCAGCAGTGTGGCACTTTAGAGGAGGGTTATTTCCAATACTTATAAAAAAGAAGTGTATCAGCATTTACTAGAGCGAGCGCTCTGTCATTTCAGCAGACACTGCCCACCACACACTTGTGCCAGGGATTTTTTCTGACAACTTCTACTTCCACTGTTTGACTGTGGGGCTTGGAAAGATTATACAACTCCTGCTACACTTCTCTTACAGCAATCCAGTTGCTCCATTCTTTGTAATTACCTTCCAACATAGAGGCAATGACAGCAGCGTTTTGCCATAGCATTTTGGGGTTATCTGATAGAGCTGGTAGTCATTCCTCCTCTCTGTTAAGCCTAGAGGTGTCTGGAAAATATTTCCTGAAGGAAATTCTAATTCAGTCTTCTAGATAAGTCATTTATCCCTTGCTGTCCTTCTTGCGTAGCTCAAGTTTGGGGGGGGGGGAGCGAAACAAAGAAAATCCTTTTTCTTTTGGATCTTGGTGTAAAACATACCTGCAGAGTCTGAAGGTACCAGCAAAACTCAGGTCTTATTTTTCCCATGTATCACTGGGAGACAAAGTTAATTGGATGGCTGGGTAAAAAAGCCCTTATAGACAACATTGACATGTGCAGGAGTTAGTCAGTGGGCTTCAAGGAGTGTGGAGAATTCTCGGCAGAACTTTCTCTATATAATTCAAACTATTTCTCCTTTCTTTCATATTTGGAGACCTTGAGCAGATCCAAAGATGAATCATTGTGAGAGTTGCAGCTACATTACAAGACTGTGGCAATCAGTGATGCCATTTCAGTGATTTACACAGGCAATTCTTCTCCAGAAGGAATGGGGAGAGGAAAAGTGCTGTGATGAGCTCATTGCACAGCAGAAGATTTTAATGAAAGGAAAAGAACGAGAAGCCCAGGCTGAGCCAGGAATATGCCCAGATGAATATGCAAATAAGAAACTTGTGGGCAGACATTTTCTCTTCATTTTTTGACAAATAGTATCTGGCCTGTGAAAAGCCTGCCCAGGAGCAATGTTAGGCAGGGCCGTGGGAGAGCCTGGAGATCAAAGTAGGAAGAGTTTGCATTTAAAACCAGGAATGATGATTAACATTAACAGATGAGCATTAACATACACAGAAGTCTCCAGAGCAAATGACAGAAATGCCACTGAGCACCACGGTCACTGCTGCACAGGAGGAGACTGAAGCGCTCTACTGCACCTCATCTCATCCTCTACCACCTGAAACTTAATTTCAGCAACTCTTCATTACATATTTCTTCCAAAGTCAAGCAATTTTAATCCAAGTCTGCAATGGCAGAATTTTCAACTACAGTAAAACAAACAGAAAAAAAAAAAGCTTTTCGACTACTTATCAGATAAAAGCACATATGTTGCTTTTCCTATACACATCATAAATAGCACACACAGCTACTGCAATAACCAGATGGCAGGAAATGCCCTGGATGAAGAAATAGCTGCACTTATTTCAGATGAAAGCCCCTGCCACAGAGCACAGGTCTACTCTAGTCTGAATTATGGATGTGTGTTTTTCTTGATGAACCTAAAAATAATACATGCTTTAGAGTTTTAATCCATTTAGAGAATTAGAATATGAACAAACAAATACAGACATCTCAGATTTTCCTCCTTTCCATACTTAGGGAAGGGGTTATCCATATCACTTATCAAGCAGCATGCTGGAAGTAAATGGGCTCAGTTTTCTTGAGAAGTCAAACTGCAGTCGACTGAAAACCTCAGTAAAGAGCATGTCACTCCTCCAAATGACATTCACTTAGCACAGGAACATTTTGCAGAAGTCAGTGGGATCAGTGATAATACAGCCAGCAGGAAAAATTAGGGCTTCTTTGGGATAGCTGGGCAGTGCAGGAGCAGGAGACAGAGGTCATGACTAAAACCAATTCCCATTTAAGTCGTATTTGACCAAGAGGCTAAGCTGGAAAAAAATGTGAGAGCAAAAGTTTCAGTATGTAAAAGATCTCATTTTGAAATCCAAGTGAAATACTTATTTTTTCTACAATTTAATATTTCATGTTAAAATCTTTTATACTGTTAAGTTTTCATTTCAAAATTCACCTAAATTCAAGGAAATCTGGAAAACATTTAGTTTTAATTGAGCTGGCAAATATTTTAGGCTGAAAAGCAATGCCTTATACAGTGTTTTGCCAAGAATCCAGTAATTGTTGTTTCAGTTCAATTCTGGTTTTGTTTCTTTCAAAATTTTTGTTTCAGTCACTATGAATATGAAAGCAAACAAAATTTACCAACTTTAGCTGAGGGCTAATTCACAGGCATTTTAGTCCAGTGTGGAATGCAACTCTGCTCCTCATAGCTGGGTAAAATCATCCACTGAGATCCTGCAGGGGCCCATACAATTAACACAGGAACATGGTCAGTAGCTGGTACCTGGGCTGGCAGGCAGAGCTGACAGGAATATTAACAGGAATATTAACAGGTAGACAGGTAAAAGTATATTCCAGGACTCAGGTGTGTTCACCTTCTCAAACCCAAAACTTCAGCAGGGATAACTAAGGCAAAGGACCTTCTGTTATTAAGAACAGCCATTCCTAAATATTTACAGTAGTGAAAGGGCAAAATAGAAAGTCTTCTGCCTCTAAGGTCTTACTGGGGAGTTCAGAGAAAGGATGGGCCAAGGAAACAGCTAAAGAAGAGACAGGAAAAGAACCAACATTGCTGTAGGTATAGTGAGTTCTGAGCTCTTCTCTTACAGACTCCTCCCTTCCTCAACAATTAGCAATTGTACTTTGATTCCTTTGTGCATAGTTTGGAATGCTGAAAAGAATTAATATTTCAGCAAGGCTAAAAGGTTGTGCAGCCTGCAGTCTCTGACTTACCTAGAGCAGGGGCAGTCCCCAGAGTGCAGGAGTTACACAAACAGGCCTCCAGGAGTGGAAGGGCCACTTCCAAGAATGAGAAAGCAGCTCAGTCATTATTCATTTTTATTGCAGTGGTATATTCATGCAGTGCATAAATATTATTTCTGTCTCACTAGTCTCTTGCTCAACCCACAGGATGCCAATTAGCGATTACTTTCTAATCTTACTTCTAGTTCTCTGCTTTAAACATCTATTTACTGGTAAACTGGCCAAGGCCCCTTTACCCTCTGAATGGGGCAAACATTGCATTTCATAAGAGCTATATGATATTTATTCTTTCTGTTAATAGCCTTGAAACAAAAATATGAAAACCCAAAACAGATAAGAGAAACAGAAATCTAGATATGCATATACAAAAGTCTGTGTTCACATGCAAAGAATAAATATGCACAATATTTCTATAGTATCTAGGCAAGATCACATTTTTAATCATGGTTACATCATATATGTAAACGTCAAACATTTAGCAAGATGCAAGGGAGACGCACAAAACAATCTCATGCAAAACAAAATATTTAAATGACAAGAAAGTGTAACGTATTTCTAATCTTCACAGTCACTTCTACTACGTTTCTGTGCTCAGACATGAAATTATGTCTTCCAGAAGAACACTTAGCCTACTGTCCCTAAAACAAGTTAAAAGAAGAAAGCATTCCTTTTGTGCCCCAGGACACAGACAACAGGAAGAGTATTTGCTCTGGGTGGTAATTAGATGATACTGAGGGCAGCACGTGTGTTCATGTGCATGCACACATTCACCATTTACCCCGAGTGGCAATTAAATGATTTTATGTTTGTATGCACACACACTTATCCTGGCCAAATCAAAGAGCCACAAAAACCAGATCAAACAGAACAGGAAAATCAGCGAAGAGCAAGACCAAATGCACCAGGTTTTAGGCTTTCCTAAATCTGTCATGGTTGAAAAGTTAGCAATTAGTACTTGGTAACTCTTCAAGCAGCACAGCCCTGCCTTGGCAATTGTAATTCATAAGGCCTTTGAGTCATTTGAACGCTTTCATAGAGGTTTATCCTCTCTGCTCATACAAGTCATTATTCTTCTGATTCACATCATTTCCTTGAAAACTTGGCATTTCTAAATTTGCCTACGATGCCGTGAAACATTCTGAATCATTGACCGGGGGTTAACAACAGGACTGGAGCAGCACTAAACCAAACTAAGGTTACAATCTTTGCTAAAAGGCAGTGACAGATTTACAGCAACCCCTAAAGCTGTGCTGTGTTGGGACTGGTTGCACTTCCGAGCCAGTTACTCTTACCCAGCAGAAAATGAATTTGAGAGTCAACACACACCATCAAGTGACTCCATGGAGAATTCTTATGTCTGTGTTCAAACCCATTTATTTATACAGCAATTAAACGTCTCTATAATTACGTTTTATAAATGTTTATAGCTCATCTTGCAAAACAGCTACATAAAGAGGAACTATACTGAAAATTAAAGGTACTTAATGCACACTAAACAGCAGAAATGGAAAGGCAAGTTTATTTTTTGCAAGAAGTGTTAAGGAAGAAGAGACAGGCTGTCCATCTGTACAGACTCAGAGATTAGGTCACCAATAGAAAGAAGATGTATGGACAATTTTGTTTACATATTCAATAGCTTGGAATTGCATTCAGCTTTAATTGCCATGTTCCTACCCTCATGTTGTTGAATAAATGTTTTCTTCTCTGCTTCTATACGGGAACCACAAAAGATCACATCATCAGGAGGATAGGCAAAAGAAGAACAACAGACTGATGTTTCCTAAGAAACATTTGTAATTAAAATGTGATTTTGAGACACACTACTAATGTCTCTGCCTAACAATATTATTGTTCTTGGTAACAGGGCTTATTTTCATGTAAGTATTTTGTCCATTTTATAGTTTATATATTAATTGTCTGTCAAAGATAACATTTATTCCTATTCCTTTTAATTTCTCTAATGCAATGGCATGGCAGTAGATTGTTAATTTATGCTGCATATTGACCTTCTGTTGGTCCACTGATGGCCATGTGAGAGGCTTCATAAACTACCAGATTAGAAAAACACTTCTGCTGAAGAAAAGCACTGATTTATCAGAAATGTCAAAGCAGATAAACAGTGAGGAGATATCAAGCACGCCCACCCAACTGAAAGGCACTTAGGAATTTGCCTTTATCTGCATTTTGCCTGCAGTCCCTAGAACACTGAAGAAATGGAAAATTATACCTGGAGTAAGTCTGGACACGCAGGCAGGAGAGCAGCTGCAATACACACATTTCATCTCTGTCTGTCATTTTCCCATAGAGGTCTCTTAAGCAGTTGCCCATCTTCAGTTCAACAGGAGAAAAAAAACCCAGCACAAAAATAGCTGTAGATAAACCTCTGCCACTTCCCTCTGCCTCTGTGGGGGCTTTTTGTGGAGTTTTAGGCATGATGGTCAGTGAAGATTTTGCTTCATCAGCTGCCTCTTCCTCTTATTCTCCTCAGAATTCACTCATGTCAATGATTCAATAAAGACATTTTCAAAAGATTTTCAACATCTATGACATTTTTTTAATCCAATTCTTGGAGTAATTGGGCTATCTTCTATCTGAGTCGAGATCTTAAAAAAAAAAACAACTAAGAAAATTTTCCACCCATCTTACATCACCAACTTTCTCTTGGTCAGGGCATCTCCTTCACTTGCCCTGGCCTGGTTGCCTCAGGTAAATACTCAGCTCTTGTGGCCTATTCAATCCCAGCTTTCTAAATATTGACTTTTTCCAGTTTCCAGTGTTGCAAGTCAGGGGGAGTGAAGCTGGATGCTGAGGAGTGCAGACACTGAACATACTCTTCCACACCTGAGAGTAACTGCAGACTCAGCCAAGGATTTCCCTGCACGCTCCTTTGAAAGAGCCCTGGGAATACAATTCATTTTCTATGCCTTCATCCACTTCACCCAGTCATCAGAGCTGAAACTTCCCCCAGTGCAAGCACACACAATGCACTGAACTCTTCTGTCTGGAGAGATCCTTGTCGTATTTGTAGCACAAGAATACACAGAAGTCATCCAGGCTGTGCTGAATAACAAGCTCAGATGGGATCCCTGCCACTCTTGAGGCTGCCCAGAAAATAGACACTACAGAATATCCTAATCTGAGACTGCCTCATTTTATACCCTTATTGTTCCCTAAAAAGTATTTTGCATATGGAAAATATTCTTTTTAAACAGCCTACCAAGAAAGGTGAATCCTCTGAAAGTTTACGTCTACAATTAGAGCTACTGTTTGGAGGATTTAGTCCAACACCAGTTTCTGCTCATTATAATCACACAGAAATTCCCTATAACATAGCTGATAAGAAAGTTTTATTCATGGGGCTTCAATACTAAATTTGAGATAATCTAACAGAACTTGGGATTTAATTTCTATAGAAAAGAGCTCTCTTTTTTTCTTCTTAAGTACAGGAAAATGCTGAATGCTCCTACTTGATTTCTGTAATCTGTTCTAGTACGACAGCACCCCAGAGCACATCAAGGATTCAACTTAATATGCAGTTTCTTCATTTTCAGCTACTTTTCTCAAGTTCATTAAATGATTCTGTGTCTGTAAACCTGCTGGCAACTGGATACTCCACCTTACTGCACTTCCTGCCCCAGTGAGTTTAAATGCTATTTTACACTCTCAATTGAACATTAAAAGGGCAATGATACACACCAGGAATTTCATGCAGCTGTATTAATGCTGACTACTGTAGCAGAGAACTGGCTTCCAAAGCAGCCCCAGAATTATCTTGTAGAGACTTTATTACCAAGAAATTGAAAAAAAAAAAAAATCCTAATCTGGTCATTCCTTATAAAAATGAGGAAGAAGGGGAAAAAATTGACAGTTTGTTTCTTTTTAAGGCAACATCTGAGGCATTTCAAAATATTTTTCTACACAATTATAAAGGAATTTTTTTTAAAGGAAAGTCAAAGGAAAAAAGAAAAAGGTGGTTTTGCTGTATTATATGTTTCCAGGAACTACAACTCACAAGAAAACATCACATGTGATGGAGATGATGCACAGAAAATCTTGTGCCAGAAACAGAAAATTAATCAATTTAGTAATCTGTGTGTGTCATCAGGGCCAAATACTCATCTATAAAAAGCACCTCTTTGGTGCCTCATTGGCTCCAGAACTCCAGCACCATCTTCACTGAATCTGGTGTCTTCTAAGATCACATCTCCAGCCTGCAGCCTGCCTTACTACTTATAGCTGGACAGGATTTCACAAATATTTATAAATAGGAAGTGCTTCACAGAAGTTCCCTTTTCCCACAGTAATTCCTACTTCAACATACATGAAAAGTTACTTGCCACTCAGAAAGCTGAGACATTATTATGCATATTAATAAGCATCTTAGGAAGTGTATTTTTAATGTATGATGTATTTAACTATAAGTCTTGACCTTATAATGATCTCACACAACTATTCATATAAATAACAAATAGTGTTGTGTTATTTCTATGAACCCAGCACAGATTACCACAGCTGGACTAATCTGTGAAGAACTTCAATTTCTACCAACCCTTGTGGTGCTAAAAAAGCATCTTAGATAACAAAATGGGGAAAAAAATGTTAAAGAGAGAGAGAAAAAACCCAACTTGAAAATACGCTGTGTTTCTCAGAGCACTGTCACTGCACCTTCAACAGCTACAATCCTGCTGGGTGAGGACGAGAAGAGTGAATACAAAAAGCTGCCACCAATCCCATCCTCCTAAAGCAGGAGCCCAGCACAGGCACACAGGAGCTGGAACATGAGTGTGGCTGAAGGAAACCTGCCTTCCACATTCAGGAAGAATTGGAAACAAGCAAATAAATCACTCTGAGTTGACAGATACATTTTTTCCTCCCATAGAACATTCTTTCCCTCCTATTCCTATGCATAGGCTTGTGTGTGCATTTCCATATTCCCTTGTAGGTCATCTCAGACAGAAAACAAGGATGTAGGAAAAAGCCACAGCACTGGATTTGGGGGAGGGGGAGGACTTACAACCAAGCTTCCAGGTCATCACTGCCTTGCAAGTTGATTACTCAACTCACGACTAATCTGCTGCACAATGTAATTTGATTTCAATTTCCCAAGGAGGTGGAGGAAGGGAGAGAGGAGAATGTATCCAGCTGATGAAGCCCTGCTTAGGTTAAAGTCTGCTGAAAGCTCTCTGCAGAAAAAGTGCACAGAAGGCACTGCAAAGGAATTAATGGCTGGTCATGTTTCCCCTCTACTTTTTCTGTTATTAAATATTTTTGCTAACTAAATAAGCATGACCATTTTGTTCGACTTTGCTCACAATATCTCCTAACACATACAAAATTCTGTCTTTGAAAAATGGGGGTTTTTTCCTAAAAGGAATGGAAGGCAATTCCATTTATTGGATAATTTTTCTTGATAAAAATTATAATTTTTTTTGCATTTACAATTAGTAATGGTACTTTATATATAGCTCAAAATATTTTCCCTTCTCCTGGAGGCAAGAGTTAAAGGCCTCTGGCACCACCATTGACCAAATAATGAAAGAATTTATTTGCCATGCAGCTTTAACGAAACAGCTCCGGAACATTTAATTAAAAACGCTGCAGTTCTTTTCAGGGAAGAGGAAGCCTGACAGAGAGTTATACTTTGCAGAATTCCTTTGCTTCATTGCATGTACATTTCAACATCAGACCATCAAACACTTCATCAGTTTATTTCCATTCTAATCTGTCATTTCCCTGGCAATATCCTATTGGAAGTTACTCTCTCTGCATATTTCACAAAGACCAGCTCATTAGTTTCTTGTCTACCAACCTGCTTAATTACATCCCATAGTGAAACTCCATTAATTTTAACAGAAGTTATGTGTCATTCTACAGCCTGATTTTGGTATTTTGATCCCGTTTCTAACAGACGTTTTGATCCTTGGTACAGAAAGTGCCACTCACACAGTACGAAGCTCACAGAGATAAAACTCACTTTGTATAACTCAAAGTGCCAAGTGCAGCGCACGGAGTCGGAGCCCATCCCGACATTGGCCAGGATTTGCAGCAGCTGACCTTTGAATCAGCCCAAAATGGCCCTTCTTCAAAGCTCTATCTGCTCTAATCAAATAGAATGTAAAACAGCAAGGGACTTTCACTCAAATGTTTACAGAGGGGTGTTTTTAATTATACAATTGAAAATTTTCAACTATTACACTGGGGAGATTTACATGAGCTTATTATGACTTTATAGACTTGATCTGGTTTAAATTATGAAAGCTTTTTATAACTTCCTACATAAGGATCCAGATTAGAATTTCTTTAATCAGCTCAAATATATAAAATTTGAATTAACCATTCTTACAGTGTGCTTTTCCTGGCAGAGATTTAGTGCACCCCCACAAAACAGGTACAGAGATTTGCTCAACAGAGAAATAGTGAAGTAAACAAAGCCCCAGCACTGTGACTGACAGACAATTAGCACCAGGCATAACTTGGGTTCTACAGGCTTCTTTTTAAACAGTCCCAGTACTTCATAGAATATTTTTTAAAGTGGTCTTCTAGATCTACTTGATGTGTGTGTGTGTGTGTGTGTCCACCAAATCATCGTGGCAACTCTGTTTCATTAAAACATCACAATATTTTTTGGTCAAACCTCTGCTTTATCAAAAGTCCAATTACTCATTAGTTCTCCCAGATTTCCATTGGAAAGAAAAATTTTAAGAATTATCCCAGCTGTGAAGGTGACTGATAACCAATATACTGAAATGCATTTGGGGAATCCTGGGCTGATTAACTTTGAGTGATCAGAGATGTGAAAGCTGCGCTGTCAGTCAGAGCAGGGACTCAGAGCAGGTTTCTCAAAAGCCAGTCTGTACCTCAGAATCCCTGATGAGGGACTGACACATTGAAGTTTCTATCTCAATGGAAATGTAAGTTTTATAACATCCATATTTTTTTTTAAGTCTGGTTGGCTGTATATTTCCAGGATATATTGTATTTTCGTTATTTTCGCCTGATTGAGACACAGTTTTTAATTATCACTTTCTGATGGATCCAGCCAGCCACAACAACCACTATGAAATTTATGTGGAGCCTTTCCAGAGATAAGAGGACTAAAAATAGCTGTCAATAGTTAGGATCCCTGTAGAATAGTTGTATAGTGGGCAATACTTTGAAAAACTGAAATGGTTAACTAGATTTCATTATAAGAAGAGATGGTAAGTATTTTCTGAGAAAATAGGCCTTTGTAAGAGCTCTTATGCAGATAACTCTAAAACTGAGAGCCAAATGGTTTTTAGATGTACTTGAAAACTCCTTGAGTGTTAACTGGGATATGTGGATGGAGAAGCCCATGCTCTGAACTCCTCAGTGCAGACTGTCTCACTGATGTCATGAGGAAAATCCTCACTCCTGTAGTTTTATAAGGAAAATGGACATTCAATTTAGTAGATAATACAGGTCCTACTATCACAAAAGCAGCTGTTATCATTAAGCCTGATCAATTCACAAACACCACAAGAACACAATTTTTGGAATATCAGAACGCAACTGCTCTCCAATACTTTCATGCCCAACAGTTCTCCAAGTTAATTGGTCAGTGCACGGCATCAGAAATTTCCTATGAAATGTTACCCCACAAAGGCTCCCAGCACACCAGGGGGCTGTGAAGGAAACCACCCTTCTCTGTCCATGTACACACAGCCCCTAATTCCACCAAGCACTCAGGCCTGACGTTTAATGCTTTACTCCAGCAGAATTCAAATGCACATGTAAATGCTTTGTGGAACAAGGAGGGATTTAGGCATATGCTTAAGTACTTCACTGAACTGGGACCAGGCTACTATTTATAGCAAGGTTTTTGTTCCGGTTTTATTGTTCAACACTTAAAGTCATCCTATGGCTTTTCCTTCTGTATACCCTCCCCTCACGCAGCAAACCTTTTAAGGCTGCAATCTTCTTCCAGAAGTAGCAGGTTTAAAATCAAAATGGATATCATAAGCTCCTCCAATTACATAATTTTTTTCATCATATTTACACAGAAATATGAAAAAAAAAAAAGGCTGAATGGTAGGAAAGTTATGAAGCCAAAAGCTGTATGTAATAACAGGATGAAAAATCCCATCCCACCCCACCCCCAGCACTGAAGCACTCACAGAGGAACCAAACACTAATGTGTGCCCCCAGATGTGTTCATTCCATCTTCCCCAAGTGTCCTTCGCTGTGCAGTCCTCTGTTCCACGGAGAAATTCAGGCAGACTCATGTTTAAGGCACGATTTTATTGAACTTGAAAAGCCATCAGTGCTGAACACCCCTTGCTGCTGCAGAGGCAGATTGCTAACAGGCACTGAGTGGTGTTGTGAGGAGACAAAAATACTTCCAAACGACTTCCAGTTCAACACCAGCACCTCTGTGTTTTCATTTAGAGAAATATATCTCTCTACTGCAGAGGCATCTGGACCTATCAGCTCATCTTTCAGTGTTAATGAACATGTTTTCACCAATCCTTGTTTTGATTGATCAATGTCTTTTCACCGATATTGGTATAACAGCAAAAAATCCACATCTCCCTAGAAATCTCAAAATATTCCATCTGCTTTTTAAACAATACTGTTGTTCTCTTACAGATTTTATGTTCCCCACAAATGTGCACATGGGTCTTCTGTTTTCTATATTTGTACACAGATTACCCAAAGACAGCGCTGTGCTTCTGGGATGCTCGAAAATCTGGTTGGAGAAAACCGGCAGGTTTAACTGTTAAGCCAGCTGGGAAAGGCGTGCTTCCACCCAAAGCGATAGCGACTGTAAGGATGTTTAGGAACGGAAATGGTTTAAAGGGAAAGGATTGATGCTGATATTTGTTGAGAATGCAGGGAGAGAGCTGAGAGAGGAGAGGAAGACGGGGAAGGACGCAGAAGGAGCGATGCGAGCCAGCGGCGGCTGCGGCAGCGGCTGGGCCAAGGGAGGGGGCTGCCCGGAAGGGAGGGGGCTACAGGGAGGGCAGGGGGCTGCAGGGAGAGCAGGGGGCTGCAGGGAGAGCAGGGGGCTGCAGGGAGAGCAGGGGGCTGCAGGGAGAGCAGGGGGCTGCAGGGAGAGCAGGGGGCTGCAGGGAGAGCAGGGGGCTGCAGGGAGAGCAGGGGGCTGCAGGGAGAGCAGGGGGCTGCAGGGAGAGCAGGGGGCTGCAGGGAGAGCAGGGGGCTGCAGGGAGAGCAGGGGGCTGCAGGGAGAGCAGGGGGCTGCAGGGAGAGCAGGGGGCTGCAGGGAGAGCAGGGGGCTGCAGGGAGAGCAGGGGGCTGCAGGGAGAGCAGGGGGCTGCAGGGAGAGCAGGGGGCTGCAGGGAGAGCAGGGGGCTGCAGGGAGAGCAGGGGGCTGCAGGGAGAGCAGGGGGCTGCAGGGAGAGCAGGGGGCTGCAGGGAGAGCAGGGGGCTGCAGGGAGAGCAGGGGGCTGCAGGGAGAGCAGGGGGCTGCAGGGAGAGCAGGGGGCTGCAGGGAGAGCAGGGGGCTGCAGGGAGGGCAGGGGGCTGCTGCCGGGCCGTGCGATGCAGAGCCCGTGCTGCGCAGCGGGAACAGCCGCTTGGCACTTCCCAAGGAAATCCACCGCCGAGCTTTGGCTATGGGAAGCTGGCAGAGAGAAACTCGCTCTGCCTGATTCTTCCTCCGCTCAGGGGAACAGGATCTTATACATCCCTGTAAATACTTGCACACGAAAAGCATCAAAGGCGGCATTACAAGAGAAATCCATTCCTCTTGTAATTCATGACTTTCAGTTCTGGCTGCCAAGATGCATTGAAAGGGGCAAAATCATCCCTCAAAAGCACATTATTTCATCAGAGTGCCCTTACAACATAACCCAAAGCCACTAAAATCACAGAGAGAAGCTTTTCACCATTTTCAGGAGTCTGAGCCGGACTGCAATAACCTTCAGCTGAATTATTAATGGTAACTTGTAAGCCATTACCATGGAAAGATCTCTATTAGTCACCAACTTACAGTGCTATTTTCAAAAACATCCAACTTAGGGATGCACAAATCCCATTGACAAGCCAACAGGACTTAAAATTCCATTTGGCTTCCATTCCTCCCCTTTTTAAAAATCCTGCCCTTAATACATTAAACCTTCCTACTGCACTGTCTATAACTTATTTGATAATCAGGCCATAAACATTACTTGACAAGAACACAACCCTTGGTGCTAAGTTTACAAATTCTCTCCCTAGGACAGGATGAAATTTTAACTACAGGGTGTTCAGTTCTAGGCAGGTTCTTCTACTTGAAATGCAAAGGTTCTCAGAAAGGTGTCCTCAAGAAGAACAGCAAAAAAACAGGTGTTTTCACGTACAGAAGAGACTTGGTTGGTTGTGTATTTGTAGAACACGTCACACTTGACTTCCACATAAGTAAATGGCTTTAATGCTCCTGTTGAATAACATTACAAATATCTTGCAGATACAAACAGTGCTTTGCGCTTACAGCAGCATTTTCTATCCAAAATTCCCAGCAGCTTTACAAGTAGTGATTAATTAACCCTTGAAACAGGCAGGTCATGTGCACACTGTAACAGCTGAATTATAAATCTGAAGCAACAGCCCACAAAGACAAGCAATGTGTATGAAGGCACAAAATGTCCCCTAACAAAGCAGGTAACGAAACACAATTTGTTCTCCCTTCCCATGCCACAGCCATCACATACCTGCATTTTTTTAGTCTTTCCTTGAGCAGGAAACGTGGGATATCATCAAGGTAGAGCTGTGCTAACAGGATAAAGGTATGAGCATGGAAGCACTACTAATGCTGCAGCTGTGTTTTATTCTCATTAACAGGAAAGCATTGGCTGAGATCTTAAGGGCAGCAATACATTTCAAGTAAGCATTATCACAAGTCAGGAAAACTCACTAGTAACACACTGAAAGGAAGATGTGAAGGAAGCACAAAAAAAGAAGTGGAATTCAGGGCAACAATTTCGGCAAACTCAGTCAAGTGATTTGTAACATCTCTTAAAGAGAGGATCAAGGAATTCAGGAAAACTGACAGTTACCAATGAGGAGTGTATGAAATAGTGCAAGAGATTATCTCAGTGCAGGGGAATGTAGGAAACACTGGAAGAGACTGTCACACCCAGAGTCTTTAAAGGCTTTGACTATCAGAAGAGATTGTACAAAAGGTGAAACAAGAACATTTAACAAAGAACAAGTATTAGAATGGCACAAATGTCTCAGTTCTGATCCAGATGAGCCAACACACAAAAGGATCAACAACTAATGAGGGACATAAAAAGGCAATAGGAAAAGGATCTATAAATACAACAGAAGTAAGTGGGAGAAAAAGATAAGCAGAGGCTCTAGTATTTAATGGGAAAGGAGAGAAAATAACAGATGGCAAAGAGAAAGCTGAAGCACTCAGTGCTTCCTTCATATTCTTTTATGTCTCCATCTCAAGGATAATGAAAAGCAAAAATATTTCTAAAGTTATTTTTACTGAGAAGACAGGACTAGAGGCCTGAAGAAAAAATGAATTAGGCTAAAAACTATCAAAAGAAGCCAGACATACTCAGTCTGCTAGAGAATGATGAAGTTCACTGCAGAGTACTTCAGGAATTACCTAAAGCCATCCCCAAACATTAGCTATTATATTCAATAATGCACAAAGGGAGGGTAAAGTTCCCAAGGGACAGCAGCGAGGCAAAACAGTATGTAGCTTCAAAAGGAGAAGCAGGGCTGAGCGAGGAAACTGCAAACCCCACCACCTCCCTTTTATACCACAGAAGACACTGAAACAAGTTAAATCACCATATAAGTACCTGAAGGATTAAGTGCCTGAAAATAATCAGAATGTCAAGCCAATGAAGTTTCCTTTTTGATATGGTAACTGGGCTACTACAGAAGGAAAACCCAGTAACAGGCAGTTTATACTGGCGACAGTAAAGCTTTCTGTAACTGACCAACGTGACATTTTCATGGCGTGGAAGGACTGATACGAAATTGCAGTTTAGTGGATGCTCAGTTTCTTAAAAAAAACGAAAACCAAACCACCACCCAAATTAAAAGTGATTACTAAAATTCACTCTCAGTGGAATACATCTCACAACTCACTCCCCACATTAGAAAATGCCAGGAGAGAAAAATGTTTGTGAAGCAAACATTGGTAGGGTTCATATCACCTCCAGTCCACAAGCAAACAAGATCAAAATTCAGACTAAAACGTAATGCATTGACGAACTTGTTGCAAAGTGAAGTGTAAGCAGAGCAAGTGCAAATCCAGACATCAAGAAAAACACTAAATAGAGATAAGCTGAGTTCTGTTGGAAGGGATCTGGAAGCCACTGTTGACTATAAGTAAAAAATGGTATAATGGTATTTTTGAAAAGGATGTCTAACAGGACTGCCACTCAGACAGTAACCTTTCCATTTTCTCTACTGTCCAGAAAGTTGCAGAACATGAGTGAAGAAAAAAATCACAAGAAAATTCCCAGTAAATGCAACTGTGTCTTGTCATCCTGTTTAGCTGGGGAGCAATAAATGTCAGCAGTGCCAAGGGAAAATATGAGGGGAGCACTGTTGGGTCACAAAAAAGCAGTGTAATAGTGTATCTTTTGGAGGGAACACACCCATTAACACCAACCTTCACACGCCATAATGGCATTTTCGTGTTCCTACTGCTCTCCAATTCTTTAGCACTTGACACAGAATCACCAGGGCTGCTGTATATAACACATTAATTTTTCAGAGTATTTAACCTTTCAAGAAGAATCATTCTCCATCTTCCAGATTGATTCTTGTGGCATTTTCAAGCTGAACTAAAAAATGGGCCCAGTTTTTGTCAGGGCTTTTGGACACTTGGCACTCACTGTAATTAAGAAAAACCCAATGATGTGGAACAGACTCTCTTCCAGGTAAAATTTTGACATTTTGTCTTCATGTAATTACTTTCTACTGTTTATAGGCCAAAACTCACGCCAGTCTTCTATTCTTAGTTCGCATAAACTGATTTAAAGCTTGTAAAATACTTCACACATTAGAAAAACGCTGGTGAACGTGTAGACTTTGTAGACTAAAGTAATGCATTAACTTTGCATTTGAACCTACGACCAGAAGTTCAGTGCAGCAAAGCAGTTGTAAATACACCTAATGATGCCACGAATTAGTTATAAATAATGAAATTTCTTCTCAGAACTTCCATTTTGCTTCTCCTGTAACTGTAGCCCAGCACCTAAAAATGCACATATCCACTTCCTGAGATGACAAAGAATGTAAACCTTAATTCTTTTGGAGTAATTACTTTAAGCTTCAGCAATTGCAAAGAAATCTGATGATAGCAAAGAATATTTTTTCTGCTTGCTTATCATAAATCTCCTCATTCATACTGCTGCTTAAAAATATTCTGAAATGCGTATTAGATTACTTTCTAGGAACCCATCAACCTATTGGAAGTGCTCAGCTTGGGTTACAGAGAACATTCCCTGAAAATAAAATTCCTATTATTTCAATCCTCTTAAACAGTATTAACCTCTTTAAATAATAACAACATTACAGAAAGGTTTAAAATACCAAGAAATTACCTGAGTCACAAAAAATTAAATGCTGGATCATCTAAAATATGGCCTTATTTTGTCTGCTGTGCTGAATGCAATCACACCTTCCAGGATGGAAGATTTCCCATCAGTGGGAATAACTTCCCCTAATGAAGAATGGCTATCCAATAAGCAGGACAGAATATACAGGATCAGCAAATACTTTAAAGGTGATTTTTTTCTGCACAGGAAAGCTATCCAGAGGCTTGGAATCTCCTGCTCATAATGAGACAACAAAAGGAATGTGCTGGGCATTAGGCTCACTGATAACCATCAAGAGAAATCCTGTTCACCAGAAAACTCCTGAATCCTAACGCATGTCATGAAGAGGTGCATATGGAGTGGACAGCAGCTGCAATATCTTTAAGCAATCTTCATCCCTGATGGATGACTTTAGAGTAGGCATAATATTCGTAAGTTCAATGTAAGTTATTTGAGCCTTGTTAATAAATAAATCAGGCTAAAGGCAATTCCCCAAACACTGTGGAATTAATGATTTATCAATCTTAGAAATAGAAATGCTGAATAGAGACAGCTGCATTATTCTGGCCTCATAATGCACAAAAGGTTTTCAAAACTTGAAATGTAAATCCAAGGTCACACTGCTGTGGAGTGTGAGAGGGAAATGTGATTCAGTCTTGCAGCTCTAAATCCTGTCCCTTCAACAATTAATATCAATCCTTGATGAATCTGCAGGCCCTTGTGACAATTTCCATATCCACATGCAATGTATACATAATCCCACTGCTACATGCAGGCAGGAGAAGTACCTCCTCCACCAGCACAAATGAAATTAGGCAGGTCTGGTTCTGAAAATCCCACTGCTGGGACTTTTTAAAGGCAGTCCACTGCACAGGGAGTAAACTCATTGTGCACAGAGGTTCCTGTATTATGGCAACTGGACAACCCAACACACAACCCTGCTGTTGCTGCTCTTTCACGGAGGTTCAGCTCTTGCATGACAACGTTGCCTTCCCAAGCCCTTGGCACGCCAATTGTGGCAACTTCAGGAAGCTGAGCAGTTCTTGGGATGCATGGCCTTGGAATAGGAATGATGGAGCAACTGTAAAACCTGCCAGCAAGGCAAGGCCTTTCGACCAGAGGAGAAAAAGGGCTGGGAGCAGATTAATAAGCATCCACAAGAGAATTGCTCTTGAGGCTCTGAGGGCACTGACCTGAGCAGGCTCTTCAGAAATACCTTTACTGCATACTTAAAGGTGTGCAGTGAACCCTCCAGAACACACTTCCTACTGTAAGTGTTAAAGATGTAGCAACCCCTGCCTCCTAGAAATATTTAAAGCTTCTTTGGTTTACATTCCAGTGTGTGGAGGACATCCCTGCAGCACACCAGTTATTCTATTTAGATGCTACAAAACATTCAAGAATTCTGAGCATAACGTTCAAAATATGTGAAAACAAGGCCTTTTACTTAATGACCCATAGATACAAGTCCATGCTGATGGAAACGGGGTCATCCAGCAATACAGCAGTTACACATCCCTTAGGAAATGCTGTCTTAGATCACATAGATGCAAAAAATTGGTCACACCCGTAAAATGGGAGTCTGAAATATTTCACTACTAAATAACTCCATTTATGAAGATGAAACTATTTTCAAAGTAGTCTTTGACAAAAAATAAGCATTTGTGATTTAATTGATAATGCTGTAGCATGAATATATTGAGACCAGCCTGGATCTCAGCCACTGTGACACTCATTGCTGTCACTCCTCTCATCCTATTACACACAAATATTTCTTGTTCATTCTCCCTTTTCCTTTCTCAAATATTTTATATTTTTCTTTTCAGATAATTAAAACTATTTATCCTTTTGGATTTGGCACTTCTATCCATACAATAATCTGCTTTTCTATATATCTTAGTTTTTACAAACTTTTTCCTTCAAAGGACAACTTAAGTTCCACTCTGAACTTTGCAAATTGCAGACATTTACTGCACAGTGTACATTAAATGTAAAGCTGTTTGGAAACAGAATCCTTATGTCTGACACACACATTCCAAGGATAAGCTTCACCAGAAGTTTGAGCTTTGTTCAGATGTTTGTTTTAAAAGATTTCAGCAGTCATACAATTTTGTTTAAATGTAAACATTCACTCTGTTCCCAATTATCTCCTCCACTATCATCTCCCATCAGACTGCTGCTAAAACAATCACTTATCTCTTGTACAATTACTCTGCTTTTTCCTCATGGTCAATGCAGATGACTTTTTCCCAACTGCAGTCCTGAACCTAATCTTAAGTTACAATGCAACTTTTAGAGTGTTTTGAGTATCAGAATTTTCTTTTTAACCTCACTTGGTGTACTTTAGACTGCCTACAATACACTGCAAAATATGCAGGTTTTGTAGATGCAGATAAACTCCAAGCACTTAAAGGATTATCAATATTCAGACAAACAGTCCTACTTTCCAGTCACATCACTGAAGTTTCTGTGGTAAATGACCTGAGGTGCTTTATTCTTGGCTGACCAAGGATGAGGAACCAGACAAATGCACCAAGTTTGATTCAGCCAGATACAAAAAGGCAGCAAACACTGTTGGAGGTGCCCTGTGGTGGCTGATATGTGACGTGGGACACAGTGGAGACTCACAGCCCTCTGAAACAGTGCCAAAGGCCAGGAGGGGAACCCTGAGGCATCTCCAGTAACACCAAACACCTTTTTGGGGAAACCAAACCAAACCCACTGGCTATGATAATATTCCATTCAGACTCCTCACTGCAGTCCTCCAAACCAGATCCATCGAGGTGACAGCATGACAGGACACCATATAAATATCCCTGCTATCTCCCCACGGAGCTTGTCAGAAACAATAAAAATGTACTTAGCATAATCAGGAAATAGACAATTGAATGGTTAAAAGATATGGTTGGGATAGAGAGACATGCCAGACATTTGGATCAATATCACATTCAGTAGCCTGGATAATCAAGAGGTTGCGGTCCTGGATTTACAGCATGTGAGCAAAGGACAGTGCTGGTAGTGGTATCAAATAGGAATTCAAGGTAACAGAATACTCCACTTCCATTCCATTAAGTGTTAAAGTGACTGTGTTCATATTGACACTAAACTGAACATTTAATCCATATTCTTTTGCTTTAGGAAGAACTTGCAGCAATATTCGCTTTGAAAATGCAGCTTAACATTAGATCATGAAGTCATTACAGAGAATACTGAGATACTGAGCTGGTTTCTTAGCAAGATACACAGAAAAACCACTTCTCCACAGAAGAGTCATGAAAATGCTGAATCCTGTTTGAGTCAGCACATGAAAATTAGTCACGTGTAGGTGAGGGGACAGGATCAGAAACGAAGTGGTGCTCAAGAACATGACAGTGTGCCCGCAGTCCCACTCAAAGGACTGCTTACGTAACTCAGGGCTCACAGTATCTATCAGCCACACACAGTATTTCTCAAAAGATTCCCTGTTACTGTTTGGGAGTTGAGTTACAGTAGTATCAACTTTCACACTGTTTAAAAACTTACATTTTAGCTTATTTTGGGAGCAGTTAAGTCCTACTCTACACCATTGCTTTCAGCTTGCCTATCTTCCCAGCACCTTATCTTGGTACCCATGCTTCTCAAATAGCACTTTACTACAAAATACGCTTTAAATAAAAAGAAAGTAAAGAAAGTATTAGCACAGAATTAGGTTGGTGTAATGTGATAAAACTGCACAATAAGATGGAAAAAAAAAAAAAAACCACAGGCAAAAAGAATCAGCAACAAATACACAGAAAGAAGTAAACTTTTTGACAGTTTAATTCAGCAAAGGAGATGTTTCCTCCACCTACAATACAAGAGGCCATTCAAAGATACAGAACGGAAGACAGTGCCCCTCCGTTCACGTTTCTAGCACAGTCTCCAAATCAAGATTTTAGGAGAACAACCCATTATGCTCAGTGACGGTAGGAAAGCACATCTTGACGACATCCATGCCAAGGTGGTGGCGACCGGGACCACAGCGGCCGCCTCAGCCGGCATCCAGGGGCACCTGGGCGGGCTGGTGCACTGCGTGACCCGGGCAAAGTTACCTCCCGCCGCATTTTCCTCGGGCTTTGAGGCGCTCGTAACGCTCCGCTGGAGTACTGCGAGGCTTTGAGAACTACTGCTTGTAAAACATTTAAATCCCCCCGTGGAAAAGAAGAAAACAAAAAAAGCCCCAACGCGGCCGCAGCAGAGCTCAGCGGCACCGCAGGAGCTGGGCGAGCGCCGGGGACACGGCGGGGACGGCGCTCCCGGGAGGGCTTCTCCTTCCATCAGCCCGGCCGAGGGAGCAGAGCTGCGGGCAACAACCTCCTTATGACTCTCTCAAATTAATATTTCTAGGAGGAGCGTCACCTCCTGGAACGCGGCGCCCCGAGCGCGTCCCCGGGGCCGCTGAGGCTCCTGCCGGGT
>NW_008238633.1:3110542-3137878 GCF_000691975.1 Corvus brachyrhynchos
GGCGCTACTGTGGCGGGAGTGGCGCGGAGGCGCCGCGCAGGTGAGGGCGGCTCTGGGGCGCCCCAGCGAGACGGGGCTGAGCGCGTCCGTTCGGCACCGAACGTTTAACAACACCGCCTTTCTATTGCCTTTTGGGGTTTTTTTTCCCCCTTTAACACTCGCCAGTTTTCTCCCCGAATTCTGCAAAAATCCCAAGGGGAAAGCCTGGCGCGGATTCTGAGAGATGGAGAGTCCCACCCTGGGACACAGCACCTGGGGAAGTACAAAAAATGGAATCATGATGTGCAGGTGATGTGTGTTATACAGACTGAGCAACAGCACTCCAGATTTAGAAAATTAGTAATAAAACCCCACCCCGTGACTTAGATTTGAAGATACTACTTTTGTTTGCAAAGAGGATGGCATCTTTGAAATGCTGCCAAAGTAGTTAATGCTGGGTATTTAACCAACACGTTCTGGTTTTACACATAGGCTTAAGTTAGCTTTCCTAACAGTTCTCTTGTGCCACATAATCTTTTCACCCTGAGAGTTCAAACCAGTTACCAAACGTCTCCAAAGTTGAACTGAGACAGTGAATTTTGAAGAGCAGAAAAATGTATTTGGTAGGTGGGATGGGGTTTTGCGTGGTGTAAAGAATGCACACACATCACACAACAACTGTAGACTGCTGCAGCGAACAACACCAGCATTTTACTTGGAAAACTGGAAGTCTTCCACCACTTTTTATTGGTGAATAGCAGCGCTGCCTAGCCCTGGTTGTTTGACAGATGATACACTGTTAATTATATTCTGATTACTATCTTGGCTTCTTCCTTAACACCATTTAAATTCCAGTTTTAACCTTATCTCAGCAAGGACTTAAGGAAAAAGTAGGACAGCCAACATAAAAGTACAAATCCCTCCACATCTTCTAAAACTATTTGTAACTTACTGAAACCCAGGAGAAGCTGTTACCATGTATCTGTAGAGCTTTCAGACAGGCTTGTTAACAAAATCCAGACTTGTAGGTCTCAGCAAGCTCAGTTACCAGCTTTGGAAGAAAATCAGAAACCTGTAAGTATTCTGCAAATATCTAGATTGGTTTTCTCATCCGATCTTAAACCACATGCTTACTGCCAAGTGAGAGTGAGCAAGGGTGCTTTCCCTGGCTACGTTTCCCTGGGTCATGAGGAAGATCAAACCAACTTGCGGAACAGGCAGCAACACCAACTGAGAAAAACTAATCAAGAAGAGCAGCATTTTTGTTTTGACAATGCTTAGAAAGATGGCAGAGAAAGCCTGAATGAAATGTTTACAGAAATAATCATGCAAACATTAGGTAAATGCGGTGCTATTTTCAGCTTGTGCTTATTAATCATTTAAAGCAGATGATTGGAGTGCCATTTGAAAAGCATTAGATGTGCATTCTTACTAGCTGCCTGCAAATGCATTTCACCGGTAATTCTGTGCTGCACACAAAACATGGCATCCTCCAGACTGTTTTCACAGAAATACTAAATTCCACACACAGCTCCACCTGTTAAATACCAAGGCTCACAGTGCAGAGCTCAGGGTTTAAATCTCACCCAGAAGGACAGTCTCCCATCACGTGATTCCTCACATCAGAACATCCTCGGCGGGTCAGCTGCTGCAGCTGGAATTAATAACACCAGAGCAGCACAAACAAATTATTGCTTTCCTTGCTTCCTCTTCATCTTCTGATGTTTAGCCCCTACGACTGACTTTGTCAATCATGGTGAAATAGCAGAAGCATCTGGCTGTTTATCACTTGTGATAAGCAATGACTGACAGGGCAGCTTTCTTCATTTTAAGATCTTCTGCCTATGAAAATCTTTCCCCATGCAGACAGTGGAGCAGAACTTCGTACATTTCTACCAACTAGAAGCTGTCCCCATATTTTTGTAGAGTACAAGGCAGAGGTCTCAGCACATCTTTCCTGTTTCTACAGCATTTCTAGGAATTCAACCTCTTACAGGTTTTAAAAATACTTAAAGTGTGATGTTAACAGTAATAACATCAACTAATGACTAAATCTAACACTTCTTATTATATTTTAGCGATTATGACCATTTGTGTTATGTTTTTCCCTAAATTCATTCCACCTCCTCTCACCTAAGGTGACGTTTAGAGATTCCTTTAAATTCTTCCTCTCTTTCCTGGTTAATGGGGGAATATATGTGTAGTGGGGTCATCTCTTTTGCCAAAAGGATCTAATGGAGCAGAGATCACGTAATCACTAAGCTCTAGCACTATACTTGCCTCGAGTTTGAATAACCTAACAGTGACTTATCCTTCTCAGACAGTTCTTCTCCGGTTTTAGCTTCACATAATTTTCACAACATGGAGCTTAATTTCCACGCTAACAAAACAGGAGAGGAATTTCAAGGAAATTCCAGAAAGGAAGCGATAATGGATGCCAGTTCAGCAACTCAGATTTTGGCTGTATTATGTTAGAATGAAACAGCTATTTGTATTTCAGCCTCCTTTAGGACATTTCTAAAAATAGATGTGTTTGTGAAAGGGCATAACTGGGATGTCTTGATACCATATATAAACATAACATCTTCCATCCTGTGGAGCCCTCACTCACTTACAGAGTTTACCTTTGAACCGCTGTTGGTGCCAAATGGCAACACTGAGGATGAAAGTGAAGAATACAAGAATACTTGGTCTGCCAAAAACCTAGTAATTTGTGGATCAAGAGAGCAAAGTGCAATCTTAAAAGCTGTCCGCATCCTTCAGGCAGAGAGGTTGTACCAGGAGTGGTTACACAACACCACGGAGCTGTGTGAAACATGAGCAGCAGGGAGGACTTTTGGAGTGCCCACACTGGACTCCCAGCCACCAAATCCGACTCTTTTCTAACAAACTGGGACATTTCATTACCAGAATGTTCAGACCCAGCTGTAGCTTCTATTAAGGAAAAACTCCCATGGTATCAAATGCCACCAAACCACGGCACAATTCCAGCATCTGATAGAGTAGAAAATGTATCCCTGTGAATCGCCAGTGAGATCTCCTGCAGTAATTTCACACCCTCACACCAGCCTCCCAGTGAAAAGCCAACCAGCCCTAAATATCTGCTGGTTTTAAGAGCAAAAGTAACACCAGACAAAGGCTGCGTCAGTAAAACACTCTGTGACATTGCCATGATGTTTTACAGCAACCAGCATGAGGAAATTGCTTTTTGCATTTAACGTTTCGACATCGTATGCACTACAGGAGAGGATAACAAAAACCTGCCCTCTGCTTTGTTTTGAAAAAATACAGGTTGACCAGAGGATTATTAGGTATAATGGGATATTCTGGAACCATAATTTTGCTGTTCTAATTCAGTATCAAAGCAAAAATAGTCAAGTGCAAAGGGCACATTATGTCTGCACTTACATGAAATGACCTTGCTGTGGCCCAGCTTCAGCCATGCAAAAAGTAGAGGGACTTCCACTTCCATATGAAGTTCAGCAATTCTACAGGTCAGACACAAAGTTCCTGTGCTGTTGGCACTGCTGATCCTGGCTAGAAATAAGATTGACTAAAAGTTACCAATTGATTTCTCTATAAACCAAATCTGCTGCTTCTCCAGCAGAAAGAATTCTCAAGCTGTAATTTGTTAAACGTGACATAAAGTTGATGATCTTGCAACCAAAAGCACTTTGTCAGAAACAGCATAAAAGGCCATTTTCTCCCACATTTAGAACTCAACGGATGGAGGTGTCCACAACACCTTTATTCTGAAAAAAATTCTCAAAAATTAAATTAAAGACCCCTACCAGTCAACAAGAAGCCACCACAAGAAAAGAGGTCAGAAGAATACGGTGAATAGAGACACTGCACTATTATGGTTATATATTTTCTGAAAGGGCCAAAAGGTAGTTTTGCCAGATGCATAATCTGACTTGGTTTGTCATAATCTGCTAATTATATGTATATAAAAGGGGACAGAATAACTTTTTTGACCCCTGAACTCCTCAGCAGTCACGAAGTCCTTTTATATACGTAAGGTAAATTGTGCAAAAGGGCTTTTTGCAATATCCAAACCTTTTTGCAACACACTGAGACAATCCTCTTAACCTCTTAAATTATGCAGCAAGACTGCTTTAAAAAAATCCCAAATTCTTCAGAATCCCAAATTCACAGATTACTGTGAGAAGTCAGTTGGTAAAATTAAAAGCTTTAGTAAGGATGACATTGCTTTGAGAACAACTTACATGTTTTGTTTTATTTCTTTATTAACGAGGAATTACATGAGGGAAAATGCTCGAGTGGACCCAGGACTGGATTAAAAACCCTGAAAACACTCTGAGAGCCAAAAGATGGTGAATTACCAAATGTTAAGTCACAGCACTGTTATTTTACAGTTAAGAAGAAAAAAGACAACTTCTAGTTGTATAATAATCACAAATAATCTCAAACATGCTCCTTTCCTATTGATTTTTCAACTATTTTTTTCACTTTGTTTTCTGAGAAGAAATCCTGATAGATTGAAATAGGCACCAGTTTGGAAAATTAGTGCAAGTACCAAAGATCCTGAATGTGGCAGAGCATTAAATCCTTGGACATGGGATATAGGGCATTTCAGAAGCAAGAGTAAAATCAAATTAAAAAAAAAAAGCAGTGAAAACAAAGCAGCAGATAAAGGTCAGTACTGGAAAACCAGCTGAGTATTGGCAAATTTGTCTCAACATTCCCATAAATTTAAAAGTCAGTCCTTGCTTTCTATAGCAGCTTCCCAAGGGGGAAGCAGAATCATTGATTTAAATACTAGTTGTCATCAATGGTTGCAGGAGAATTTCCCAGAGAAAATACTACACAGAAATACCTGAAAGAAAATATTTATCAATAACATAGAATTCATGTTGCAAATAAAAGTGAATTTACCAAGGCAAAATGAACCTAGATGTGGTCCCAGTGGTCATTTTATAAATCCCAGATTTAACTTGCTGCTCTTTGGGTAAGAATAATTCACAATTTGAGAATAACAACATTTTACAGTATCTTCTTTGGACTGACTGAAGGTTGTAAATTACAATCCTGCTATTTTTTTAGGAAGCCCACTTACCTTTCATACTTCAAGTCTTAATAAAAACCCGGGGCAAGGCAAATCTGCCAACGTGCATTTTAAGTGATTGCTTTAAGTCATAGATGCCAGGAAAAACAATCAGGAAGCCCTTGGATGCACTCAGGAGACCCATGTCACTGCAGAAGGAAGCTACCAATGCTGTTAGGCTGCTCTGCAATTTATCAACAGTGAAATCTGCCTTTTCACTTTTCCAGTTTCTGGCCAAAACTCCTGCTAATGAACCCAGTGCTTATTTCTCACTGCACTGTAAATAATCACCTTGGATCTTCTCACAATCACTACAAATGAGCCCTGAGGTGGGATGAACATGGGAAAAACATGGGCATGCCTGTCAGACTCAGGCACCTCCCAGCAAAGCACTCCCAAATTAATCCCACAATTACCCAGCACTCCCAAATTAATCCCACAATTACCCGTGTGCTGATGGGCTGAGAAGTTTCAGGGGTTGATGAGGTTTAACTCGTGTGGAAACAGCAGCAGCAAGGCCCTTCATGGCTCAGCAAGTACAGACCTGGCATTTGTGTGGCCTCACCTGCAGCCTTCCACTCTGAAAAGAGTGGGTTTCTACAAATAGATATATATAGATAAATAAATAAATAAATAAATATATATATGTACACACTCACAGATATAAAACAACGGAAAGAGAAATAAGTACACCCAGATTGCAATTCCAAATCTCAAATGACTTCAGTATCCCCAGTTCCACCTTTCCATTATCTGGAGAGAGAATTTAAGGTGCCTACACACCTAAATTATGCATTTAAGGATTAATTAAGAATTAACCTCTGATATTGTTTTATAATTAAATCCATATATCTGTCTAATGATCCTGGGCATATATGAGAGCGATGAGTGCAAACAGCAGGAAGGCAAAAATGTGCATGTGGATTTCATTATGGATGGGAGAATTACAAACCTTTTCTTATTTTTCATTCAACTTCGTTTTCTCATAGCATTTCAGCAACATATTGATTTATATTGATCTAGAACTTTTAGACAAAAAATTACTCCCAGTTAAAAACTACTTTTTTTTCCCTCAGCCAATAAATTCTGATTCTTTCTTATTTCTCTAAGTATGAAAATTGTCATTTAAAGATTTAAACCTGAACTCTGTCAACAACAATATACTGACAAAGTGCATCCAAACCACAGTTTTTCTCTCAGTATAACTTTCTACACAACTTTTAATTAACCATGGATAAACAATGGGATGGATTTTATTTTAAAATGCTTTTCTGCAGTGGTCTGAATTTCTGCAGACTTATTGATCCTGAAAATACTCCCTTATCTTTAGTGTTTCCCAGTGATAATTGGATAGAAATTACCTTGGGAATAGTGTCTGACACAGAACACCAATGCATTGTACAAAAATAATCCCCCAGCCCCTGAAGTTTAAAGATTTAATTGCTTCTTAGAGATGGTTTAAATTTTTTGTTATATGTAAGTGAAATCCCAACATAAGTTCTTGGAAGAAGTTTTATCCTCTTACAATGGGATTTGAATGGTTTGGGCTTCTCTGCAAATGGTCTTGTCCTGCTGCTCTGCTCCTGCTCTCAGGCTGATGCACACTCCGTCCTCACTCACAGACACTTCCTAATGAGGCAAATATTACATTTGTATATTATATTACAATTGATAACTCTCACCAAAATAAACAATTTTTGACGGAATAGAAGAATTAAAAAAAAAAAAATTCATGTCCCATCTTTCCTGAAATGTTACTACACACAGCTAGCTGTCCTAATTATCATAGAAAGCCTGGATCTCAGCAGCAGGAGTGAACTGGGATATGCTGGAAAACAAAAGCTGGAACAATGCTTGAAAAGCTCGTGGTGGGTGGGCTGCCAGTCCTTCCATGACCACTTGCCAGAACAGTTCTGGGATGACTGCTCGGACTAAAAAGCCCCTGAGTCCTTTAGGAATCCTCCCCTTTGCAGTTCCATAACCTGTTTTTGCCTGGAATGAACAGGTTGGGATAAGCACCATCACTTTCTCCCCAGTAGCTCTGGTTACTCCAGACTTTTTCCTTTCTTTCTCTGTGAGGAGGAAAGGAGAAAGTTCTTTGCACAGAGTGAGGTCCCAAAGATGGACTGTGCTGTTCCCAGCGGAAGGAGGCAGCCAGGCCTTGGTCCTGGAAATTAAGTTATCTCTGTTTCCTCTTTCAGTTCTCTCCTGTCTCTGGTTTATTTCTTGGTTAAACCAATGCTCATTAGTTGTGTCTGCATTTAGTCTCCAACAATTGGCAAAATTGAAAACACACACTTGATTCAGTGTTAGGGGAGCTTCAGTAAGGAAAATCCGGGAATTTCTGCACTAAGACAAGTGTTAAAGGTTTAGATGAGGCAGCAAATCAACTCACAGAGTGCAGAGCTGTACCTGCCCAGAGGTTACAATCATCCTGGAACCTGCCTGTAAGCACAGAGGAGCTTAAGTGTACCTTCAGTTATTCAAGACCAAAGAAAGCAAAGCCAGGTATGAAAATACAATCTTTCTTAAACGGTTGTTTTATTACACAATAGTAAACCCCCACCAGGAAACAACCACCTTCCATAGCCCAGCAAAAAAAAACCACCAGGAAATCTTCATCCACTCCTTAAAACTTCTCTCAGACTACATACACACGTAACTTACTTCTAATGGGCTGCACTGATATATATTAATCAGAAAGTCTCTACTAAAGCAGTAATTATTCCATTTCTAAGGGGGTGTTGGGGTGGATGTACTTAGTACAGATTAATATTCTTTTAATTATGTAACTTACTGGGACCTGTGAGTTGGCGGGGCTGGTGGTTTCTCAGTGCAAGGCATACATGACAAAGCTTCACCAGTCTCTCATCTTTTCCCCCCCTCTCCTTTTCATTTCTCATATGGTTACATAAAAACAGCAGGCAAATGAATTATGCATATTTTTTAGCACACTGAAAAGTTAATGAGAAGTTAAATACAACTTACATGTGTGATTGCACAAAGCACTTATTTGACCTTGCTAAGCTTGAACAGGCATTCTAAGATTAGCCTGGCATGTATTTCAAGTGTATGAAAAATACAAAATTGGTTCTTAGAACACTAGTACAGACTGTTTCATGCCTAAATCCTTGTTATGTGCAGTGTATTTATAGGAAATGACTCAACTTTAAAGTGTGCAAAGACAAGTAAACTCTCCTTCCTCATGGCAAAGTGGTGCCCGTGTATTCAGATGCTCCTCGCCAAGCTGCAGCCTTCAATAAACCACGCTCTGCACAGGCAGGAGCAAAGACTCTGCAAAGGTTTCCATGTACCACTTTCTGTCATCATGGCTGTGAAATATTGCAGCATTTTACAGTGGAGCAAATGGGAGGGAGGGGGCAGAAAGACCCTTTGACACTTTGACACTTTTTAGCTTGAGGGTTTGTACACAAACCTGAGGGCCCCACAAAGCCCACGGTGACACTTTGGTTCTCCAGCTCCCTTTGCCTTTCCATCATTTGTTACACCTCATTTTAAGTTAGGCCTTATTAGCCAGAGGGCAAAGCAAGAAGTAAGTGAATAGGGAGACCAAGGATAGAACAAACTCCCATCCTTCCAGCACCACAAACAGAGACTGTTTTGTCCCGTGCTTTATTCCCTGTTCTTGTGTAGCAATGGAAAATGCAACAGTGTAAAATCTGATATACCATGAACCAACCCTCCACGCCCTCAAGGAACACCATGGTAAGAGTTGCTGCTGTTCATCCATTTGGGAAAGAGGCAATAGTTCAAGGAGCTGAAAAAAATCATATTCTTCTTCAGCAATATCTGAAAAAATACTGTACTTGTGATATTAAAAAGTTACTTCAGTAACTCAGCTCTGCTGAGAACTGCTGGACAAAGTTTCAGCCTCAGCTGACAGAAGCAGATTGTGTTTAAGTTTTCCTTACTAATTTATGCAAAGAATGAGAGGATGAAAAATATTAGATTGTTGTCTCCCAAAATGGTAAATACAGGTAAGCTGTGGGAAGTGATTTTTAATACCATTGTTATACTGGGGAAAACAGACCATGGAAAAGAAAACCATACATGACACTCAGACAAGTGCACATGTACCAGTAACCACAGCTCCCAAGTCCTTGACCTTTTACCACTAATTAAAATAAAAATATTTTTAATTTGTGCAACTATTCCTTTTCCTTGACTTAATGTCTCCTCACCCCCACAGCCTTTTTGGCTGTACACATTACTGTGTTGCATTGCATTATTACAGGGCTCCTGATCTCCAAAGGATTAACTCCTGGTTAAGTTATGTAGGTCTGACCAACAGTTATAAAAATTTATTCCCCCAAATGCACCTCTTTGTATCATGCTCTCTATTTCTGCAATGTCTGAATTAATATAACACATTGCAGTTTTTCCATGCTTTTAGTGCTGGGGAATAATACATTTTTTTCAAAGTGATTATTCCATGCAAGAAAAGGCTTTAAACTGGCAATACTTTAGGCATGTTATTACAAAGGTGTATAAAACCTGTTTGATATTATTGCCCCATGGAAATTACTCTGGCCTCTGACAACTCTTAATACCTTAAAACCAGCAGCTTAAGGAGACAATCTTGCAATAAAGAGGCTACATGGACTCTGTGTTGGGTGCCCTTATCTTCTCTTCCTCTTTATTATATACACTTGCACGAAAATCTTTCACTTTGCCACCACTTCATTCCTTTTCTCTTCCCTCTCCTATTGTGATGGAAATTATTTAAGAATTAACCTGCTGCCACTGACTCCCGGGTCAGTTTCTCTGTTTCTGTTTTGACATCATCTAACAAAGATTAATTTGGATACAGGCTCTGAATGGCAGCTCGGGGAGGATCCAGCAGCCAGAGCCTGCACTCTGCTCCTGAGCCAAGGAAAAGCAGGACAAGTCTCACAGGCTTCAAGTTCCTGTGTTCACTTCTAAAAATGCAAACCTACAAATAATCAGCATATTTCTTTGCCTTTAAAGAAATCCCAGGTTTGGATTTTTCCCCCCCCTCAATGACTTCACTGTTCACACATGATGTAATTAATGAGTTTATCAACTTTTTCTCTGCACATCACAAAAGAAATCTGAAAGCAGGAATTGCCTTGGGACAGACCAAGAGCCTGGTCCTCAAGGAGACACTTTAATGTTTACAAATATAAATACACATTATTGAATTGTCAGCTGCAGAATGCCTTTCTGGAAAACAGCAAAGTAAAATAAGTACCAGCTTGAAGACATTCCAGGTGTGTCACTGATGGTGGGGAGAAAAAAAAAAACCTGTTAAGGCTGGACCCCCTGGCAGCAGCGACAACGTCTGTGCCCCTCTGTATCAGCACAGACCAGTCCTGCCTGGCAAACGTGGCTTTAAGTGAGAATCCCTGGAGTCCATACACCAGAAACTGGAATGGAAAGGCAGGAATGAAAACCCACTGTGCCAGAAGCAGCTCAAAGAACAACATTCCCATGTGCAGCCAAGCAGCCCAGGGAAGCACGGAGCAGGGAAGCAACGCTTTGGGATCCTCGGGGCTGTGCTGTGCCACCTCAGGTTAGCACATCTGTCAAATCTACCTGACACATGCCTGTGTATCCACCAAGAGAGCAGCTGAAAACAGGGTTTTACACAATAATCCAAGTCAAACTAAATATTTGACAATTTTGTCCAACTCTGTTCAGCTGATACTGCTCTTGTGCTTCCCAGAGAGCCGTTTGTGTCTCATACTTGATGGTACTGACAGCAAAATGTGATTTGGACACAGACCATTAAGTCTCTATTTGCAGTATCTTTTCGTAGGTTTTTCCATTTTTAAAATGATGGATGTTACTGGTTCTTTGCTGCTTTCCTCAGGGGGAGGAAGGCATCTACTTGGAACACGTATAGCCTGAAACAGCCGGTGTTTTTTGGCTGATGTACACAAGTGCTAAAAGCAAAAGCATAGGTTTGCAGGGCAGTGGCTCAGCCATGGAGGGGAAGAGGTTCAAGGCCTTCTGTACAACTGAGATTCACAACTCGGCATGATCAAATTCAGGCAGTTGAGCTGCAAACAGAGGTTAGAAAAGAATCCAAGTCCTGCTCATCAATACACTTGAAACAAGTCAATATAGATGTGCTGGTACCATGGCACCTGTGCTTACATCCCACACCACCGCTGTGTGACACACACTATATGGCTGCTTTGGGACGTTTTTCCTCAAAGAGATACCCAATTTCTCCTTAATTTAATTTTAGAGTGGAGGAAACAGAAACTCCTGTGGCTGTTTACCAGCTCACCTCCTCTGTTAGTTTTGAACTGTGAGTTTATGTCCCTGAAAGGAGGGCAAAGCAGCTGAGAAAGGCATTTTTTACAAAAACCATTGAAAAAGGGGAACCTGAAACATTTTCTAATTAATTTGCATAATTAAGATCAGGAGTAAGCTCCTTCCAAGTCCACAAACTAATAGTATCATCCAGGGATTTGCAGTATAAGCTACATGTTCCAGTTTGGGTTTGTCCCCTCTGCTGTCCTTTGGGGCAAGTAGTCATCCCACACAGAAATAAATATATTGTGTTGTTTGGGGGGGTTAATCCCCTTTCTGTGCCTTTATTTCTGTCACTTTGATTCCTCCTACAGAGGTGGTCTCAGTTAGATGGTGTTTAACACCGGGTGAACGACAGAATCTTGAAGGTACCCAAATATTGCCAGCAAAATGCATTTATATAGCTGGCTTGCACATCCAGTAGCTGATGAGGATGCCATAGGGTGCCACAGAGGTCTTCAGACATCAACATGATCAACACATTATTGTAGATATCCAAACAAAAAACACATTTTAGCACTTACAACCAGTTTTTCCTTGTTTCCACTAATCTTCATAGATGAGCTAATGACAGGCTGAAATTTGTCAAGAATTTTTTTGCAAATCCATCATTTCCTTAAGTGAAGAAATAAATTTCAAGTGAGTCAGAAAAATCCTGTCACTTTCCCAGGCCACCCATCCTAGGGACAGATGAATTCTTTGGCAGCTTCTCCTCATGTGTGGCCTAAATTCCCAGCCCACTTCACTGCAGGCCTCTTGAAAACTAGTTCATTACTATTCTCTTTGCAATTAGTACTTATTTATTGGAAGACTCGTCACATCGCACCCCCAGTCTTCCCTGCTACAGACTAAACATGCCAACTCTTCCAGTCTTTCCCCACAAGACATCTTTGCCAGACCTTATTCCTGATTTTCCTCACTGGCCTCTCTCCAAATTGTCAACATCTTCCTCATCACAGGGTTCCCGAAATTGGACACAGGGCTGCAGGAGGAGCCTTATCAGTAACTGAGTGGAAAGATTACTTCATCATCTCTCAGACAATCCTGTTTATGCAGCACAGCACTTGCTTTTTTTGGTACTTGTGTTCTTTGGCAAGAATATGGAATTATTAGTCCTCGTTTAATTACTAATCCGTGGCAGCTCCCTTTGCTGTAAAGCTCTTGGGTTCCAAGAGCCTGAGCCTGGGTTTTGGCTCATTCAGTTGACACAGCGAGCAACTTTTCTTCATCTTACAAACACTGTCTTCAGGAATATTCAGGATCCTTCATCCTTGTTTAGATTGTATCATCAGCAAGATTTGCAGTCTAAGATCTCAATTTTTCCATGTTGCCTCATCTTCCCCTCCTCCCACTCGCACTGCCTGGCACGCAACATCCATAAGCAACGAAGTCCCAAAGATCCCATGGTTTTGGGGGTTGCCGCACCATTAATCACAGAACACACATCCTAGCTCTACGTTTTGATAATCTTCACCTTTGCAAAGCTGCTGACTTAAAAACTGAAGGATATTTGTCCTTCAGGCAGTCTACAAATGATATTCTATGGCAGTACCCTCTGCACAGCTGTCCAGCTGTCATACGAGATCAAATTCAGCAAACATTAAGTGCCAGGGCACATTTTGCTTGTCTGGGAGATTTCAACTCTTTTCACTGTTTTGAGCACTAAAGACAACTAGAACAAATTGCGAAATTAGGGTAACGTTTACAGAACTCCCAAGAAAGTCTTAAAAATTAAATATCTTTAGGAACAATTTTTATTCCATCTACAAGGAACTTTAGGAGTCTTCTGAGGAGCTTTGTGACCCCTAATTAGAACTCTGCACAGACAGAGACTAGAAATTAACTGAAATACCCAGACATACTGAAATAGCAACCTTCCCCCCCCCCCATCATATTAAAGCTATAATTGTATTTGTTACATAAACATTTTAACTGGGGAAAACATTAGATAATTGAAGACAGTCCCTCCCTCCAACCCCAGCTCCCCACCACTCACAGCACAGCAAGAGTAAAATTAACTCAGCAAAGTGTGTTCCCAGTGCAAAGCTGCTTACGTGCGTGGACGGTGCTGTGCTGCTCACGCTGGGGAACAAAGATGGGAAAGGAACCTATCTGAGGCTATTTTGCAGGTCACCTTTTGTAATGCAGCTGCAGACAGCATATTTTCAATCTGTTTAATCAGTGTCAAGAGTCCAGCCTATAAGAAATCAGATGAAGAGCAAGAAATTATTTAACAGACTGAATAATTGCCTTGTGCTTAACCCCCAGTGATGACAAGGATTCTGAACTCCACCGCTGCTGGCAGAAATCAGAAAGGTTCTGAGCTGCAAAAGGGCTGAAAGGTTGATCACCTGTGACTCAACTCATTGCAGGATGAGAAGAAACCTGCTAATTTTTTCTCTCCTTAAAACCATTCTTCTCTCTGGAAGTTCCTTGCAGAAGGCCACCAATAGTCACTGTTTTCCCCTGCATTCAGGCAAGACAGAAATGCAGTTCTGACTGTAGCACCTTGCCCTGGGGGAGGCAGTGAGGCGACTCTGGGCTAGAGCCAGCCTGGCCCACGCTCACATTGATGGGTTCTGAGGAACAACAGGGACTGGACTGACAGGGAGCAATCCTGCTGCTATCCTGTCACAGAGCTTTGCTGGTTCAGCTCAGCCAAGCCTGAGGATTTCCTCCCATCCCCAGCCTTGCTCAGTGCCAGGCCCTCTCCTTGCCAAATAGGATCAGCTACAGAATCGCAACCTGATGGAATTGGGACAGAGCAGATCACTTGGAGATCAAACCAGCTCCCAGAGGTTCAAGGGGGGCAAATGGGGAGGGACACAAATCTGTGCATGTGTGGTGGGGGATGTGTCCATTTTCCTAAGCCCCAGCACTGTGATTTTTGGATATGACAATAGATCTGGTTTGTATCAGTACCTGCTGCTCCCCAACAGCACAAAGCTGGCTCAGCAGCCCAGCTCCTGCAGAGCCCTGGATGCTGCACACATTCCAGGCAGGGGGAGAGCTGGATTGCCACCAGGTGAGAGGCAGGAACAGGAGAGAAGGGACAGCATGAGGATTCACAGATCCCAACTCCTACAGGTACAGCAAATGCTGTGACACAGCTCTGTGAGTGTCCTGGCAGTGGTTTCTCTGTGCAGAGGCAGCAGTGGTCTGGGACCTCATTTGTGTAACAAGCTATTTAAAAGGGAAGCTAATTGAAGGACATAAATTCTGAAGAATATCACATCAAGCCAAGAGACTATTATTAGCCCAACCTAGATAATGTTATAGAAGTGCATTAAGAAACCTCAATAAAAAAATTACTAGGAAACATTCCCCACTCCAAGATCCCAAGAGATAAATTCTCTCATGCAATGATTAGATATTATCCAGAATAATAAAAAAAGAATACTAAAAATGGATGTGGAGAAGGAAGGTAGAGACAGCACAAGTTCACCCAAACGGGTCACAGCCTGTTCCTAATGTTCACTGCTTTGGAGGTAAGAGATCAGAGCCATCTAACAGTGGCAGCTGAAAGGAAAATTAAACTATAATTCTGCCACAAAATTATTTTTTAATTATATGCTAGTTATGTAAATGTTGATGTAAAGTTAATGGACCCAGAAGCATTTCCAGCAGCATCCTCTGATCAACTCTGGTCTCGTTCTTCCATTACCTGTCCTGAGGATATTGAATTTTCCCTTCTGCCTGTTTCTACTGATCCTACCAGACAGAAATAGCATCTATGGGCATTTCCATCCTTGAGCAGGCTGGAGCACCAGGACACACCTGGGTTTCTGCTCCAGTCATCATAACCCATGAGGACTATGCTGATGTGGACAGAAAGCTGACAGACTAAAAGCAACCAGGTTAAAAAAAAAAACAAACAAAACCAACCACAATAGATGCACCAAAAAAAAAAAAAAAAAAAAAGGAAAAGGAAAGGAGAAAAAGGAAGAATGAAGTGCACACAGTGAAGAAAGGAGAGTGAGATAAAGCAGGACAAAATGCTAAATCCCAAAAAACTCATTAAAAAGGCAAGTGATGTTGTGACCTTAGATTAGGTCATTAAGAATAAGGGTAGGTTGCAATCATTTACCATCTTCTCCCTTTATTCTCCATCAACAACAAAGCAAAGTTGCTTTAAGAACAGCAATCTTGCTTTCACAAAGATGAAACCTGGACTTTTTAATGTGACTAAGAAATCCCACAAACCAATACAAATTGGATTTCCCTGTCACTATGTCCATAAAAACCCAGCTGACTTCCAGGTAAAAGTAGAGGGCAATGTCCAGTATTCATTAACCTGAACAGGCCAGTGTGATTCAGGAGGCACAGCCATTTTTAATACTGATAAAAATAATTTTATGTAAGCTGAGTGCCAGGAAGTTGGTTCACTTCAAAGGAGTCTCAACAATTTTGGTACAGCCCACTACTGCACAGGAGTTACACAAAACAGCTATTTATAGTTATTCCAACTAATACAGGGTTATCAGAAACAAGCTTTGGTTTTTATTCATAGTATAAAGATGAAAAACACAGAGCAATGGAAAAACACACTCAGCAAGCCTCTGTTCTCCCAGGCTGTAACTCCACTGCTCCCCCCGTGTGCAGTGGGTATCCCGTTGTTCCCAGGAGCTCAGGGAGGCCCACAAGTGCAGGCAGCAGCTCCTGCCCAGCACAGGGTGTCCACAGCCAAGGCTCACACTGACTTACCCGCAGGAAGGTGCAGGAACACCTAGCTGGGCTTAAATCTCCAGGTGAACCAGGCAAAAACACCCCCAAACTGGCAGAGGTGGTCTCTTACTTCCCCTGCCGGCAGCTACACGAGTGAACACCAAAACATTTGACAAGCTGTACTGAGTATTACAAAATCTAAAACCCCAAACTAATTTCAATCTCAAACTGCTTCTGCATCAGAACAACTCTTCCCCCAAACCCCTGACCAACCCAACCCCCCAAACCTGCCAGCACCATAATCCAAATTGCCACTGGTGTTCAGTACATGCACTGCCACATCTCGGGTGTCTCCGGGTGTTCCTGATCCATACAGAGCTCTAAGAGGTTACTTCTTCAGAAATCCTAAGGAAGCAAAGTACTCGCAACTCAGGGAAGCAAGAGTCTGGAGATGAAGCAAATTTATTGTTCCAAGTGTTGAAATTAGGGAGTATTTGAAATCAACAGCCACACACTTGATGAAAATCCAGCAAGTATGAATGAACAAATCTGGAGAACCCTTAAATAAGTTACAAAGCTGTTGGAGGATGGTGGATATATATCAGAGCGCCTTGTAGGTAACCCATGGTTTAGAAAAGATGCCCTCTGCACAAAGAACAGCATCACTGAGGTATGAGTCCCATTTCTCCCAGGCAAATTACTGCATAGATAGCTAAGGTTTCTGAACAGCTTTTACAGCATTTTAAGATAACATAATGAAAATACATTGTATTTGAAACCAAAGAGCAGCATCTTAGACATGCACTGGTAGAAAACATCCTGTGTGCCACTAGAGATGTTAAAAGTACCATACACAACTTGGATGTTCATCTAAAAGCGTAGTAATTTCCTTTAACTTCTTTTTTTTGTGGGAAAAAAGTCTACATGGTCATAAAGCTGGAATTCTCAACATTCAGCTGTGGTGGGCATGACATGAACATACAGGGTCTTCATGTTCAGGTTCTTCATGGAGACATCCTTTGTGATCTCTGAACGAAGGAAAGAAGAGAGAAACAACACAGTTAGTGCTCTTGTTTAGAGGGAAAACTATGAACTTTTTTTTAATTTGCTTTATTCAGACATTTCTGCTGGTTTCACCACAGTGAGACTGGGACAGAAACTGCCCAGCTCAAAACTCCTTCCTGTTAAAGCCCAGTGCATGAAAGGAAGGGTCACCACATGTCAGGAGTGTCCCTGCAAGAGCTGAAGAGCCTGGTTTATGTTCCAAAGTAGAACTTTTCAGAAGTCTACATCAGCCCACAGCTCTCACCTTCACATCCTGACAGAGCAGTACCTAGTTCAGAAAACTCTTAACACCATGATATGAAGTCAGTATGAACAGTACAACACAAGGCACTGAAAGCCAGAGTTCCTCATAAACAGTTTATACGTAAAGCAAGGATTGTACCAGTACCTGGTGAAAAACTCTGCTAGAACCTTGTTGAGTATGCCTGAAGATTTCATATCATACAGGATCAATTCCCTAAGTCTTCTCATAGCTACGTGCACAGAGTTTGGAACAGGATATTGTCCCAACAAACCTCTGAAGGACAGAGCACACTTCCAATAGGCTGATTCAGGGGTTGTAACCCCACTTGTGTCTAGGGAAAGTTACCTGCAAAGCTTGCAGAGCTGGAGATCTTTCACTATTACATTGTGAAATGTGAAATTTTTCCCAAGAAGCCTGGTGCTTGCTGACTTTGCTTCCAGCACCCATCAGCAGTAGCAAACTGCCCCACTGAGAGGAGACTGTTTGGAATACTGGGAGATACAGCCTTGGAACAAAAGTCACCTCAGTAACAAATACCCCAGAAACCTCTTCACTAAGAAAGTTCAGAGTGATAAGAAACTTGGCAGGTGTAACCACAGGAACACTGGTGAAACCAGATTAACAAGGATTGGGGTCACAGTGCCACAACACCCCAGAACCCCTGCAGACAACCCAAGCAAATACAAGATAATATAAAGATCTGGCACCAGTATTAGCACAAAGGACACATTAGTAACACCCAGACTGGCTGGGGATTTTCAGGAGGAACCTTTTTGCAGTCTCCTGCCCCATCTTGCTTTGAAAAATATTTCCTTTTTAGAATAAACACACAGAGTCTGCACTGATGTTTCAAGCCATCTGTTAATTAGAGAACTGAGAAGCCCTCATGGATCAAAATGGCACTGTTTTTCAGGAGTTCTCTTCCATTGTAATAGTCCTCTTTAAGCAGCTGAATATCCAAGCATAGAGCTAGAAGAGTGGAGCTATAATCCAATTCAGCAATTAGGGCTTTATTCCCTCACTAACCTTCCTTCCCAGGAACATGTTCCATCAGGATGTAAAAAAGTTTGGTCTGCAGAAGCAGCCAAACAAACTGAACTTGGTCTCCAAGTCTCTTATTAAATGTTTATTTTTAAGATCCTGAAAAACTAGGAACTTACACAAACCTACTATTTTCAACAGTATCTATCACAACAATTAGTTTTAAGAACTGGAAATTTGATTTTTCAGCAAACTGTAGGGACACCCTCCTTTCTGTGCTCCACAGAAAGGCTTTGCAGGGAGCATGTGAAGTGTCCCCATCATGGATCTACCAGGTACCTGGAACTCATCTCTCCAGCTCATGAATAAGCAACACTCACCACTTGGACATTTATTTATGGCATGTTTTCCAACATTACAAACGGGGAGTGAAGACCACGTTTGTTTCTGAAAAGCTGGCCAGTCTCTGTGCAATAGACAGCAGATGCCCAACTGCCTGCACCAACATCATTTATAAAAATAACCTTTTCAAAACCAGTAACTCATTTTCCACCAAGTGATTGTTTTTCCTTTTTATAGAACAGGCACCAACCTTCCAATTCATGGGTTATTTTCATCAAACGTTTCAAACAGTTAACAGCAAATACATTTTTATTTTTACAATAAACCACAAAAAAACTACTCAAGAGACTGAGCTTTGTTGTTTTGAAGGTAAGACCTTGAACAGATTGATCAGGACTTAAATGGGGGATTACAAAGCTGCAACAATATAGATAAACATTAACTGACCTAATGTTTTCTAGAGGCATCAAAGTGTTTTGTATGCAGCACTTATTTATCATACAAAGAGATGTGAAGATAAAGTACAATGACATCGGTGTTTAAACTTTAAAAGTGTTATTCAGGGAGGTGAATGCTAATAATTAAATCTGAGATAGCAGAAGTGTGGCTACAAGGCATTAGCTGCACAAATAAACCTCTGGGACCAAGCTCTCTGTGTTCTGAATCTAAAAGAGACCAAATCAGTTGTTTTGGCCTTGGAAGAGTTATCAAATCTCATCTTTCACATCACTGTGAACTGTCACTTTGCACACCTTAATGAAAGTTTAAACAGCTCTGGAGAATCCATACTACAAATGTTACAGTGATTTAACCCTTCCCTTTCAGGTGAAGGCATTCTAAAAATCCTCACTTCAACTGAGCCTTAAAGGCTGTTTTGCCTGTACATTTTCCTGTCCTGTCAGCTCCTTGCCTCTTTCAAAGCTCTGCTGTTCCCTACAGTGGTTTTTTCAGTGTCTGAACAGAATCATGCCGTGCTGTAACAGTGACAGGAACCAAAGAGGAGCTGTGCCTAACATCCCTTGTTCCTGAGTGCCTGAATCCCTGAATCCCCAGGCAGCAAGGCTGCACACAAATACCTCTGGGTTTATGCAGACCAAGTGTGGTTCATCTTCTTCAGCACACCCCGTGTGCTGAAACACTCCAGGCTCCAGTTCTCTGTTAACACCACTCAGCACATTATTTTTGGCATTCGCTCACACTACCACTAGAAAGTTTCATCAACATCTGAGATCCATTTGAGCTACAAAAATGGCTTTTGGATAAACACGTTCCAGGTCATATGAAGTAAAAATTAAAAAAAAAAAAAAATCCCAAACAGCCAAAAATCCACAACAGACCACCCCCCCCGCCCTTGCTCTGATTCCAGTCTATCCCACCTGAATCCTCGTGGACAGCTGAGTGACCCCAGTTCTCAGCAGCTGGACTAGAGCTGCCTCCCCACTGACAGCACCTCCTGAGGAAGCTCAGCCCACCCTAAGATGGCCAGTTTGAGCAGGATGTCCAACTTCTGGATAGATAACGCGTGGTAAGCCCATAAATGGCATGGATCCCTCCCAAACAGCTTGTAAACCACATCACTGTGACACTGCAGACAGAACCCTTGGCATCATTTCATTCCAAGAGCTGAATTCTCCTGAATACAGGAATCACTGTTTTGAGTTCTTGGGGTTTTTACCATGTAGTTTCCAATCCATTCTCTCTGTCAAATGAAGTCCCAAATCACTCTGGTCCAATTTTTCATCATCACAAGTGGCTACAGTTTAGTCACACATTCCCCATGAATCAGAGATCTTTGTTTCCCACCTGTCTGTGGTTTTGGGGGATTCTTTAGCATTTCAGACCTGTGAGTGTGTGCTGAAGCTTCCTGCTTCCCAGATATCCCGATGGCTGTGCCCTACTGACTCCAACCTACCCACACTGCTCTAACAGAGATCCAACACTCTTTTCCACCCACTCCAACTGTCCAAGATAATGCAACAATATGAATGTTACAAGTTCGAACAGATTCTTAAAATATTCCTACTGTAGACTCACTTCCAGGAGGAGATTCACTGCTCGGTCACTCAGCAGGGCACTGCCACTCTCACTGCTGACTGACCTTTACTGCAGAAGGAAAAAGCTTTTACACAACTTGGCTTGGCCATTTCATGAAGGGAATGCATTACAGCTTTGAACTTCTAAATCTGTATGTTTGCTTAAAGGATTTTATTATGCTAATATTGAATTACTGGGCAAAATTACAAACCACTGTGTGAATAGTGTGGATTTAGTAATTAAACTGGATCTCAGGTTACATGAGCTGCTCCTCAACAACAAATTCCAAGGATCCTCAGATGAGCAAACCAAAGGTTTGTGCTTACCATGAGTTAGTGCTTCATCCAGGAACAACTTTAGCCGCCTGCTTCTGAGCCCAAAAACTTTTGCTGTCTCATGCAGGAGACCTTTGTAGGTTAATCCATTCTGACCAACGGGGTTTTCCATTAGGAGAGTTCCCACTGTTCCTTTCTGGCATTCTGGACAAGGTAAAACAGCTGAGTCACTATTGGTAAGAAATGAAATTATTTCTTTTATCTGGGTAAACTGAAATTTAGGATTTCTTCTTCCATTTCATCTCTATTTCTCCACGGTACTGAGAAATTAGCAATACTAGCCTACAGATATTCACAAAGTAACTTCATGAAGCACAGAACCACCAGTGTAAGTGATGACTGACAGTTTGGCCAACAGAAGAAAACTTTGCAGAATTCCTTACATGAGTCAAATGATAAAAGGGTCTGGGAAATATGAAATATTTCAACAGGACATAGAAACCACTACATGCAGAAGCTCACCAAGCACCTACTGATGATCAAATTCCTAGGAAAAAATCACATTTTTAGCTCCTGCAAGCTCTCAGTAGCGTCAGAAAGGGCTCATACCAGAGCACAGAGTAAGAGCAAGTTATTAAAACAACTCAGTTGCTCCCACAAGAGCTTTCAGATTAGCAGCTGGGAAACAGAATTACACACACACATATATTATACACCCAGACCAGGTGAATAATGCAATTCATTTTGCTTTTAAATGGCACTAAGAAGCATTTCACAGGCTGTTTCCAGTGTCCTGGTAAAGAGCTGGCTCTTCATTCAAGTTTGGCCTGTTTTAGACTCAGCCCTTTACAGTAAGCTGCACAGGTGAGCTGATGGTCACAAACAGGGAAACAATGACCAGGGGCTCATGTTCAACTGCTGCCCCTTATCTCAAACTGGCTTTTCTTTTTCTCTCCGGAGAAGAGGCATAAAAGCTAAGTATAAATATTGTTCTTACCAGAAAGCAAGTACTAGGAAAAAAATAAACACAATCACCATGTACCAGTGAAAACCTACATTTTCACTGTGCACCAGCAAGTGAAAAGGGCCAGAACTTGCATGACAGCAAGCTCAGGCTGTGAAGGAGGAGCCCAGCAGCCCACGTACCTTGTGGCTTTGCATTGATCAGCTGCAAGTTGATGTACTGGCAGAGCAGGGCACTGGGGGAGCTGGGCAGGGCAGGGGCTGACCCTGCTGTCACGTGCAGAGTCTTCCCACTGAGGCCCAGCAGGTCAGTCTGGTTTATCAGCTCTGCAACAGAAAGTGACAGCAGTCAGGCCATCCCAGGAGCCACGAGCTGACAGGGAGGCTGTCTCACTCCCGACCCCACTGCAGGAATGTCTCCCCTTTCAAAATCCCGTCCTCAAGAAAGAGCTCCTCCGTTGGAAAAATGGATGGAATTTGTGCAGAAATATTTGGTTCTCATAATAACACAAAGGGGGTGCTTGGTTTGCTGTGGAAATTAGCTCCTATACAACATTTATTATGCACATAGTGACTTATGCAATAAAAATAGTTAGCAAACTTCAAACAAGCAGGAATTATTCACCCAAGCCAACCATTCCTATCTCATGACAGGAAGATCTGTGATCTTTGTTTGCACCAAAAATCCCCTGGCCAAAACAGCACGGGGGATGTGTTTCTAGGCAACATCAGGATATTTATTAATATTAAAAAAACAAACCAAAAAAACTAAAGTCATGGCTCATGAATAAAGCCCCCTGCATGACTGTGCAATGCCACCACAGCTCATGATCCAGCGTGGCTCCAGCCAAGCAGATGGAGAGAATGGGGGAAGACCAGACCCAAAAACCAGGAGCCCTGTCCCCAAGAACATCAGAAGCAATCCCTGGGATGAGAAGCTGATGAGGTTTCTGTGACAAAAAAGAATTCTGCAGCACTGCCTGAGCCTTGAGGTCAAACAGCCACTGATGGGCACAGCATTAAAGATACACAGGAATAACATCACTCTGCTGCAAAGAGATCCAGAGATCACATCCAGGAGAACTGGTGCATTTAATTTCTTGTCAGAACTATGTGTTCCTGTACATATGGAACAGGCACACCTGTCAGCTCCAGCAAACAGGTTTTCATTCCATAGCAGCTTTGTTCACATGCCACAGAGCCTAAGCTGTACAAAGCTCATTTTCTATCAGTTCACCTGAAAGAATCTCAAGGGGAATAACTTATAAATTTATACACTTTGTAAGTTTATAAACTTATAAATTAAAAAAACCCCTAAACCAACCACACAGCTCCCAAATAAAGCCCCAAACCCTCAAAAAACCTAACCCCACAAAAAAGTGAACAGTAATCACAAGCACAAGCTCTCAAAATTCTGCCAAGTGCCACGGAACAGAGTGGGATGCACTGGGAAGTGTTTACAAGATTGCTCAAGGAAGCACAAAGACCTCAGGCTGCACCTAAGATTCTAAAATGTGTATTTTAAATATCAACTTTCATATATTTGTATACAAAGTTGTAACAGTTTGAAGAAAAAAGAAACCAAAAGCCAAACACTGCTCTGGCCTCTGTGAGGTGCCAGGCACGTGCTCAAGCACAGGAAGGGGATTTGCTTTTGGTTTTATTTCCAGGAAAGCAAGAAAACAACTGGATGAACAAGCGGAGAGGAATTACCAAGATTTCACCCAATGGAAGGGAGCCAGGGCAGGTTTTTCCCAGCACAGCCCTAAACCAGCACAATTTCAGGCCATGGGAAGAGAGAGCACTGGAGAGCAGGGGGTCAACAGAGCTGGAAACACTTGGCCCCAGTAACTCCCAGTTAGCCACTCCCCAGCTGGCAGCATCCCTGTGGATCCATGCAGGGCAAGGGGGCACGAGCTGCAGTAATGGGGGGTTTGCCCAACTAACAAATTAGCATTTGGCATTCCAGGACCACTGACATTTTTCTAGGGAAGAGCTCAGGCACAGTGCTGTCAGAGGAGCCTGTTCACAGAACCCTCTCATAAGAGCAAGAAAAAAGTGGATCATTTTTTCATATGTATTAATAGACTTGAAGGGAAGCAGGTATTATAAGTGTTCATCAAAATCACTTTAAAAGTCAGTTCTCCCTGCAGCAGGGGTTTAAGTAGTAATGCTCTCCTAAGGTATCTTACAGCCCCACAGCCTTTTAAAAATTAAAGATTAAAGAATCAGCCATCTGAAAATCAAAGATGAAATAAGACCAGAATCAAGAAGTTTGTAGGGGGATTTTTGCCCCATGTTCCTTTCCCCTCCCTTTTTTTAAGCCCTACATGATCTACAGATGCATTTCTTCCCATAAACATATTGAAATTGTTTTAAATAGGTTTTCTTCAATATGGGCTACTTCCATGAAAGCTGAGTGCAAGTCTACAAGCATCCCAAACAAGAAGTTTAGGGAATTTCCATCAATATAGAGGAAAAAAAGTCAAAGACAACAACTTTTTTTACCATCTGACTGGAGCCCAGCTTCTTCCCTTTGCATTACTTTTTTTTTTCCATATAGAAAGAGACAAATTCTATTTTCAGTTTCTGAAGGTCAGTACAAGTCCCAGAGCCTTGTTTGGGGATTGTGCAGTTCCTCAAAATACCTCGACACACTGCTGGGGAGGAAATGTTTATCCCATTATTCCAATACTGCACTGAAATGCAGGGACAGGACATTATCTGAGCCTCCCTTAATGTAAGAACTGCCTGATCCTGTGCCACTGCACAACCCTAAGGAAATCTTCATTACAATTAGAGAACAAGATAATAAATTACTGCAAGTAAAGTGGACAGCCCTAGAAACCACAGGAAGGGAATGAGGAGCCATAAACATAGTTTTACTGGGTCCCAATTTTATTAACACACGTGGGAGCGATTCAGAAATAACTTGTGTGGAGTGCACAACCTTTCTCTGCAATTCCTCTTGGACAGAGCAGCTGATTCCAATCCCTGCTCACCTACAGAGGCCCTGCAATCACCATGAGGCCCCACCTGAGGTTACCCACACCCTGGCTGGGCAGATAAAGCAGATGGATTGTATCCAAAGCAAACACCGGAATTCCGGATCTATTCTCTGACACCATTCAGGACTATTTTCCTTGCACGTGCCTTGAACTCTGACTCCCCAGGGAGCAATACCTTCTGCTGACCAGTAGTTGTTTGAGATCTCTGATAAACTGCAACAAAAGCCAATTTGATAATCTGATCTTTCCAAGGGAATTTCCATATGGTCAATAAATGGGCAGGGAAAATACCCTGCTCTGCCCAGACCACTGACACATAGTGAAAGGTGAAAATCAGCATGCCAAGATGGGAAGTGCCAAAGTGATTCCTAAGGAGCAAAAGTGAATGGAAAGGAATAGAGCCTTTGTTACTACAGCAGAGGAAGAGGGAAGGTTTCAATTTCTCCACCACTTCCTTTAGGACTTTGGCATTAATGGATTTGTGCTGCATCTTTTCGTCCTGCAAATGGCAAGAAAAACCCCAAATACGGAGTCAAACTACTTATAACCTTAATGAGATGGGAGTTTCCCAACTCTTCTGGGCCTTTTGCAAGTCATCTCTTACTATCTGTGGTGACAACGAATACCAGTACCCACCTCCCTCTGCAGGCACAGACCACACTGCTAGGAACTGTATCACTCCTACTTGGAAAAGGATTTCAAGAAAAACCATTTCCTCCTCCAAAACACAACTGGAACTTGAGGAAGATACTGAAGGATTTCCTCTAAATCCCCTATAACTGAAAGCAAAGAGTAATCCTTTTGTATGACAGGACTATTCAGCTGAGTTGAGCACGACCCAGAATATTTATCACAGTGACCTAATGGATGACACCAGATGGGAAACCCCCAAAACACCCTCTTAGAAATACTCTCAGGAGAGGGCCAGTAAGGAAACTAAGGACTGAGATGGCAACAGTGACATACAGACTATTCCCCTATGGATGTCACTGCTGGACATGAACTGCTGATCCTCAGCAGCCCTGGGGGGCACCCCAAAACAGCCAATTCAAGCACCTCCCCCTCAGATGTGCTTCAGTAATATTTTCATGAAAAAAACACTAATAGAAGTTTTTGTAGCCATCCAATTACCATTTTCATAGTGTTTTGGGGTTTTTTTACATTCTTGTGCCTTAAAAGTTCAAGCTGCAAAAATATTCCATAGGTTTTTCTAAAAAGAAAAAATGCAGAGATCCTCAAGGTTGCCCAGGATGGAAAGGCAACATTTTTCTTCTACAGATCACAGTTTGCATTCAGCTTAAGTTCTCACCCTGCCTACTGAGGCATTAGGGAAAAGAAAGCATGGAAAGGCTGATGGCAGCTCGCCATCAAGATCCAGCATAGCCTGGGCCCAGTGAAATAAATCACATTTTGTCCTGATGAGAACTGCAATGGAAGCAAGATAACAGATGAGCACCATTTAGCAGCAGCTTTTGGAAACATGTTGGTGTGACTATAAACACAGCCTCATAAGCTAAGTACTATAAAATGGAGTATTTCCTTACCCATTTTCTTGTCAATTTTCTATAGCTAGCTAGATAGATATAAATTACACAGTAAATAATTATACAGTAAATGACTCCTAGCTGCTGCTAGAAAGACTTTCAATTTTCCTTGTCATACTCCATTTACCTGTGTTTCCATTAAAAACTGTCAGTTTGGAATTTTTAAGACCAAAAATGCAGGAGACAGCATCTACAAGTCCAGTGAAGTTCAAGGTATTATCTCCTTTTGGATTTTCCAGCAGCAACACACCATCTAAAACCAAAATTAAGAAGTTAAAATGCAGTTTGGAAGCAATATCCCAGTTCTAATGATTTTCTAATGACGCTAATTACTTCCAGTGAGTTTCTAAGCCAATTTAAAACTGGCAACACTGCATCTTCCCAAATTTTTTTAGCTGGAAAGAAAACAGAGAAATGGACTGATGTGTACTTCAGATTTATAGTGTACAAGTTATATCTGCTTTTATGAACAAGGCAGTCCCATTTATATGTCACTGAAGTGTCAATCCAGCATTATGTTGGCTAAAAGCTGCCAGACTGTGCCCTCTGAGATGGTCACCAGCTTTGCCAGCTGGATTCATTCACACTCAGGGAGCAGTTCTGTGACCAAGAACAAGACACACTTACATCCATATATAAATTGTCAGCACATGCAGGAAAAAATTCCCTAAGTGCATTCAGTTTTCTTTTTTTTTAATATATAACTCACCCTTGTAACATCACTGCACTCATGTCCATTGCCCAAGACACAGTCAGGCTATTCTCTGGTTTTAAGTATTCTTTTTACCTCTGTACTTCTTATCTGAGCTTCTCAAACCATCTCCTCCACATCCAGGCCTCACCCACTGCACAGTGCTGCAGCAGG
>NW_008238633.1:3138050-3141698 GCF_000691975.1 Corvus brachyrhynchos
CAGGAATTATAAATTCTCAAACACATCCCCAAATCCAGAGAGTGCACCCCCCACAGAGATGCTCACACACAAACTCTCCCTGGAGCAGGAGTAACAACTCCTGAGCACACCTGAGTGTTTTCCTCAAAAGAAATAATGGACAGGTGTGGCTGTGCTCTGAATAAACTTATTTTCAAGAATTATTTGAAGCTCCTATTGGAAGGGAGGCTGCACCATCTTTCAAATGAATTCAGGCTCCAGCATTCACCACACCTTTTCCAAGTTCTTCCATACACCACCCCTGACAAATCAAACTGGGGATATTAATGCCTACCTTGCTCTGTCCCATTGACACAAACTTTGAGGTTGACGTAGGCACAGGCTGGGCCAACAGACTGACACACCCCCCCTCTGACCAGTGTGATTTCCAGCTCTGATCCCTTCAGCTGGGGAAAGAGAGGGATTATCATTATTTCAATATTGCTTTATTAAACAAACACAGAAAAATATTTTTCTTCAATGAACAACACTAAGATCTTGCCTTGTTACACTAAACATGATTTACCACAAAATAGGGATTTTTCCCACATCTTCCTTCAGTGACAGTGCTTCAGACACGAATCTGCCTGTACCAGATGTCAGGAAAGCAGGGAAACAGCCTGATTTTCCCAAGTGACGAGCAGTGATGACACTCTCCCAAAATACAATGCCGAAGCAAATCTGTCTGAGAGGAACCCTCTTCCAGAGAAATTCAGAGTGTTGACCAGGGCCCTGCTCTCAGGCATTGCCTGGAGAACCCCCTGGATCACAGCTGCCTTGGTACCACCAGGCTTTGAGTATCCCTCCAGGAGGTACCAGTGACGTTTAGCCTCGAAGGACAGTTCTAAAACAAAAGTCTATTAATCTAAAATCAGAGCAACAATATTTTGACTGTTTAAACAATGCACTAATCCAAGTACAAATAACTGTGTATTAGGTTTACACAAGCAACTGCCTCATTTATTTACTTTGGTATCCAAGCAGCTCGATTTTCAAAAACACCACACATACAGCACTCAACAACTATTTTCTTTTATAAACCAAAAACCACTAATACCGAAAGTTATAAATAGAAAACAGTATCTGCTCTATCCCACAAATAAATATGGACACAATTATTCTTTAATTGGGGCAATTTATTGGGTTAAAAGCAAATCAGATGAACTATGCAAGCAGTGCTTTTCCTTCTTACTTGGGTTGTTTCCTGGATGAGAATTTCCTTTGAGGTAGGCACCGGGTAAGGCTTCAGGTCTGCCTTTATTGTGGCAAAAATAAACTCAGCGTGTTCCTGGATGATGGTGTCCAGGTACTCCCCCTCGGGCAGGGCCCTGTAGTACACAGTGATCTCATCTGTGGGGACCAGGTTCCTCTGCAGGACACACAGACACACCATTACTGACAGCAGGATCACACGCCAAGACAGGAATACTTGTTAAGTTAAAAAAAGTACATATTTATCAAGCATTTGTTAGAAGTTTCCTCAGAAAATTTAGAAAAAAAAACACCCTTCTGTCAAAACACCAAGAATCTTAAAACATGGGAGTTCAGGCAAGGTTAAGTATTTTGATATTCATTATAGCAAAAAATAAATTATGGCCTTATGGCATTACAGAACTAAATTTAAATCATCCACTAACACACGGGAGAGTTTTCATGGCCACATTTCTTCCTGGTTGTATTTTATACAGGAATAAATCTATGTAAGTTTCATATATGTAAAAAAAGTTAAAATATGTAAATCTACATTGGTGTGTATATATTTTATTTTTAAAAAAGAAAAATTCTACATAGGTGTGTGCATATATACACACATCTATAAAATCTAAAAAGGGTTTTTTAAAATATATAAAATATAAAAAATAACTATTTTGGTAACAATTTGTAACTTTTCAGTCTTATGCTGAAGAAAGGTCCTTTCCAACCCACACTTTTCTATCAATATATGATTTCTGCAGCCTTAACTGCACAGATATCTTTTCCAAAATTACACGTCCCACAGAAATTTTCTCTGCATGTCCTTTAGAGCTCTTGCAAGGGAATCCAACCAGAAAGTCATACACGAGGAAATGATACAGGGCTTTATGTTTAATTAAAAATGCAGTTGCTGCTGCATATTGCCCAGATTGCTGAAAAGGAAATTACACTGTCTTGTCCCAAAGCGCTGATTCCTCACCTTCTTGCGCAGCTTCTGGATGCGATTGATCACTTCCCGGGCAACTCCCTCATCCACCATGGACTGGTCTGGGGTCACATCCAGCAGCACCAAAACCTGAGCAAATGCACAGAACACCAATGAGCAGGTGACAAACTGGAAACAAGGTGGAAGAAACACTCTCAGGAGCTCAGGATGCTTTTTAGAGAGCTCCTCATGTAAAAAATACAACGGTGGAGAGAGCATTGAACAGCTGCAGGATTCACACACTCCTGGGACATGCTGAACTACCTGAACTAACAAAACCCAAGCCAGCTTTCACCCCACCATTCTCCTATTGCTTCCAGAGGAACTCTTCCCTTAATCAAAGAAAGAAACAAAAGAAATAACCAATAAAATACCTGAGCATCGGAGTGTGCCTCAAACTGGGCAGATCCCTCTGTCATCTGATACATGAGGCGGAGATCTTCCCCATGGAGTTCGTGTCCTTCCACAACAATGGTGCCTGCAGGGTTGGCAGATGGAGAGCCTCTCTTACCATCCAAGTAAAAACCCCAATTTTAAATTCAGAAAGCTTTAACCAAGTATCAGACTTCAAACATGTGCAATGCATACACTGGCAATGCAGCCAAACAGCAGTGAAGCACTAGTGAGCAGCACTGAGTTATCCCACATTCCCATTTTTCACACAAGCACTTCTCCAGGCAGCAGAGATCACTAAAATACAGGCACTTCAGCAACTGTTTGTGTGGAACCATCTGAATGGAATAAAACTTAAAAATAACCTGTATACTCCACCAACTCCAAATTTCCATTTAAGCAGTTCCCTAACAGATACAGCTGCAAAATTCACACCCGCTTGTAACTCTGGAACTGAAGGAATGCTTTTAGAATAAAAGCTACTGCACAAATACTCAGTTCCAATCTGATTCAGTCTCACAGAAAGCTTATTCTTTGCTTCATCTTGGCCTTACAGTAGCACTGAGAAATCACAGAACATCCCTGAGTGGGAAGGGACCCACAGGGATCACGGGGTCCAACTCCTACCCAGACACCCCAACAATCCCATCCTGTGCATCCCTGAGAGAGTTGTCCAAATGCTCTGGCAGCCTTGACCATTCCCTGGGGAGCCTGGTCAGTGCTCGACACCCTTTGGGGAAAGAACCTTTTCCTAATATCCACCTTAAACCTCCTCTGACAGGAAGAAACAGTTTAAGAAGAGAACAGTTTAAGATCAGTGTGCATGGCCATTTCTAATCTACTGTCAGAAAAATAATAAATCCAGATTTTTTCCTCATAACAGCTGAAGAGGGATAATAAGAGGGAAGTAGACCCTCAGCTCCCCTAAGCCCACAGAAGGATACCCTGCCATCCTTGAGGGGTTTGTCCCACGACAGACCTGTCTCCTGGAATCTCTCCAGCTGCTCGCTGCTCAGCTCTTTGATGGCAGCCATGACGGGCTTGAAGGCCCCCTTGAG
>NW_008238633.1:3141802-3163298 GCF_000691975.1 Corvus brachyrhynchos
CGCGGGCTCGGCCCGCAGCCGCACGCCGTACTTGCCCTTGTCCGCAGACAGCGTCACCGCCCGCACGTTCAGCTCCTGCAGGAACAGAGACACGGAACACGAGCTGAACACCAGCCAGGGCCTGCCCACAGCAGGGCCACAGTGCCAGGGAAGTGTAAAGGGACAAGTTTTGTATGGGCTTGTCTCTATGGACCGAGTCACTGGCCAACACCGGGAGAGCAAACGAACCCAAGCCTGAACCCAACTTCAGCAGCAGACCCCATCCTCACTCTCAGCCTCCAGGAAGCAGTTCTCTGTTATTAACAGACAGCTCTCACCTCAAATCAGCCCCCTACTCAACAGCCCTTTTTATTTCCCTCTCACAACTGCCTGAAGAGCTAAACCCATTCCCTCTGCATGCAGTGGCTGGAGCCAATGGCCTGGCAGAGCTCAGGAGGGAAAATTCTGCTGAAACTGTCCTTTCAGTACACACCGAGCCAGGAAACCGTAACCAACCATTTAATGGTTGAGGTTGTACAAAATGACCTCATTTTGTCTCCTTTCCTTTACCTGCTCATTCCAGCTCCCCACTACACAGAAAGCCACTCTGCTCAGAAAAGCTTCTGCCTGTGCCCAGCAGTCAAAACAGCTTTATAAAACCTGCATGGACTTCAGGAGGGGCCCCAGACACTGCAGGAGTGTGTGTGCCCATCTTTCTGAGTTACACATGCAGTTTTTGTCCCCGTATCTGAAGGGAGCATAGTGGTGCTGTGCGAAGTTTGGCACAGCAACTGATTGAGAGGACAACATTGTTTTCGTATGAGGAAAGACCAAGGCTGGAACTCTTTGGAGAGAAGGAAGCTGAAGGGGTTTATGACTGGGGCTGGAAAACGTGAGGCACAGACCTGCATGTACATTTCACTGTAATCCAGGCCAGGCGGGCCAATACTTGAAGCATTTGGTGTTTAATGTCCACTGGATGGTGGTCCCCATCACCACCCTACAGCATCACCAGGTGCACTTGGCAAACAAGCTGCTCCAAGGCATTGAGGAAGCAGAAGTAAATGGCAGCAACAGCATGACAGGACTAGCAAGTAGCCAAACATTTGGACTGAGAAATAATGCTTAAATACAACCTCTGAGCTGCAGCCTAATTCCCCAGGAAGTCCTACTGACATGAGGAGCCAAGAACACAACTGAATCTAATTTTATTTAATACATCTTTTAGGAAATCTAATGAAAATTACGCACTTCAGAAATTCAGTTTCAATGGGGTGCTGCTGGAAATGAGCCCACGAGTTGTAAATGACAACCTCGTGGGGGAAAAGAAATAATAATCAAAAAAATAGCACAAATTGAAAGATGACTTTGGGCCTGATTAGATAAATCACAGAGAAGCCAACTCCATCAGGACAAGTTTTCTGTACTAATTAGATTAGGAAATCATTCTTTTGTACACATTATCCATTTAAAAACCCAGAATGAGTCTTAGAAAAACAGGCAAATCTGTATCTTAGGTCTGTTTATGTCAGTCTCAGTGCTTTGACTTCAAATAATTCTTAATTTTATCTTCCTAATTACTCAAAATTAGTTCCTTAACACATCTTTCAAGTCTCATGTGGACACACTGAGGCAACCAGCCCTTCCCATGACCAGCTGGAAGAGCTGTACTTGGAATGCCTGAACATACAAAAGCCTTTTGCTGGTGCCACGTGCCCCAGCAATGCCCAGTCTTCAGAACAGAGACAGAGAATTTCAGAAATGCTGTGCTTCAGCTGGGCTGGGCTCTCTAAGCAGGCAGCCTAAAAAGGAAAATAAGTATTCATTATGTAATAGTTTAAGAAATGAAACACTGCAGGGCCCCCCAGCCACAGCTCCCGTGTCAGATAATTCAGCCCTGTCACAGGCTCAGCCGCTAGGTTTGATGGAGAAGTCAATTTTCTCTGTTTTACAGCAACCCTACACAGGGCTGGGGGTTGGAAGGAATACAAAAGTTGGATGGAAACAAGATTCTGACTGTGCACAGAGTCAAATTTACTCAGATAAAACCTTTCCCTGGAAGCAGCAGGGAAGAGAAGTCCTGACCCAGGCTTGTAAAAGGCATCAAATAGAAATGAGTAAAATGCAACTGTGTCCAGTTGCTAAAAGCCTTCTGGGTTTATTTCATTTTGTGAGCTTGGCTATTTTTGCATGACAATTCTATAATCTGGGGAGTTCTAATATTAAAATCCATTTATTTAAATGACTTGCTGTGTTCTGAAGATGAGAGAGCAGCACTGCAGATCAAAGACTACAGTTCCTTCTGCAAAAGCGATGAATGAAATTTCTGAAGAATTGACAAGTATATTTTTCCAATTCTTTTGTCAGCAACTACACGAAATTAAATGGTGTAATTCTCCTTACCCATTACCTCTGGCATCTGCAAATTTACTCCTGGCAATCACTGAAGGTTCCAAAGCTCTGAATAGGCACGAGGTTGATGAACAAAGCTGCAAATGCAGCCCAAGCAATGCTGCCCAGCCTGCCTGTAATCACTGACCTCTTTAGCTCTGCACCATCCAGTAAACAACAGGATTGATTGCCATGCAGTACAATAAAACACACACTCAGCTCCAGCAGCAGCTTGTTGAATTTTAAGACACATAATAAAACCAGAACAATAGACAGGACTTTGTGTTTGGGCTTCCACAAAGGCATCTGAGTTTGTTGTAACTCATCTCTCCAAAAGAGACCCCTTTGTCTGCAGTAGCAGAAGAATACAAATCAAAACATACTAATGTACAATCCAATTATGTAATAATTTACAAATGGTTAGCTTCTTCTGTTACCTTTCATTAGCTGTAGAAGCTGACAACAAATTTTGGCAACTACCCTTTCGGAAGTAATTTGAGGAAGCAAACCTTATCTCCCTTAAAACTGGATTCTCTAGAATCTACAAGACCCATTTTTCAGATCCAAAAAATGGGACAGACACTAGCCTAAATTTCACAAAATTCTGCTGTTGAAGAGACCCAGATATTGAAGTTATTATAATTAATAATAACAGCAATTCTGAAGCGAGGGATCATAACTGCCAAGTCTAAGAGCAATAATCAATAAGTTAACATGACAGAAAAGCTTTACAGTCCCACTTGCAAATCAATTACTGTTTTTTAATTAAAAACTCCTCTAGTGAACAATTCTTAAGCATTTAACTCCCACAGTAACTAAAAGCAAGCAGCACAGAGCACTGATGTAGAGGTCCTGTGCACTGAGCTGTGACTTCCTGAGCCAGTGCTCATTCCCCCAGCAGAATTTTTAGAGACTTTCCATAGATGTGTGTTTATGCTTGGGGAAAGCTGGTGTTGCTGGAATTATATGTAACAGAAGGTCTTCCTCTGCTTCATCTCCTAAACCCCCTGACTGACATGGCTGCCCTCACCAGGACAAGTGAGGTGAGCTGATCCCTCCTTGGCAAGATGCACATTTTTGTTCTCTCTGTCAAGGTAAAGCAGCTGATCTTGACAATGGCAACTTCAACCACAACACGACAGCATATTTTAAACACGTGAGCAGATCTGTTGTTACAGATACCTCAATGAAGGGAAGGAAGAACCCTTAACCTGCAAGAACAGGCACAGGGTAAGGGCCACACCATTTCTGCACAAGGAAAAAACCCCTCAGATCCTGTACTGCCAGGGCTTAGTGGGAACAGAACAAGAATTTTATGTCACTGATCCTTGGAGATGGTTTCTGAGAATGCAAAATGGTCAGATTCCAACAGCCTCTCAGTCCCATGCGGTCAGTTTGCAGGATTAAGTATTTCTCTACACTAAACTGACTTTGGCACATCACCCACTGATAGCCCCTTTCATTACAGCTCCCCCGGAAATTCATTTTACCTCTGAGTTGTTAATATCATCAACAGGGATGGTTGTTCAGCTAACCAACAGACACAATCCACTTAAACATCACGTTCTTACCTCGAGTACGTACTTCTCTAAAGACCTGATGCTTTCCAGAGCCTCTGGATCCTGGTGGATAATTACTACTTCTTTCAAAGGATACTGGGGGGGGAAAAAAAAAAAACAACAAAACAGAAACGTAACTATTCAGTTTCCCCAGGTTTCTCCCAAAGTTTAAAACTGTTACACATTCCCAAGGTATGACAGGAGATGTGAGGAGTTCTAACCTTGACTGGGATGGTTTTTCTGTCTCTGATCACTCGTCCCAGCTCAATCACAGACTGCAAACAAGAAACGGCACTTTCGATTTTTTTGTCGATGAGATCCTCCCTAGATTAGAAAGGAAACATTATAATTGCTTCATTTTCATCACATCTCTTTGAGCAGATTGAAAACATTTTACCCCCTTCCCTGACATTTCCTGCAACAGACTCAATTATGCCCTGGTTGGGGCAATTAAAGAAATGAACAAACAGGCCTTTCCTCGCTCTTTGTGGAGAAGATGAGGAGGAAATAACTTGCTGAAAACAAATAGCAGAGCTATTTTTACATCTTTTGTTAGCACCTCTCACAAGGTGAAGAGGATTGAGTCATACAACCTATTCTAGTAATAGCCAATAAAAAGTACAATTTACATTAATAATATCATAAGAAGATGCAGGAAGATATTATAAATAGGGTACTTATAACAACAATGAATTCCCTGTAACAATTCACTGGTTCTCAATTTATCATCTTTTCCAGAAATTGCAGATATTTGAGCTGGATGTTTTAGAGTTTTATCATCTTTCCTGGCTCAATAATTTTAACACCCTTCCATTTTGAAGCAAGGCAGGGCTGGGGGTTTTTTTGCCTTTTGGGGTTTTTTTTGGAGTGGGGATAGAATTGGGATTGATTTTGGATTTTTTTTTTTTTTTTTTTTTTTTTTTTGAGTGAGCTGACATTTACATCTTACTTCAAATGTACAAGCAGTGAAATGTTCTGAAAATGTGTTTTTGCTGATTTTTTGAATAGATGCACTCATCGGGCAGCTCCTTTAAAACCACTCAAGTATCAAAGCAAGAGCAGAGGTACTGGTTAAAAAGACAAAGATGAATAAAATGAAATGAACACAGATACTTGCTGTAATCTAAGGAGCAAAAGTAGTGGGATGAAAACCACAACTCCAGTAAGGACTGGCCAGAAAAACAGAGCTGGCAAAGCAAAACTTAGAACTGAAATATCTGCTTCAGTAGGGCTTTGAGATGGTACTACCTATTTTGAAGCTTTTGTTCTTCCAAAAGCCAGTGCTTCAGGATGATCCTCCAACAACTTGGAAATTAAAAGATAGAAGATTTTGCTCCCAGAAAGCTTCATACAGGATTATGTGGCAGTATTTCAATATTACTTGCCATCACTGAACAACACTGCAGAGCCACAACATGACAGTATTTTTCACAGACTGAATGCAAATCCACAAAATTTAATGCAACCCATCTGTTCTGACACAGAGCAACCAAGCACGACCTCAGTGGGGTTTTAACACAGGTGCTGAGTCAAGCTCAGCTGTGGAAGTGGCCAAGTCCCTCAGCTTTAGCTGCACTCACCCTTCTGGTGAAGTGGTATTTTCTGTATCCAAAAACCTCTCTTACTATTAATTGACAATATTGTCCTCATGCTGAATCAGAAAACTTTCGAAGTAAATGCAAGTGATGTGCTTTGAAACTCAAACTTCAACGATAATCTGGATTTGAAAGGTGTTTTTTTATGGGACAAGGGAACAACTGATACACAGGGGATGCAGTAAATTCCACAAACTAGTAACAGACAAAAACCCAAACCAAATGCACTACAGAGGAAAGTGATGCAAGCCTCAAATACATCCCACATTTGCATGATGCAGCAGCAAGTCAGCACTAACTGCAGTGAAGAGTGACTAAGCCACTTTTAAATGCTCGTGCTAAGCCCATGCCTGAACTGAGTTCCTGCAAACAGCTCCCCATCCTTCCCTTACTCCCTCCTACAGGAGCCCAAACCTATTCCTGGCAGCTCCCTGACGAGGGTGGCACTCCTTGATTACATATTCTTCACAGCACTTGCCCAGGGAGCAGAAAATCAGCACCATCATTATGTCAATCTCCAGCTCCCTGTTGCAGTAACTCTCACTATTAAAGCTCTCACAAAGACCATACACTCTCCTGGAAGGATGCAGCAGCCATAAAAAGATACACCATTAGAGAAGGTTTGAATTTTTTGACTGTAAAGCATCAAGGTCAGGTCCCCTGTCCTTGAGGGTTTTCACACTGAGCTGCAAAGCTGAAGGGAAGTTTTTTTCTCATATTTTCAGGGACCAAGAGCAGACACTGCTGCAGGAACTAACTTAATCCACTGCAATACCAGTGATCTCTCTGATCCTTTAGGGCACAGGCACCACAGCTTTGAGTCAACACAGTCTGAGGTGTAAAAAAGGATATTCCTGCCCACCGTAAGAAAATATTATGAATTTGGAACATGCATTCCTCCTAATTGCTTTCCTTCCCACCTCCGGTCCTTGAAGGTAACACAAATCCACTGCCTAAATGTGGAGAGAAAAGAAAATTCCCAGCTAAAATTGAGGGTGGAGTGTGAAGTGTACTGCAAGTGAAATGTTCTACAGCAAAGAGACTAAAATTCACCACATCTTAATCAAAATATAAACATCCTGTGCCCACAGAAAAGAACATGTTCACTAACATCCTGAAGTTTTTTCGGAGGCAGAGGAATATTTACATTATTAAAGAAGTTTGGTTTCTTGTTATGCAGTTTTAAACACAAGTGAGGGAGCACTGCTCTGTGAAATCAAACAAAAACAAGCCCTCAAACCCCAAAAATGAACAAAAATCCCCCAACAACCAACCAAACCCCCATTCTGCCACCTAAGAGCTGCCTCTTACCTGACTTGGGGGAGCATGAGGTAGTGGATGCTCTCAGTGTTCTTTTCCTGGACCGAAGCCGGATCAATGAGTGTTTTCAGATTCTGGTACATCAGCTCAGTGATAAATGGAGTATATGGTGCCTGTAATGTTGCATTCAATCACCAGCTTTCCTTTATTGCTTGTACATTATGAATCAGTAATACCATGAATTACATAAGGACAGTTCAGCAAAAACAATGCTTACACAGTGTCTGCAACTGGGATGTTATTCAAAATGCAGACTGAAATAAATAATGGAATTCATGCTACTTATTTACCTCCTTCCCAATTCTTAAATGTTATTTTTGGGAATCAGGGAAAAGATTATAACGTGTCCTTATCAATCAGATGATGCAGGCCTTCTTTTTACTACCATGGGGCAGATAAGCAAATAAAAGGGAGAGATGGAAAATGAACTGTGCTACACAAAGATGCTTTTACATTAACTGCATTGAAGTGTTATTGAGAGTGAGGTGTAATTCCCTTACCATGAGTCTGCACATGGAGAACAAGACACTGAACAAAGTTTCCAAGGCCATAATGCAGTCCTCAGTCCCATTCTCACCCTAAGTGAAGAATTCATCAAGAAAAAAAAGCAGTTTTAGGATCAGGAAGTGCACTTCAATAGGCTTCAAAAGTTCCCTATGTTAATGCAATACACTTGTTTTCCAAACCATAATCACTTTGCTCAATTCCAACCAGCAAGTCCAACAGAATTATTGGGCATTTTGGTTGGTTTTTGCCACAAAGCAGAGAGGAGAGAAAACAGTTAACTTTTGTGCCACTCTCAGGCACAAAGTGACAGCATTTAAAGCCAAGATCTTGTACGGAGCTGCCATGAATCCCATTACCAGGGACTGCCAGGACTTTGTTGCCAGAGCAGGAGCGCAGCAGCTGATCCCTACCTTGAGCCTCCTGCGGTTCATTCTGACGTACCAGTTGGTCAGAACATCCACAAACTTCACCAGCCGAGGCACCACCATGTACAGCCTGTAAGCTGCAAGGGAAAATGGTTCCTGCAGTTCAAATCTGCCCTCTGCAAGCTCCTCACTTCAAAACCACATCATCATTTGCAGTCCCGGTGTTAAACACAGCACTGGAGCAGCAGCGAGCTCCAAAAAGGGACTAAAATATTGATCCTGTTAAAACTGGATTTTGAATATGCACAGCATCATTCTCATACTCAAGACAAACACAGCCCCCCCAAATTGCTTCCTTAATCCCACACAAACTGGCACTATGGGAGTCTTATGCTTTTATCTGACTGGTAAAGAGGATAGTGGATAAGAAACTATTAATGGCAGGGGATTGGGCAAATCCTCCATTTGCACATGCTGCAGATGCAGCCAAGGTGCTGAAAGCTGAACAGAAATTATTGCAGAACCAGAAAATACAATTTTCTTAATTACTGCCAACGCTTCCTCCTTTTGCTCAGCAGATTTAAAATGAGACACCTACTTCAACCAAGCCTCCCCCAATTAATTACAGTTTCACTATTTTTCTAAGTAACAGGGTAAGCTAAAATGTGAAGTAGCAGCAAGGCTGATGAGGTAAGAAATAAACAGAGCTGTATTTTCAAGTTCTGTGTAACTGAAATCATGGAAAGCTGCCAGCACCAAGGTCATCACCAGCATCACTACAAAACAGGGAAACAAATTTCAGCTGTTCCTGAGAAAAACTGGGGGGGGGGCAAGGGAGGATGGACCTTACACAGGACTCAATTTTCTAAGGAACAACTTGTATTTAGCTTCTTTAAAAGCCAAGAGCTTCTTGATCTCCATTCTGAATCAGTTTCATTAATCAAGCAGCTACTGAGTAAAATGGATCTTGGCTTTAAAAGCTCCACCACACTTTTCACTGCATTTTGTAAAACAGAAGTGTTTTTAAAGGCAGAGAACTGGGATTTAAACTTACAAAGGAAATGCCCAGAAGATTCACACCATGGTGGGGAAGACATTATTTAGAGAGGAATTTGTATTCCTATAAAATCCTAGCCTTTCCTCTAGCTGTGCATTATTAACAGACCTGTTATAAACAAATTTTAAAATAATCAAAAATCCCACCCTTCAGGGATAGTGTATCTTTAACAAGAAATACAGTATTAGCCTGGAAAAATGCATTTCTCTTCTCAGTAGCTGTAACCAAATTGTGAAATCTGCTTTTTTGTGACTCAGGAAAACCCATGGATGTACATGGAGACACTACACACTTCTTTTAATTACAGTCATCACGAGAGATGATGTTTTACTAAAGTAAGTGTTTGTAGGGGGCACTTTAGTAGAAAATAAAAAGCCTAATAAGGCTTATTGATTTTTAATGCAGAATTTTAACACCCCTGAAAGACATCACGTTTCAACACATGTAACTTGTGCTATTTTCCATGAATATTGCAAATGGGGCTGGGCCTCCTCTTCTTCAGCTGCACACACTCCTGGAAGGCAAAGCTCTCCCCATCCAGGACCAGCAGAGGGCTGTTCCCCCTTTCTGGAGTTTTTCCAGGCTCTCTCAAGCACCCCAGAGTTGGAGGGGGCACAGGTTCATCTCCTCCCCCTCAGCCTATTCAGGTGAGGTCAATCCCACACTGACCCCTACTCCCACACTGCTGCCTCTCCAAGTGCCAGGAGAAACTGGAGCAGAATTAACATAAGTTGGACTTAATGGAAACATTTTTCCAGAGGCAGGAGCAGTGTAAAATTCAGCTCCACTCTAAAAGACGCTGGATGAAATGGAAGAAGCAGAGCCCAGCTGCAGCATCTCCCTGGTCAGTGGGGTCTCCTCAGCACTGCCAGCTTCAAACATGTGTGTTCTTACACCCCATCACCTCCAGCTGCAGGAATTTATATTTATCGCCTTTATCGAGCATTTGACCTTATAAGTCACCATTATAATCTTCCCTTGTCTCATCCTGACATTTTTCCTACTTGAAGTGATACAAAGTAGAAAATCTTTTAAAAAAAAAAAAAATCCCCAAACAGGTTTGTAAAAGAGATTAGCACCAGAGTATCATGTCACAGTACACAAATTCACTGCATCTCATTAAGATCTGCCTGACTGAACCCAGAGTTTATGCAGAAAAGTAAACTGAAAAATTCAGTTTATTAATCCCCTCCAAATGAGACTGCCACTCATTTGATGAGCACAGGATGTTATCTTCATCTGCCACAAGACAACAGCATTTCATACCAACACTGCTGCCTTGGAAGCCTTTACACTGTCATTTTCCAACAAGAACTCTTCTCCTGCTTGGAACGATCTTCTTACTTTGTAAAGATGGTCACTAACACATCCCTTTTTGTCAGCTTCATCTTCCTCTCAGAAATTCAGAGCAGAGAATTCAAGTTTCTGCTCTCATATTCACCTTCCAACAAATAATTCTGTTTAAACCATGCACTGATCCAAGATCCCAGGTTCACAAACTCACAAATGAATTTTCTGCTGTCCCTCAGAGTATTTTCCTCTTTACATGCAGCACATAAACTTGCCCAGGCTCTGCTGATTTCTGCTTGGCAACACATGAAACTCAACACAAACCACCATCAAATTTCAAGGATAACAACTTGCAGGAAGAAGCCACATTTTCATCAATTAGAGCCAGCTTTTATCATATCCCTGGGTTGGGTAGCTTGAGGATTCCTTTTTCCTTTAATGAAATGTTCTTAGATGAGTTCACATGAATTTTGCTCGTACCAAATGACCTGATTCATCTACCACAGCAGGATAAACTCACTGGACTGGTCTTGGTGACAGTGACCATCACATCAGTCAGAGGGGGGAGAGCAAGAGATGAGTGCAGGACTGTCCTGTGACCTCATGAACTCACATCTGGCATTTAGCTCTTTCCTTTTTATCTGTTATCCCACTTAACACCCTCCTTCCCAAGCCCAGGGCTTCTAAAAATTCTTCTGAGGGCAACTTAAGACCACAGGCATGAGGGGGTTATTTATTTATTCATGAACAGGAATGACAATGGCCAAAGCCACCTTCTTTCCAGTATCTGGGCTTCCAGTGCCCTCAAATGCACCAAAATCTCTTCAAATCCCACTGTGACTTTATTTGCAAGTTTATCAACTACTTCAGGGGGTTCTTGCAGCATCTCCTCTCTGCAATTAAGTGCCCCAATGTATTGTGAGCCTCACGAGGTATGGGATGATAAAAAGACAGCAAGCAGGAAGAAAAAACCTGGACAATACCTTCTTACAGCTATACCATATCCTAATACCATCTACCCTGCTGCACACACTCCCACAGTATGATTCCAAAGAAACCCTCTCCATGGAACCACACCAGGGAAAAATTTATTGCCAGGGCTCATGTACCTCTCAAAATTATTTTATTCAGCTGACTTGAGCACTGCCCATTTTATCCCTTTTTTTACAGCTTCTCCAAATTCTATTTGGCTTTCTTTTCACTGCTGTCTTTCAGTGACCATTATAATATTATTAATTGCTCCAAGCACTGCAGCAGACGTTGTTACAGCAACAAGCTCCACCACGGAGCTCACAGGATTAGCTGTGACAAAAAAAGCCTCATCACTTTTTGAAATCTCATGAACAAGCATAGCAAAATCTGACTTAACATCCATGAAAGCAGCATTCCATGGATTATGGTAGCTGGTTATAAAGATTTCCTTCCTTTTATCAAAGCCTTTCATGGAATTTGGGAATCTCTGCACGGACAGGCAAGTTCTGCAATCAAACATGAAACACCCCCAGATCCCCTGAGCAAAAATGCATACCTGCCATTTCAGCTTTGAAGAACTGGATAAGGGATTGGGTGAAAGAAAGAATCCATTTATCCATTATGTTATTGCTCTCCTTAACTGTGTTCTCATTGTAAAGGAATTCTCTTCCTTCATCCTATCATAAAAACACAAAGCACATTTCCAAGTCATCAGGGTATATAATCAAACCTCTGTATCCAATTACCTGTCAGCCACCACTGTTTTGGCATCTTCCCTGAGTTACACTGGTTTGCTACCAGCGAACATTAAATTCCAGACACAGGTAGGTAAGAGAGGGAGCTATGGAAAACCTGCCTCCCACTGCTGCCACACCACAACTTTTAACCGCCAATGAGGCCAGTGATTTGGGCCTGTTAAAGCAGATAAAAAGCAGTGCCAGTCCTCCTTTCCCTGTGTGCAGGGTGAGCCCCAGCCTCCAGACACAGGGTAGGATCCTTGAATCTACACAACTCCTTCATCCAGGAGGATCTGAGGCATTTCTAAGGAATTTACTATGCAGATGGATCCTATCTGGGGAGCAGGCCTAGAAGCAAGACCATTACTTTTTTAAGAACATGTGACCATTCCAACACATTAAAACACAGATGAACGTAGCAACCTGAAAAACCAGGTGGAATTTTTAGCATCCAACATGCACAGAGTGCATTTTTGCTGCTTTCCAGAGCACTGATGTTTGCAGCCATCTGAGAAATGTCATCACCTTGCTGGTTCTGCAGGGCAAGCAAAACCACGTCTGTGCCTCATCTCTTTCCCACAGGTTGGAAACAGGGTTTGGGTTTTTTCCCTCAGATTTACAAACAGTACTTAACAGCTGGTTTTAAAAGCCTTTAGACTTTCTCTTCCCTCAGAGTCCAGATGAAAAAATCTGTTTGGATTATTCAACCCAGAAACTATAGATCCACTTTCACGGTACAAAGGAGAAGATTCATAGGAAAGAAATGCAGGAGAGGAGCAATCCCAGCGTGAGGTCAGCAGTCATTAACCAACTACAATTAAAGGGGGAATTACAAGAAGCATTAAATCATGATTATACCTGATCCAGGACACTGGGATTTTGCTTTCTCTCCTGCGGGAAGCAGAATACAATGGCAAAGTTGCTTAAACCTGTGCATGAAATCTAATTTAAGCTTTATCACCTCCAACAGCACATTCTTTTGCCTAATATGGTGCATAGGAAGGATTTCACTATTTAGAAAGAAAAATCCATCTGCTGAATTACCAAAACTATCTCCTTAAGCACCTGGATTTTCCACTGGGGTCTTCCATCCCCAGTTGAGCTGACATTGCAAGATTTAATGGGATCACAGCAAAAAGCTGTAAATTTCACTTTAGACAATTCAAAGGTCACACAGGATAAACAAGTGCATTTTCAGGGCAACATCTACATTTCTCTGATGAATGCTGTCCAGGGATCCTAAAAAAAGGCTTGTTAAATATTAGGATCTGGAGTTAGCAAACTTTCTTCCCCAAAGAGGTTGCTAAAACACGTAAAACCAATTGTTTAAGTCCGCTGTTTACTGTACTGACTTCTGCAGTCAGCTGCCTTTATTGATTCAAAGGGCAGCTCTCCACAGTGGCCAGGCTGCCACTGCAATTGCACATGTAGTACAAGGTTTGGACTTCTCATTTAGCTCCCACTCTCCCATAAAAGTCTGCACTAACCTGCTGTCATTCATTTCAGCTGAAAAATTAAAATTGGTTTCAATAGAAACTATACAATATACACATCAAATCTTTAATTTTAATGAAAAATTACTGTAAGAAAGAAATTTTAATCCTGCTTTCACGCTTAAAGTGTAGAAACTCCTGTCACTCATCCAGCATTTTCAGTAGACTTCAAATGTAATCTACAAGTCTAAAGCATTATTGCTTTTGTGATTTGCCTTTCTTTCCATTCCATTTCTGAATCTTTTTTCTAAGTTGCATTTAAATGTAACTTTAAAAAAAATTACTGTCATGTTACAGAAGACAATCTTCTTGCTGTGGTTAATGTATTCAGGACTGAGTATTCCCAAGTTAAGCATTTTAATGCAGATTCATAATTAAAGTTCCAGTAAATCAGTTAGCTCAAGAAACTGTCACAGCAGCCACTACTGAAAATAACTTTCCTGACTGATCTGCAGTTCTGCTCATGTTCAAGCTGGGTGGTGCTTAGCACTGCTCTCAGTGCAGAGGAATGTGCAGCCCAAGTGACAGATCCTCCCGGACAGATCCTCCTGGGCTGGAGCTGTGCTGGCCACACCACACAGAGGAACAGCAAAGACAAAGCAGCAGCACTAAGGCAGGATCAGTGGGACCTGCTGCCTCCAGCTGCTCTGGAAACACCGATAGGAAAATCCACCCAGGCTTAGCAGGGACATCTCAGAGGGATCCCCTCCAGCACACGTGGCTTTAACTGGTGTTCCCAGGGGGTGATGAGCAGCAGGTAATTGCTCAGTGTGTCCTGACCCCACAAACACCAGGTCTGGACCTCCAATTTCACAAGTCTGAATGCAGCAGCATCCCACTGATGTGAAATAAAAGGGACTCAAGAGCACCCTAATCTGAGAAAGGAGAGCTGTCACGTCTTGGCAGTCCTCCACCTTCCTCTCCTCCTTTCCATTTAATAAGCTTGGACAAGAAGAGAAAGATGCAGGTGATTACAGCTTCATAAATCATGGTAGAAACAGCAAATAACAAATTAAGAGCAAGCATAATATACAACCTGATCTAACTTAGAACAAGGAGGTAAAGATCAGATGACCACCAGAGTCCAGACCTCCCTCCCACCCCAAAGCCCTACAATGTTGACTCCCTTTAACCCTGCAGAAGCAGAAAATCCCTTGCACTCAGCCCCCCCCAAGATCTGTACCTTGTGCTGCAGGATCTGCACGTTCTGCACCAGGAAGCGATAGGCATTGTACCAGGGCAGGAACACATCCTTCAGGATATCCCTCACTCCCTCCTCCTTAAACCTCAGGTTTTCTGCTCTTACCACAGGAGAATTGATCAGGTACAACCTGCAAAATAAGATCACAGCACTTCAAAGCTTAAAACTGCACATACTGATAGAGTTTCACACTAAAAACCCCAAAGATGACTGTATTGTAGGCATGTAACAAACTGAGCATAAAGCCATTTACTAGTTACTGCTACAGGAGTTTTTCTAAGATGCTGCATACAGAATTTGTATTTAAACTTTTGGTTTTTACTCTAGAAGTTAACTGAAGTGCTAAAACATGCTCAGATGCCATCACAGTATCAAACAAGCAGAGATTGCAAGGAATTAGCATTCATCTTTAGGATGACACCTATTGTTTTGGCAATATTTTGAATTCCTTAACCCCAACTCAGACTCTTTCTACTCAATCTAGTTCATTTCTTCAGTTATGAAAAGCTTTGACAGAACTAAGGAGAAAAACAAAACAGGCAAACCCAGAGAAAAGAGCAGAAATTAACATTTTCAAGAAAGACAGCCCCAAAAGGGGACAAAGGATTGCAGGACCTCCTACAGCACAAATGTCCCTCAGCTCCAGAGACAGCTCTGAGGGGATAAAGCAGAGGATCCAGGTGACACCAGCTACTTACACAAGGGACAGAAATGTCCCTCAGCTTCTTTGCTGTCTCTGAGTTCACAAAAAATCATCTTTATACTTCATCCCACCTTCTTCCCCAAATAAACATTCTGTCTTTAGAAATAAACTGGAATCTATCAAGTTAACTCAAAGAGAAACAAGGCCTTACTCAGGTATCAAAAAAACTTGAATCTAAACTTGATTTAGAACACTTCATTTAATTTTCCAAATAAGAAAACCAAACCAAACATTTTTTCATTTTAAAGACTGTGGCATTTTTCAATCTAAATTTATTAACCCATTTTCTCACATTTTTGAACTTTTAAAATCATGATTCTAAACTAACATAACTTTACAGGCACTTCCTTTAGGAGGCTTTAAAATCTTAATGGGGTTTGACACAGCACATCCAAGAATACCAGACCATAAATTCTTCAGGAGAGAGGGCTTCTTGCATTAAAACTAATAGATAAAAATAGAGCTGCCAGAATAAACAGACAGTAATGCAGCACAGAAATGGCCTTTTCAGTACTGAATTAAAAAAAAAAAAAGAAAAATAAACAATTTTTAAACACATATTCTTAGAATGGCTTGGGTGGGAATGGACCCTGAAGATCACCCAAGTGAATTTGTACCTGAATTCCAATTATAAATTTACAGAAGTACAGAAGAATTCATGGCAATGAACTAGGAAGTCCTTAAATGAAACTAGAATTTAGGTCTATCCTTAAGCCACACCTTCCTTCTATCACAGTTATTTATGTGCCACAGTTTGGTGGTGCAGTGGTATTTTTGGTTTGTTGCATTTTTTGTTTGTTTTAATAAAGCAGCCCTCCACTGCCATATGTCAATGTTAAAAGAAGAGCAATTTCCTCAATTACTCCAATGCAAAGACACATTTATTCTATGGAAAGAGAGATAAGGCACACAACAAAACAAGAGTTCCATCAGTTTAGTTACAGCCATTCAGTTACCCACTGGGCAGAAAATAAAACCTGCCTCAAATCAAGGCAGTGTTAAAAGTTTGCTAACAATGTATGAGAAAAAAATAATCTCCTCTTCACCCCTCTGAACCAGCAGATTGCTGCATTATTTCTTCTGCATGTTAAGACCAGTTTGAGAGGAGGATGTAACTCCCCACTTCTAACAGCAATCCTTACCCCAGGACAGAGGAAAGCAAAGGCCTGGAAGTACCATGACCAGCAAATTCCTTCTGACATAGCTCAGCTTGGACAGGTCTCCAGCCCAGGTCTCAGCAATACTGAAATGGAACTGGTTTGGCTCTTCTTACAGATTTTGCTCAGGATTCAAATTTCATTAAGTCTGAAGTTGGGTTGTTAAATTTACTGTGCTGCTATTCTGCTGTTCGCCCTTTCTACTCAATTCCATATTCATTTCACCAACTTATAGCTGTATTTTCCGCTGATCTATTTATCAAGCTACTGCTGAAAATACTTCAAAGCTGGAGTTAAAATATACATATATATTTGTGTACTGCAAAAGCTAAAGTAACTCTGCAGGGAAACAGTGCCAAGGAAAAAACCTCAGTTGTAGCTTTTGCTATTAACAGGGAACATCAAGCGCCTCAGAAAAAGCGGAGAACTGAATTGCAGAGCTCCTTCCAGAAATGAGCCCAGGCTGCAATGCTTTTTACTCTCTGTGTGGGTGTAGGTATAAATAAATGTGACATTAAAGAATGAGTACACTGGAAGAAAAATGAATTAGCTTCTTAGAAATTAAAAAAAAAAAAGACATGAATAATGGAAGTGTAACTTCTGGTGTTTGAGATTTTTTTGGTTTGTTTATAAAAAAGGGAGGGGTCTTTTTTCAACAGAAACATCACCTGTGATTTAAAAATCTCCAGTATGAGTAACTCCAACCCTTTTCACTCATATTATACAGCCACCTGTATACACTGCTACCCTGCTAACACACCTTGTTTATTTGTAAAGAGCAACCTTGATTAAACTTAAGAACTCTACCCAACATGTACTAGATCCTTTAAATGCTAAAGCTTGAAACAATTAGGAACTTCACATTGATTTTTTTTTTTTTAATTATCTAGAAGCAACAACCATCTTCCCCAAACAAACATTCAGCTTTCATTCAGCCCATCAGTTCTGGGTGTAGCTGTAACACACAATGTGTCGTAGTTGAAGGTTTTCTTATATACACAAGAATTACAGGGCTCTAGAGAAATGCCCAAAAAAACATTCCTGCAGTTATTAAAATGTGTTTATTGTACCTTTACCTCAAGGTACCAGTTGATGCATGTAGTCAGTGCACCAAGGCAGGGCACCAAGTGACTGTGTAATTACTTTATATGTTCTTGTAATTTTAATGAACCACTTGAACTGTGTTTAATCTCTGTTTGACCAGGACAATTTACCTACACACACTAGGCTGCTCCACTTCTGCTCTTCTGGTGCTGCTACTACTACTAGGTGCAAATTACATACTTAGATCAACAAAAACAAAGCACTTTCTCTCTACAAAATGTATAGTGCAAACAGCAAACAAATGTTTTGTGCATTATGCAGAGACCCTTCTCTAAGACAAGAATTTAACAGTCACCTTGTAGTACTGTTATCAAATATTTTATTTACACTACTCGGCTGTCACTGCGGTCTAGAAGCTTCTAAAATTAACTTTCTTCCTGCTGCTAATTGTCAAACCCCCACAAGCAGCCTCTTGGTATGGATCTGCCATGAGCAGGGAGCCAACACATCCCAGTGACCATTCACCAAAGGAATCCCACCTGAGTGCATCAGCTCCGTAACTGTTTATAATGTGCATCGGATCAGGGTAATTCTTCTTCCTTTTGCTCATTTTTTGGCCATCACTAGAAAATATCAGAACATAGGTATCAATTCCCAGAACTCTTGTAAAACATGGATAAAGAAAAAAGGCCCTTCAAATCCAGCTCAATTTTTCTCTCCTAGTATGTTCCTGGTGGCACAGACATAATTATATGTATCTATATATTGGCACATCGTTTCTGTAGGGTTGTTGAGCCCACAGAATAAACTGAAAAAAACCAAAACCCAACCCAAGAGGCTCCCAAGTTTCAAATCTAAGCAGGAAATCTGTCCTTCCTACCAAAGCTGAGGGAACAGGCACTTGTTTTGAATCAATCCCTCCAGCCCACTGGCAAAGCTTCATTCGAAAATAAAGGGAAACAAATATAATTAACTTAAAATTACATCTAAAGCTACATTTATCATCCCTTTTGCTCTGCATAATAGGTGTAATTTCTTTCCTATTCTTGTTGTTCATTTTCTCTCTCAAGGCAGGACTAATCCTGCTGGAAAGAACCCAGTGCAGCAGGCAGCTGGGATGTGTGAGCCTCTCACTCTCAGGTGTCTCTTATCTCCTGCAGCACTGATATCACCCTGGCAAGTCTTAACAGCTCCAAAGTCCATTTCACATTCCATTTACAACTTGCAGGACTTATCTGAAACATTCTTTGACTAAAAACCTGCTCAGGAAGGAGCTGATTGACACCAACCTGGCAAGGACGAGGCCATTCACAATGACGTTCTTGAAAGCAGGCCTCCCAAAAAGAGCAGTGGACAGCACCAGCAAAGTGTAGAACCTGAAACAAGAGACAACATAAACGTGACTTTATAAATACACCAAGCTAAAGCCTGCATGTCTTCATTAAAAAATTAATGTTTCATTATGGTGCTTTCCCCCAGCAAAGATAAATTTTAAGTCTGGGGAACACTTATGTGGCAAAAAGTCAGAAGAGGAGCTTACTGAAAGTAGATCTTCCTATTTGTAGCATTATCAGGCTGTTTGCTCAGCTGGGATCTACTAGTCTAGGAAGGCAGAAAAATTCTAACAGGAAGCATTAGGAAGATCATGAGGAAGAAAATTGCAGCATTTTTCCTCCTTAGTACAAAAAAGGGAATTCTGCCCCTGAACAAGTTTCCTACTTGCTCACTGCAAACCTGTGAGCAGGGGATAGGTCAGGACCAAACATGGCACACAGGACCAGCACACTTGTGTGTGTTAATTGTGTATTCTTCAGCCTGACAGGCAATGGAACACAGTATAAAAGTATAAAAGCAAGTTATCAAAAAGGGGAGGAGCCTCCTTCCAGTCCAGCCAAAGGTTTGATCAGGAGGTTGTGGGTACCTGCTTAAATCAGCCACACTAGGAAACAAGAGAATGTTCCCACAACAAAGGGCAGCAGCAGTTTCCCTCCCCATTCTATTTGATGTGTTACAACCACTCTATAAACTGAGACACTTTGGAAATCAGTGCTGGAGCAAGCACAGGCACCTGTTGTTCACAAGGCTAATACATGATTGTATCTGGGAAATTAAGTGGAAGTGCAGGATGATGTGATAATTTCACACTCAGGAGCCAAAGCCATCACCAAAGGAGGGATGTGTGAGCTGCTGGAACTGCACTGTTGGTAATTACTTTTAAGAAGGTAACTGGAGGGTGGCCACAGCTCTCCTGGTTCAAAGCAGGCATCACACTGACAACTACTTAGCAACCTTCAAAGAGAAGGTGATCATAAAAAAGCTGTAACAAGGCACAGGAGGTTGGTTATGTCTCAGAACTACATACTTGCATGAAGATTTAGTGGACAAACACTCCAGTGGGGGAAAGAAAAAAAAAAAATCCATCTGTATGTTCCAAAGTTGTTTTTATCAAAAAGCAGCCTATAATTGCAAAAGCATTATTCTGACACTTGAGGGTCCTCTGCAGAGGTTGCTGCGTGCATTTATTCAGTGACTTCCATGACAACTCTGATGCTTATCTCAGACAGGCCCTTAACTCTCAAAATCACCTCAACTCACACTGTAGGATACAAATTCTCTTTATTAAACTACAGTCTAATTTCATGAATTTTAACCAATACTCCTCCACCTGCGCACGAACTTTTGCACTCAAAATCCCTGTTTTGATCTTTAACATCCTTAAGAAAACCCCTAAACACAAATATCTGAGTATTTACTCAGATGAGTGACACCTCAAGCCTACAGGGCTGGTAGTTCATTACAAACACAGCAGTTCTTCCTTAGTACTTACTAAAAAGTTGACAAACTCCCAGGACTTTCTGCAAACTGGTCACAAATTCTCATACTAGAGGACCCAAATTTGCAGGTAAAAAGCACAAAGCAGAACCAACTAGGAGAGATTTCAGTATTCTTTAGGCAATATTGAAAAATGTTTCCTAATTCCCTGTATTATGAAAATTGTACAGGCAGACTGTGGGCACTGAAAAAATGCATCCAAGGATACATCACAGATTTTATGTTCAAATTGTCAAACCCAAAGAGCCTCAGCATGAGGTGCCTTAGCTGATGACAGCTACAAGACTGTCTCCGAGAACCTGTGATCCACATATTCTGACGGAACTCTTCTGATTCTTCCTCAGGTTGTGCTTTTAAAACTCACCTCATTCACTCTGAATATTTTAAAGGAATGTCTTTCTGCACCTTATTTTAGAAATATCTTGTCCACAGACACACTTGGTTCCTGGAAACTTCCTCAATTTCTCTGCTGCTTTACCTTCTGTTCACCAAATCTCAGTCTGTTTCTAGGTATGTCCTTGCAGATAAACAGCTGGCAGTCAAACAACAGTAAAAAAGCCATGACAGGGACAGAAGTTTACTCCTTTGCTCTACTTTCCACTTAGGAGAAAACAGGGAGGGAAATCTTTTCTCCCTTTTTTCTTGAACAGCTGTGGGTAAATTCATGATCCTGTGGTTCATGCCAAAACCCTCCAGCTGTGAATTCCCTGTGGGCCACCACATTCTGACCACGACCATAAATCTTGCTGCATTTCCCTCTACAGAGACAGAGCCTTTCCTACCACTCTGCCTGGACTGCCAGGCTTGCAACCCAGCTACTCTAAGGTTTTGTCCTGTGGCTTTAACAAATATAATTCAGCTGGTTCTCTCTCCATGCAGAAAGTCATCAAAAATACCTCTTTCCTGGACAATCACTTTTGTTACATTAATTTTCCCCTTTTCTCTCTTGATTTTTTCTCCTCCGTCGAGTGAACCAGAAGCCACCAGACCTCCACCTTGTGAGCCTTTCCCCACCTCCCAGTCCTCACTTCACAGCAGCTGCAGTCTCTGACCTGACACAAAACCAATCCCCATTCTCAATCTTCACACTTCATACAGATGTGCCAAATACAAATCACATCCTGTGCTCTCAACACTTCAGAACTCACCTGCTTGTTGTTCTCTTAGACCTCACACCTTAATTCCTTCTGTCTCTCACAAATCAGAAGTGCTCTACTCCAAATCACACAACACTTGCTGCTAGCAAAGCCCTGGCACATTAACAGCCAGGAGCACCTGGGAAAGGTGGGAGCAG
>NW_008238633.1:3163390-3194937 GCF_000691975.1 Corvus brachyrhynchos
GCAGCTGTTTTGATTTCCCACCACAGACAGGTGAAACACACCTGGCTCTGGGTAAGACTCCCAGAAACTCTTATAGTGATGTTAAGAGCAAAAAGGAATCTACCCCAGACTGCAAAAGGGAAGTCTCCTCTTGCACCCTGACTAGGGCACACAAGTCTGAGGGCTCACACCAAATGTCTTTATCCTGAGTTCTTCCATTAAAAAAGAAGAAAAAAGCACTATTTTCTAATTTTTTTCCAGATATTAAAGAGGAAAAATTAAGTTTTTATCCTCCTTTTGCTACCCAACAGTATCTGATTGTATACTGAGGTAGTAGCTAATTTTTTGCAACACAATTAAGGGGTTGAAAAGTGAAGACATTTCACTGCAATCATAAATTTAGTTGTATTTGGCATCCTGCCTGCTCTGGTTTCTTGGTTTGTTGGGGGAGTAGAGGAGTGGGCAAAGGGAAGTGCCAGCTGTATTCCAGAGGAATTCATTTAGCTCTAATACCTCAAGTTACTGGATGGAAAAGTTCTGCTTGGACACAGTGAAACTCACTAATCCAGAAAACACAAGAATTCATCTTAATCTGTCCATTTTCGCAGTCAACCTCAAACTTCAAACATGGACTAAATACTCTGCAATGCTAAAACTACAACTGTATGTAGGCATACAAGTATGTATGAGAACATTAACCACAGAAAATCAGAGAAAAATTTTCACCAATGATGGAAAAGTAATTATCCAGAGTGAAAGAAGCAGATGAAGTTTACAGCTAAGAAATGTGAAAATTTTTTTTGTAAGCTGTAAATTGTTAACAACATAATGTCTGACTTAATTTTTTTCTGCACTCCTATAAACCCAAAATTCAGATTTAGTCTTGGAATAAAAATTTCCAGGCTATGCATTGGCTTGAAATGTTCAAAACACTGCCTTCCATTTCAGCTGACTCAGTTGCAGCTCTGTCTCTAGAAGGTAACTCCAGTTCTGTGATAATTCAGCTGATTTTTCCGTACCAGGCCAAAGATGTGCCCTGTTACCTAATGATGTTTTCCACAAGAGCTGGGAAGATTTCTTGCTAACACTGTATTCCTACAACAACTTTTTTGTCACCAAGCTTTAGGCTACCTCATGTTTTAGTTTAAAAAACTAATTATACACTTACCTGCATAGCATTAAAGATATAAAAGTACTGAAATAAATGCATTAACTATTATAAAACGCTGTTAAATAAATATATCAATTATGAAAGTATATTTAAGCATTGAAATGTTAAGACACAAGGCAATAACCTCACATAACAAAGTGGCAGAAAATTACCATCCTCGTGTCTGGTCGATGCCCTCAGCGATGAAGTCAGCAGGGAAAGCATCCTCGAGCTCCCTCTTGTTCTCAAAGGGGTAGTGCACCTGGGCATAGGGCATGCTGCCACTCTCAAACCAGCAGTCAAACACCTCGGGCACGCGGCGCAGGGAGCCCTTCCCACAGCGCGACGGGATGCTCAGCTGGTCAACGCTGTGGGGACAAAACCACCCAGGAACCCCACACAAAACCAACAGTTAGGAGAGGTTCATGTTATGCTGGTAGATTAGGATGACAGCAGTTTTGGCTTTTGTTTTAATGACTCTTCAAAAAGCTCAGCATTTCCTTTGCGCAATCTCTGTAATTTTTATATTAACAGTGTTCAAGACAGAAAAAAAATGGAATTTATGTGTCTTAATCACAAGTCCTGTTACAACTTTTTTATTTTCTCTAAATCTGTTTGGGAAAAAAACCCAATTTTTTTTTATGTCTGCTCATCTATTTCTAATACCCAGTGAAGGGTCTCTGACCCACCTTTCTCGATGGAGATCTGTGACTTTCACTCCACACAGCTCTTCCAGTTCTGCCACTGAACCAACACAAACCACCTGTTTAAGAAATTCAGGAAATTTAGCCAGTTATTTGCACACAGTAGCAATTTTTTTTCTAACATCAGACAGAAGACCTATAGGTCAGTCAGAATCTCCAGTAGTAGCTGACAGAGCTGAAAAAACAATAAAAATTTTGTGCAAGGATCTCCTTCCTAAATCTAACACAGCACTAAATGATGTTAGAGACCACTGCTCTGATTTAATACAACTCATGTTACAAGAACTGGAGACTTGGAAGCAGCAGAATCTTGGCAGGTTACCAAAAAATGTGGGATTTTGGGGGCAGGGGGGCTTCTTCAAACAAGCCACAACCAACAACCCCTGAAAATTCAATGACTGACTTTTATACAAATAGGAGTTTCAGATCCCAGGCTCCTCCCCTAAAGTAAGCAGCTCATTATCCATAAGTGTTCCATCCCAGGTACATTAAATTGTACATATTAAAGGCTTTTTATTTAAAGTGAAGAAAGTGTCACAGCTACCAAAGAGGTTGCTAAGAAAGAATTTTCTTGGTTTTGTTGCATCAAACTCTTAAGAAAAATGCAAATTTCCACACCAGACTTGCACTGACATCATGAAACAATGATTCTGAAAAACTCTATGAGAGAAGCAGAAAAGCAAAGCTTTCTTTGCTTTAGTTTTTAGTCAAGTTGAGCCCTCCCACAGCCCTGTGGCCTCTCTCATCTGCCAGGACTCACGAGCCACAAGCTGCAGTACAGGCCTGGATTTTGGAGATGCTGTCCCACATGCCATCAGCCCCATTTAGAAGTGCCATGGAAAAACCCCAGGGTTTGACAGATCTGACAGGGAAGGAGTTAAATGTAGCACCATAATGAAGCTGTAAATAGGCCAGACATTTTTCATATGAAGTAACTTTCTAAGTTGCTCTCAAGATACAAAAAATCAGAGCAGTGCTCAATTCCTATAGCTAGTCTTAAACATATGCATATGTATACACATGGAAATTGTGACTAACTAAAAGGTTTTGGTGCATTTAACTCCAAAAAACTGTCATGAATTACAGAGAAGACAGAAACTCAGTATGATTTGGGTTTTAAGACATGATTTTCCCAGTCTGATTCAAGTGCTGATCTGCACTACTAATCACCATCTTCTACTGTTAGAGTACTTTGGAAATGCAAATTTTCATTACTTATCTGTCTTTTTTTCTGAAAGGAAGTGAGGCAGGACAATGATTCCACCAGCCAGGTACAACAGCCTGCAGAATGCACACAAACTACACTGGGAGATTGATCCCAGGTAAAAATACATCTTCATCAACAAACTATTTTTAACTGAGATCTATTCTTCATTCGTGCGGCCCCATAAGCAAACACACAGGCTCAAGTGAGCAGCAGCAGGTGCTTAGTTCAGCACTGCTGGAGGAAGAAAAGGTATTAATAGAGAAATGGGTAAAAAATGCCCTTGGATACACCAATTACTTTACCTTCACTAACCTTTATATCTGAATACACTTTGACACTAAGCTCTGGGAGAAAAGCTGCTCATTACTTGGTGCTTTTTGAACAAGTACTTCAATGCTGAAGTAAAATCCTGAATATTGATGCAGAACTGCACCCAGAAATCACTCACGGAAGAAATAAACCAAAGTTCACATGAAAAATCCACCAACCCTCAGAGGAACACGGATCTCCCCCCACTGAATAAGACTGCCTCTATCCAAGGCAGAAGGAAGGAGCCCCTCGGTCCCAAGGGGAGCTCATTAGATACTGAAAGGCAAGGGGAGAATGCAGCAAACAGATGCTAATCAAATTCCATCCCTCATTAGGCCGCACCCACTCGTTTCTGCAAGGAACACACAGGCTTGTGCTCTCCAATTAAAGCTTCTGCTCTGGAGCATCCCTTCGGGAGCCATGGCTGCTCTCACAGCCTGGGCCCTCTCCCTACCAGGCATTAGCTCCTCTTCCATGTTATGGTTCACATCAGCTACAAAACCAGCTCTACCAACACTGCACAGCAGCAAAGACTGCAACAAACAGACGGGGACTGGGGGCTGCTCAACCCTGTTTCAGCACCTCCAAGACCCAACGTGAAACCAGAGGTCAAAGTTAACCCCTGCTAACAAAATGAACATTAGATCCAGGATTAACCACATCAGTAGAAAGAGAAAGCCACCCCCAGCAGCATTTGTGGAACTCGATGTTCCTGTGGCAGAGCCCTGCAGTCCCTCCTAAATAAAAATGCTTGTTTTTGTGGGTTTGCCATTTCAGCTCTGTTCAGTACCTCAACTGAGGAGTAATGAGTGCCCACAGAAAGGAAGAAGCCTGCATAGTGTGTCAGAAAGACATTCTGGGATTTCCAGAAAGCATCTCATGAATATTAAATAGAGAAGAAATGACTGCAACAGTCGGCCAGAAGTGGCCTAATGCAGCCTCAAAGCAGCCCAAAAATGCACCTGGAGAGAGGTTCCCTCACCCTCAGGAGAGCAGAGCCAGAGCCCTCTCACTCTGCTGGGCAAGACTGAGGGCAGCCAGCCTAGGGCAGGGTTACCATGAGTGACAGGCCAGGAAACAATCAGAGAACTTCCACAACATCACTGAAGAGTGAACTCTGTAATTTGTATGCAAGTCCTATAAAATGAGCCCACGTCTGCTTTACCAACTTGGGTGTTATATCAAAAATTTTATTATCTAATCCAAATGAGATGTGTTCCTCCACTGAGGAAATCATTGGAATTTGAAAGCTTAAAATGATAAACTGTCTGCAAAAATATGGCAATAAACACAAGCTTCAAAACTTAACTTCCATTATGTGTCTCTACCTGATAATTATGCTAAAAGAAAACTAAAATAAAACTCTGCGAAACCAGTTATTGATTTGTAATAAAATTCACTTTAATACCAATTAATTCACCTTGCTGTATATTAAATAAGGAATTGCTATTACTTCTCCAGGTTTTAATATGCAAAGCATAATCGTGTGCAACAAAGTGTTCTTCTGAGAGCAAGACATGAAGAGGCTGCTCTGCAATCCCACACGGCACCAGGCTGCAGTAGAACTGGGAATTCTGAGGGAATATCATTACTGGGAGAGCAGATGTCACCTAAGCTTTAAGTTCCACATCAGTTCCAGTGGTATTTGTTTTTCAAGCTGTATCTCACAAGCATAAAAAGAGAGTGAATATTCAAAAAAAAAAAAAAGAAACCTAACTTGAAATTTAGCTTGGTTCAGAAGCTGTACTCAGCTGTTAAAGCACAATATTCAGACTGGAACAAACAGAAATGTGTAACATCTATGGATAGAAATAATAGACCTGTTGGTATTTCCATCGTTATTCAGAACACCGAGCCCTGAGGAGTATTTGCAGCTCTTTTCAAAGGAAAGGTCAATCTTCCAAGTTAGACATCATTTTGTTATTAAAAACTAACAAATCAAACCTAGAAAAGCAAAAAAAATCTGTACACACAGGAGTACAGATATGGGAGACTGGACAGAAAATGCAATATTATTAGAGGCAGGAAGTGGAAGTAATGAAACCTTTACACAATCCTTTTCAGCTGTAGAATGAAATACCCAGGCACAAAACTGAAAGCCTTTTTATTACCTAAAAAAAAAATTGTTATATCAAAAAAGGGGCTTAGAAATGTTGGATGAATGTGAAAAAAGTGTGTATATATAAATTGTCAGTCTTCAAACTAAACTCTAACTGTTATATGAGAGACAGAAGCACTTGGTTTGTCAGTAATTTACAAACACACTCTCAGCATAAATAGAATCCAATGCCAAGGCTTTCTTAGATACTTAAATCCTAATTGCAGGAGTATCTCCCTCCCTCTATCTCCCAAGATTCCCAGTGAAAAGGAAATAAAAAATGCTTTATGGTGCACATCTAAGCAATAGCAAGTTTAAGATCATAAAATACTTCTCTAGCAGATGTTTTCCTACTCCAGGTCTTTCAGGTCTAAAATGAAGATTAAAACTTTTTCAAATCAAGACAGATAAAAATAAAGGTTTGGGATGCTGCCACCAGTATTTACCTTCCATGGACATCCTGACCCTGATTACCATTTTCTACCTCCAGCATGAGGAAGGCTTATCACATGTGTCTAATGGAACTAACCCAACGCAAATAATAAATAGAAATAACAAGGAAAACAACACACAAAAAACCCCTAACCCATTTTGCCTTCAGAAAGAGCTTTAAAACCATCAAAATTGTGTGTGCACTCATGCCCTCTGCATCGTGCTACCAATGCAGGGTACCTTACAACTTGACAAAGCTCATTTCTAGCACTCCCATTATGCATTTTCATCATTCCACTAGATTCATATTTTTACAGTCTGCTACACTCACATTTGTGGCACTACAAATATGTATCTTCACTGTTCTGCTGTGGTGGACTTGCTTTTATGCCTTCAGCAACTCATTTGGCTTGAAGTAACCAACCACCAGAATTTCAAAAGGAGACTTAAAGGAGTTACCAAAAAAAAAAAAAAAAAGAAAAATCCCCTCCTTGCCATTGTCTCACTGCATTTATTATTTTCTTTAGATTTGCCATCACTTCAAACTCTTCTGGGAAAAGGCAAGATTAATTTTAATGTAAAAACCAAGAAAATTTGCCTGCAGTTCTCAAGCAAAGGCAAAGCAAACCTGTACAGGCACACAAACACACCCATAAATATGCACAGATCTGTCACCTATTATACACATACAGATGGGTTATACAGATACGCTGCTAAAACCCGTTAACAGAACTTCAGACTGCAGCAGCCAAAGATACACCAAAATAAGCAAACAAGTACAGAAAGACTTTTCTGGCAATGGGACCTTTCATTTCCTCACTCACCTCTTCCAAATCCTCGCTGACCCACAGAGGGATGGGGGTCCCCCAGTAGCGGTTCCGAGAGATGGCCCAGTCCCGGGCATCCTTCAGCCAGTTCCCAAAGCGCTTCTCCCTCACGAAATCTGGAACCCTGTGCCAAAAATAACAAAAGGATTAATATGGCACTATGCTCCACTTAAAAGAAAGCTGGTAAGAATTGGTTACATATTCGATTTCATCCATCAAAAAAGTTCACTTCAGCATTGATATGACTTAAAGCAGTGTTACAGCACTGGCTGCTGCAAGGCCTGTGGAGGTGCTGCCAAAAAACACAACAGTGCCTTCTTCTGATCCCCAGTAAGCTACAGAAGTGAACAACACCATGCTTATTTTACTATAAAGTAACTCAGGAAAACATGTGCAACATAAAATAGATTCATTAGGGCTGAAACAATGGCCAAAAGTCCTCAGGACAGTCCAATAGTGGAGGATTATGGCTAAGGGTGATCACAACACAACTATTTAAATTACATATAGAAAACAGAACAGCCACTGATTTTGGTGTTGAATGATATTCCCAAGAGTGAAAAGCCTGGAGCAATAACGTGAAAAGGCACTTTGGATTATGTGTGGGCATCCAGGTACATGCACATTACTCAGGTTGATAGATCATACAAAAAATCCTTTCCAAGCTGTTGATCATCTCACTTTGAATTACCCAGTTAAGAAACAAAACATGCCCCCCAACCACAGAACCCTATCAATGCTTGCTAAAACCTCATTTTGAGCACTAATGGGCACTGAGGGATGTTAAAGACAAGTTTTCATTGTGTGGAAGTGTCTTAGAGCTCAAAGGTTAACGCCAGAACCCCATGCCCTGCAAGGTTCCTGGTTGTGCTAAGTGGCCTGGTGGTTTGATTAGAACCATTAGTTTTTTCTCAGGATGTAAACAATTAACTATTTATCCAATGATTATGTGTAGATGAAGAAAAGCAATGGGTTTTATGGTCAACAATATGCTCCCTTCTTGCCTAAAGGTGCATTTAAAAAGACCAAACTCAAATGAAACTCACAGAAAGAGCAACCTCAAGACACTGTCAGAAACACAGAAGCTGTGAATGAGCAGCACACAACAATAAAGGAGCTCTGGAACAGTTACTGAGCAAACCATGGCAAGTTTTGCTGGGTTTGTTTTTCCAGTCTAACTAAAAAGGCCCTTCCCAAAGTCTGAGCTGGATTAGGAGAGCCACAGTTTCTAAAGGGGGAGCAGCCAAGCTACAAAGCACAGAGGGTCTCTTCCATCTTTCTGTCTGAAGCTCTTGGTCCTCTTGTCAAGTATTTCTTTTTGAAGATTTTTAATCACAGATCAGTCCCAAGAGTAACAAAGATGAAAGGTTCCTTTACAGGAAAAATTAAAAGAATGGATTCACATGACACATTGAGGTAGGATTTGGCCCAGCAGCAGGAGGTTTATGAAATAAGTGTGAACAAAAAAAAAAGCAAACTATTGATGAAAAGAAAAGCTACTGGCTTTTAAAAGTTTTACCCATGATGAAGCCATGTGGAGATCTAAAGGCTTCGTGATGCCAATGTTGTCTCAAGTGGATAAAAACTACCCTTAAAAGCCTCACCAAATATCAGCCTGAAGTTCCACAGCTTCCCTCGCTATTTCTGGAGTTACTTTCAGCTGCAAAGTTGTCTCTCCTGTAACACTTCTTGAACAAAAATCTAATATAAAAAAATTTTAAACAAACTCAGTGACTCATGTTTCACATGACATCTGTAGCCCTGCTTTGAAATTTAGAAATGTATACAGGCTTTCCCGATTTGGTTCAGCGTGGGACTCGTTACTATTAACTTTCTGTGGTGACCTTAGGAGACCCTCTCTCCAAACACAAGTGGAAACTGTACAAAGTTCATTAGCATTTGCCCAACATTCCACTAATGTGGAAAACTTCTCTTTACATCACTCCTAAACTAGTTTCCATTTTTCAGAAGTTGTTAGACACTGATTAGCTGAAATTATTAGTCCCATTTAACATAGCTAGAGGCTGAGACAATCCTCCAATGACATTAAAATGCTAAGAGTTTCAACTCTGCCTCCTCAAAACACACATGAAAAATTAATTTTATCCCCAAAGTGGACATTAACCACAAAAATGTATGTGGTGTGATCTCTCTCTCTGAGCTATGAAAGCATGTAATTTACCTCTTCTGGTAAAATTGTCTGACCCTGCTGCCAGTTTTCAGTGGAACATAAAACACAAACCACTTCATCTCCTATGAGCCACATTTGCAACAATGATCTATGGCTCTGTAGAGGAACAACACAGGAATAACACTGACACAGCCATCAAATCAAATAGAAAGAGTTTGTGTCTCACACACATTCTGAGCCCATCACTCAAAGGAAGTGTTACTTAAAGCAGTTGGGTTTTGCCACTGCAGAGATGCTGCCCATGGGTGCTGCCCAAGGGCAGACACAGCCTCCAGCTGGGATCAAGCTGGAAAAGGGATCTAGAGCAGGAACAGCCATGCCAGGCGCAGTCCTTCAAGTCTGGAGCCCATTTCTTCTACTTATTCTCACTCGATTTAGCTCCAGATATCTCAGTTTAACACTTACCTACATATCATAAGGGGAAAAAATAAAATCAGAGGTACCTTCTACGTAAATATTTGATTAGGCTGTGAAAAAAGAGCATCCTCAATGGTGCTGTTACTAACACCTGATCTTTATTTACAGCAGTTCCAGGTTAGTGTTCTTATAGAGGTTTTTTAGTTTCTTTTAATCCTACTCTTAGGTATTTTCTTGGTATAGCTCACCTGTTGAATTTTCATTAAGACACCATCTTGCCACAGGCATATATTAGTTGAGGAAGCATTTTTTTACTTTTCCATCTACACAAAGCAGCTGGAAGATAAATGAAAAACCCTCTCCCAGTATGCCAGTGCAATGTTTTTCATGTTTAATCTCACATCCATCAAAAAAATGACCACTGAGTTTGCAGTTGGGTGTGACCAGAAGGTGCCCAGTTCTACCCGTTCAGAGCCCCCTGGACTGGCACTGGACACCTTCACATCTCAGAAAAGATCAAGCCCCAGCTCCCAACAGTTCCATGGGGCTGCAAAATCAAAAGCAGCCACGTCTCTCCTGAAGCCATCGTGCTGCAGCTCCTCAAACTGAGCTGTGAGAAACACGATTTTTTTATTTCCCAACTGGCCTACAATGTGTTTGACCTTCAAATTTCTCTGCAAAATGACACAGATAGGATTTCATACTTCTTTCTCTGACACTTAGCAAGGTTAAGGAGACTGCTGTCTCAGCAGGTCAGGGAGCTCTTGATTCATGGGTGTGGAACAGTGTGGGACAATTGCAATTTCTCCTCTTGGCACCCAGGACAGGGCACTAAATAAACTTCAGGATGCAGACACTGCAGCAGCTGGAAAGCTAAGGGAACTGAACTTCATAACACAAAGGAATAAATATTGCTTTGCCAAATCATATATTGGGAAGATGTTGAATCAAAGTACATCAGCTCCGACGTGTTTGAATGCTCATGTCTATCTTACTTTCCCAACATCAAAACTCTATCATACCAGTTAGAGATAATAAAAATTATTCATTTGCTGCAAATTTCCGTGTCCATTTTTGACTGACTGTTCCTATTTTTGAAGCAGATGTGGGGTTTTGCTAAATTCATGCATTGCTAAGTCCTCTGCACAGTCAACTCCCACATCCTTTCTTGGTAGCTACTCATTTTCTTAGTGTCTAAAATAAAAATTCCATTTGACAAGCCAAAAAACCCCATGAAGAGCACAGCAAAACCCAGCCTTTTAACAACATTTATTAACTCATTACAACAGGAACCATCTACTTTGCTTTCTAAGTCTATGCACCACTCAGCACCCAAGCCACATGAGCAATGTGGGCATGGATTTGAAAATGGCAATTAGAGACCACCTTCAATCCTAGAGCAGGATTGGGTCTGCTGACAGTGAGCTACCATGGGCTGAGCCCAGCACCAATAAATACTCAAGGAACAGCATCAATTAAAATAAATAAATTTGCTTTCTGACTTGTCTCCAGAGGAAAAATGTACAGGATGCAAATAAAAAAATATTCTAAATTATTACATAATCCAGAAGAAAACTTATTAAAAGGATTAAGACATCTGTTCCTTTTCTGTATATATATTTTGAAGCATATTTCTTGTGCTCATAACACAATTGCAAATAGTGAACTCGGCTTATTATTCCATCTGAGAGCTCAGATGTGCTCTGAGCTGCCTCACCGTGCCCCAGTCACAGGGTGCAGGAACTGTCTCAAAGCAGCACCATCCCTCTTTTCTGTAAACACAAGCAGCACTGCCAAAATAAAACACTGCCCCTGCACAAGCCTCGTGTTTTATCATCATTAAAAGCTGTTTAAGATACTGCATAAAGACAGACTAATCCTTTCTCACTCTTCATCGTTCTTCTCACCAGTTAACTTTATTCACAATATTCTCTGCAAAACCACAGCACCTTTATGTACTGGGTATGATTTACTTCATAATTGCTAATTAAAGGAGTTAAGACTATAAAGCTGATACACAAAACAATACCTTGAGTAGTGTGATGTAGGGAACCTAATACCAGATAAAGAACTCTTAATACAGCTTTGGTTCTGAGAGGATGGTCCCAGATCTGTCCTGTCCTTTGGCAAGCTGGTAACTTTTTAAGTGCCACCTGAAATCAGGAATCAGTTTTAAGTCTGGAAAAGAGAAAGTTACTCTTCCAGAAGACAGCTGAGTTGTTACCGGCAACACCAAATGTGATGAAGTAGTTATTCTCTGTCATCTAACTGAATATGTACAGATTTATTTAAATTCCTAGCATACCAACTGGGGGGTTTATTTTAGGTGTAGAATTTGGCTTTCTTTTTTAAACATTAACCAACCCTTAGAAGACAAAGGCTTAAATTCCATTATGTTAATTTACTCTAATAACAAGCCTCCTTCAACATGCCCTCAAATTGATTTTTAATGGTTTTTAATTCAAGGAGATAAAATAAGCAACTATTCATGCCCTTTTGACACTTTAATTAGCGCCAATCTATATCATGGACCTAATTAAACATGGGGGGAGGCAGGAGGGAGGAGAGGGGAAGGGAGGAAAGGTCAGTGTGTGCCAGGCAGAATTTCCACTGCAGCAGCCTCTGCTCCTCAGCCTGGGAAAGCTGCTGGAATGGTGCAACCCCACGCACCCCACACAAGCCTGGGCTATCTCCACCGCTGCATTTTCTGTTAATGTGCAGCTTACAGGGGCTAAATGAACAGGGGCTTTCAATCATTTTGATCTCCCAATGTTTCTCTTCCCTCTTTTCTCCTGGTTCCCATGGCAACCACCACGTTGTGGTGTGACTGCAATGCTGCTGCAGACGCATCCCCGTCACCCGGACACAGCGGCGCAGCCCTGACCTCCAGTTCTGGCACACGCTCCCACTAAAAACCCTGCTCCATCTCCCTTGTAGGACCCAGGCACCCTGCTAATTGCTGTTAAAATTCCTTATCTTATCAACAATCCCTGCAGCCCGAAGCCAGGGAGAAGTGAAGCTTCCACTTCTCTCCACACAATTTCCTTGGGAATATTCTAACATTTACTGTCACAAAGTACTTTTGTAGGGCATCAGCACTCAGGATCCATCTCAATCCACATTCAGGATCCATTTCAATCCACATATATAAATACATTTGCATTCCCGTGACAGTGGCAGACATTCAACACACTGCTCACGTCACAGATTTATCAGCTGCCCAAGAAAACAGTGCTGGAGTTGCTTAGTGAACTGACATTTGGGATGTTTATTTCCTAAGCTTTGCCTTGAAGCAAAAAATAAGCTTTCAGTGACCCTTCAGTGGAACTGAAAAGGTACCTCTGCATTCATGGCATCATCAGCAATCTCTGCACAAGAGGCTCAAAGAGGAAACAGCAAAATTAAGGTGCAGCAGAACATAAGCCATCAAAATCCAGTGAACAAGCCTCCAAATTCACTTCTAATCCTCAACCATGTCTGATAACAGACAGTAATAAAACCTTCTCTAAATTAGACAAACACAAGGCTAGCCCTGCAGCAATTTTTTTCACCTCCTGCTGTAGGCAATGCCACTAACTTGGATTTTTCCTCGGGAAATGTTGCCATCTAGTGACTCCACGTTGCTGTACATATCACAATTGTTACTAGAGGGAGGATCTCATTTGTATTCACGATTCCCCAGCAAGAAAAGTGTGACTGATGACTCAAAAGAAGAGTTACAACTGCATGGTGATACTAAAGAAAAGAAAAATGAAAAAAATCTACACACACCATGCATTTCAAACTGTTCAGATGAAATGTATTAATATTAACAAACTAAGAAAGAAAATGTCCTATGACACTTCCTAGAAAAAATAAACAGCAAAAGGAGGAAAAAGGACTCACTGGATTTTTGCCACTGCTCTACAGTTCTGTTATGATTTAAAATTCTGTTGCCCTGCTACAGACTCAGATTCCTCATCCGAGCAAAAATGACAAGGTTAGTAAAATAAACATTTGCTTTCTATTGCAGATGGGATCCACAGCCCATCCCCTGCACAGCCTCAGGGTTTCTGACACAAACAGGCATCATTCCTGATCACATCTCACCTTTCCACAGGTGGGAAACAGTTTTGTGGTCAAAGATGAAAATGACCAGGATCAAAAGCTTCTCCAAAGATTGATGTGCTCGACTGACACAGAAGACAATTGGGCTCACACAGGAGCTGCAGGGAGTGTGTGCAAAACTCACACTTTAACTTCACTCCCAGCAAATGTGTTGTGGGTGGCATTTCCAGCAAGAACTAACAGCTTAAGTGATGGAAGTCAGGAAAATAATACCTTCAACCATACATCAAGCTCTTTATTACAACATCTGAATTCTTCAATGGTGAGAAGATGCCAGAACAAAAGGTTTGGCTTCTTTGAAGTCCCTGTCTTCCATCACTGCTTTCCTTCCACTGATGCTCATTTTTCCACTACATCAAGTGCTGCACATCTTATGCAAACAATGTCAGAACTGCACAATGTCTTTAACATTAGAAACTTGGCAACAGTTAGAGGTAAATGTTTCAGGAGTTACTGAAGGAGAACTTTAAGTTAGAAAGGTTTGAAAGAAAGAAAAAAAAAAACATTTCAAAGCCAATATTTAAATACTAACTACAGAGTCTTTTCTATCAGTCTGCAAGAAAAGAAATATTACATCCACTGCCAGAAGGATGAGCTACAATAGTTTGGAATCCTCATTATAAATTGTACTGATTTATTGGCTACAGCAACTTCTAAATTTTCAGCTTATACCAACTTTGAACACTGATGACAGGAACTAGTCCTACATTGTAATTATAATCTAAGGTGGCCTGGTTTAGTCTGTGGGTACATAGAAAATGCTCTTTCAACAAATCCTTCGAGAAAATGATGGTGACAACATGAAATCCAGACAGCACCTTGGTGCTGCATCCAACTCTCCTCATCAAGAGGATAGAAAGCCAAGGTCTGACAGGCCTGGATTTTACAGCAGCCAAAACTGCCCCTCTTCATCTCAAATTATAGCAGTAGTGGGTGCCTGAATGCCAAACAGAAGATAACCTTTTGAATTTAAATTTTCTTTTAAATAATCTCAGTTACACAGTAAAGAACATTCAGTAAGGGAACTTGAATTAAAGGCTGAACCACAGCCTCCTAAATGCTGTTCCAGTTGTGCATTTTCATCAACATCCAACCCAAGTTAATTCCCACTCTGACTGAAATAAGGATGGGACAGAGTAGAGAGGGTTTTTTGGCTTCTGGTTTTACAAAAATGCTGGCACATTACTCATGGAACCATTGCTGGAAGTGATAGTTAAATTCATTTTGAAAAATGAAAATAGAGTTACTGGTTTTAATAAATTTTGAATGACTGTGGCCTTGTAAGTTGGGTATTTCACTAAAAAACTAATTAGAAATGCAATCAGGTTGCACACTTTGTCCAAGTACATTTAATCTATTTCATCAGAAAGGATATCTATCAAGAGGGCAGCTATTCTTAAGGGACAATATACCCATCAGTCATTTACAGGAATAAAAAAAGCAATGCAGTCAAACCCATTTTGTAAAGGTTAATACAGTCTGAAAAGCATTTATCCCCAATTTTCTCATTTTCAGGACATGCTGAAGCCCCAGAGAGTCCAAAAATAAATTTTTAAAAAGCTACATATTATTCCTGTGACACTTTCAGAGATCAAGTCTCTTCAAAAGCAGAAAAAGTAGGTGTTGGGAAGGATGGAGTTCCCAAAATTTAAATAAATGAATACTGCAGAAGGCCAGCAGTCTCAATGCCAAACAGAACTGCCATCAATGAAGAACACAGAAAGAAAACCTCAAAAACACTCCCTTATTCTTTTAAAAAGCTGGATTTTAAAAGCCAACTTTAAGTAACAAAGATTACCCAGTATTCAAATTACTATGAAATCACATACTGAAAATCCATATGATTTATTAAATAAGTCTGTGAGAATACATCTCTACTTGTAGCCATATTCCCAACAAAAAGCTTCTCACAATCTCTAAGACCACATGGTTTTAAGAAGAGTCTTGAGAAATCAGCTTTATGTTCAGTTATGGAATTGTGTTTAGACTCAGGAACTGCCTGAAGGAGAAATGGTTCCTTTAATTCCAAGCATTTTGAATATTGCCAAATGATGTCACTGCCTGCTCTTCTCACCCAATCTTTGCAACAGCAGCTCCAAAATTTGCTTCCACTTGTATCCCCACTACTCAGCACTTACAAAAAGCACCACTGAAACCCCAAAGATGTGCAGGCAGGGTTCAAACTGATCAGTAATTCTTACTAATTAGTGTCTCCTGGATGAACGGAGGTCACTTAGCAGCTTCTTCTTGAAGCTCTGCTTCTGGAAAATAAAATCCATCCCATCCATTCAAGCATTTCCTTAATAGGATCATTACATTTTTTTCTCCTGTTCATGTGAAAATTAAGTATGCAGGTCTACTGTCATCCCAACAGTGAAAGCATCTTGAGAAAGCTAATTAAAGCTAAGAACAAACACTTTCACCCCCTCTCCAGCTTATTTTTCCCCCCAAAGGAGGATCACAGTATGTTCTGCTATGGAAAACAGAAAGCAACACTTACTAATCTCTAAACTCTCCTGACACAGCCAGACTGGGCATGTGCTGCTTGGCAAAGCCAAGCTGCAGCATTTCTGGGCAGGCTCTATTATGGATCACTGACTTTTCCCACAGATCCCAGTATTTACAGTGCCTGTACCATGTAAGCAGTTATGCAAAAGCTGCTCATGGAGAATTTAATTGCCAGCTACTGTCCATGAAAAAAGGCAGCACAAGCTGTAATTGCTCACTGAAGGCTGAGTCACCTTCTTTAACATCATCTGAGCTGCTGACAAGAGGCAACTGTGCAAGGAAGAGGGGTGGGATCCCAGCTCTCCCTACAGTCCTCATATGGAAAGACTGAATGAGGTTGTAATCTCCAAGTTTTCCCCACTTACTGGGAGGTCTCAGCCTCCCAGGCACAAGTGATTGATGAGAGGAAGGGAAATAAAAATACAGCTGATGAAGGTGCAGAAGATAAGGTGCTTTTGTTACTAACATACCACAAACCCAGGACTGACTCCCTAAAAGGCCACCAGCATGAACAGTTCCCTTTTACTGCACTTAATAATGCATTTAAGTTATCTAAAACTCATCTGCTGTTTTCTACCCAAGTTTCACACAAGTACTTTTCACATTCCCTATATACACGTAGAAAATTTAATTTTTGCCATTAGCAGAATACTTTTATTTAAACCTGCATAACCAAGTTTACTTACAATTAAGGCAGCTGGGTTGAGCTTTTTGCAGGTGTTTGGGGGGAGGGTGGGTGTGGGTTTTTCTTCAAATGCACCTATGATGAAGTAATCAACCTTATCTGTAATAACTAGATGAAAAAACCCCCAACTTGTCTAAAAATTAGTTTAATTTGGCACAATGTATACACAGCATTAAGCTGCCTATGTTCTTCTCCCAAGAGAGATATTCCCCTACACCCCCAACTCCAGGAAAAGGAATAAAACAGATTTATGCAGGAGACATTACCAGTAGCACTGGGCATTATTCTCCAGCAGCTTCTCCACCATGTGCTCCACCCTGACAAACCAGCTCGGCACAGCTTTGTAGATCAGCGGAGTATCTGACCTGCACAGGGAAGGGAATAAAACAAACAAAAGCATTTTTAAGTGCTACATTATTTATAATGTGCTCTTTAATATTTGTTTTTGCACATGACAGTCCCCCTTCCACAGATTGAGTTCACTGTTGCTGAAGTATTATCACAGTTAAAGGTTGGGGTCTGTTTGATTTGTTAACTTACATAAACTGTTACACTTATGTGAGCTACTATTTTGAAATCAAGCCTTAAAAAAACTTTTACAGCCTTCAAACCCAGTAATTCAAGGAATTTGTATAGCAAGAGCAATCATGAGAACGTTCAAACGATACTTGAATTTGAAATTTGTGCTCCTACATAGTACAACATTATGAAATTCAGTAACTATTTAAATGAGTCATATTTCAGTCTTCCACATGAGCTCATTCTGCATCTTTTTTTATGTGTATATAAGCCTGAAAATCCAGGAAACATGATGCTGTGTTTTTACTATGTGCATTTAAAAGAATAATCACAAATCATAAAGAAGTAGCAGCACCCAGAGTTAACTAGAAGAAAGTTCCATTCCCAGGAGGAGAAGGAAAGCAAGAGATCCAGATAAGCATACAGAAGTAGTTTCAAATATATCTTAACATATTCCTTACTTCAGTAAGCAATAAAAGAAAATCCATGTGGGAGGAGAGCAGTTTCACAACTTGAAATTGCTTAGAAATGGAAACACAATTGGCCAGAGCACACAGACTGAGCGATTCCCTACATTACTTAGCAAAATCAGGATCTCCAAGCATCTGTCTGCAGTGTCCCAACCCAGTCTCTGATTTATCAGTCCCATAATAACTGCTTAAGGTCTTGATTGACTGTTCAGGTATCACACATCCTTCTAAAGGATCCCAGGATCCAACAGTGGGCACAAGTCACTATAGGAGAGTTCAGACCTTTCTAATCCTTCACATCCATCCCATGATTCCAGCTTGAAGAGGGAGTAAAGCCCTAGGGGGTAGGATCTGTCTATGGGTACAGAGGAGGAGCAGCAACAACATTGAGACAAGAAGCTCATTCTCCTTTAGCATCAAGCCACCCCCCAAAATATTTCTTAAAAATACTGCTTTTGTTTAAGCCACTTTGGTCCAGAACTTGGCAATACACAAAAATTCACCAGCAAAGACCCTGAGAAACTACTGTTATCTTCTATATGCAGTCATTACTATAAACAACCAAAGTTTAATTCATTTTATTTATATCCACAGCGAGGACACATTTGAAATCCACAAACTACTGCAGATTATGATGTAAATTAAAATTGCTACTGTGCCAGCACTTGCTAAAGGTGCACCTGCCTGACCCACAAAAGAAAGAAAACCCACAGCAAAGGTTGTTCAGACCTTAAAAGCTGAACTCACAGTGCACAAAGCCCAATAATAAACAACACATTGCTTCTTTTAACACTATATTTCAAAAGATATTTCATTTTAATGATAACCTGTACGCTTCCATGTGCTTAAGTGTTAAAGTACCTATAACCTTAAAGGAAATGGTGACAGCTCAAAGTAATAATAATGTAGCTGTGTCCTAGCTATTAAATGCAAACCTACTGATGGCTTGCTACTCAAATTTAAGTCCTAACAACTAAAAAGGGAACAGTTCAGTTCACTCCTCACACAGCAGCAAGATCCCAGTAAAAAGGAAAGCATTCCCCAAGCTACAACGTGTTTTGATTTCACTGAGTATCTTGTTTCAGATGTGCTAAAGAATGATGAATTGCCATCACAAGACAAGTAACTGGAGACAAGTAGAATAAAAGCTGGTATTAAAAATTTCTCACATGGTCTTAACACATTGGGAAAGGAAGGCTGGGACAACAGTGGCACCCCAGCTCTGTGAGGAGAGAGCAGCTGACAGGTGGGGCTGGCTGCAGACAGGCCCTGGGGCACAGAATGGCTTCAGACAGGAAGGATCCACGACAGAGGGTCAAAAGCAGGGGAGCCATTTCCCAGGCTTTCAACCTAACCCTGAGGTTGTAACACCTGATAACCACTGTAAGCACCCACAGGGCTCTGTTCCACCTACGTGAAGGCAATAAGAAAGGAGAGAGGGCACAGTTTCCCTGAATATTTTTCTTCCGGCTGTATTGCCAAGCAGTGCCTCAGCAGGAGGCTGCAGAAAACAAAACACTAAAATCTGCTCAAGCAGTGACACCTCACACATTTCTGCCCCTCATGACTGGTGAGAAGGTTGAGGAATCCTTGTTCAACTGGATTTTGCTGTAGAATCCAATGAGAAATACCAATTGCTGGGTCTTGTTTTCCATCAACACAAGGGGAAAACCACCCAGACAGACCTAAAATCAAAGTCTGATGCTTACAAAGTTCCTGCCTAACCATTCCTCTCTGTCTCAACAAAGTTTTGCTCCCCTTAAAGACAGATCCTTTAGAAACACGTAAGAAGAATCAAATCACATTACTTGTGATCTTATTCCTCAAATGATCAATAACTAAGCCCATGGTACAAAGATGCTTCTTGGCTTTGCCTTCACTGGCTTGGGCAAGACAAAAGTCCACATCTGCCAGTGGAAGAGCTTTCCAAGCCTGTTGCCAAAGGAATGGCAGGCAGGACCTGTGAGGGACACTCCAGCTGTCACATTCAACAGTTGCTGCCCAGACCACACAGACTCTCAAGATCTCACATGTGCACAGAGCAGTTTTGACCAATGTCCTCCATTTTCAGCAGTTCCAATAAAGACAAATTCTAACTGAAAACTATCTACTGAATCCTTACCAAGATGTTGTTTTTCTCTTTCATATTTTAAAGTTTAGTTGACAGAAAATTACTACACAGAGAAGGACCCTAATTTCATGATACGTAAAAAAAGAAGGCAAATTTCTCAACGTACCAAGGATTCAACAACTGCCTGGTTTCTGGGAAAAGCAGTAGTACATTAAGAAGAGTCTGATTTCAAAGTTTTCTTACATTAATCAAAATAACTTATAACTATGTTCAAAGTTAAGAACTACTCTTCTACTTTTAGCATATTCCAATTATGGTTTGATTTGTGATGGCAGTGAAATGAGCTTTTCAAGTAGAATCCATTGTTCAGTTCTTCCCACCAGATAATTTGCTGCTAGGTGCTGCCTGCAACTTATCATCAATCAACAAAAATGTCAACAGAGTGGCAGGATTAAGGATCTTCTACAGAATCAGCACTTCTACATCCCTGCTTTGTCTCAGAAGGCCATGACTGGATATTTGAGCTGCTCCACAAGAAAAACACAAGCGTTGCTTGATTTTGGGGCTGCCATTTTTCAAAAACTCTCCCAAATCATCAAGGACGTAACACTTGAAGAGCAATTCCCCTTCTTCCTCTAGGCAGCTGTTAGAAACAAAGCAATCCCACTGTCCAAGAGCAAGCAAAGGTTATTTTTGCTATAAATTAAAGATAAATGTATCCTGCTAGAACACTTCACCTGGCAGAGTCAGAGCCAGACAGAGGGATGAGCTGAGCTCTTATCACAGTTATTTCAGTACAGGTGCTGTATACATCAGATATGACTTAAAATCTTTATGCCATTTCAGATAATTAAATTAGATATTTTATTTTAAGTGTGTCTTTGCTAGTAATAAAAATTTAATATTCTACTAAAAGATTACTGAAGATTTTTATTTTTTTTTTTTAGTTTGACAATTGTTCGGTGATTTTTTACAATAGCAATTGTGGAAATTTCAAACCAGGGAGGACACTAATAAAAACCAGCTTCATTTCTAGATTAAATCTGTCTAGCCTGTATTCCTCTTCAACAAAACTTGTTTGTTCACTGATACTGAAGGTTCATGGAGAATTCCACAGGGAGAATTCCCACAGAGACATCCACCTAGAGATGTTTCCACATAATAAGCAACTGGTCTTATTTCAAATAAGTAATTTTACAAGGTTAAAAAGAACTATCATTTATCATTTTAACATAAACATCTAAATACCTTCTGTGATATACTAATTTGAATACAATTCAAAGGGGATCAAAAAAATCCTTTCCCACCACTCAGCTGCTTAGAAAATAACCTTTTTTTAAAAGGGGTGGTTAGTTAGGAGTTCTACACCAAAAAATGAGCAACACAAATTACATAAACACACCCTTAAAATCATAAATAGAAAATAAATTTCAGCACTAAACTTAAATTCATCAGCTTTATTGGAAAAAAAAAATATTTACTTGATGACTAAACCAAAACTGGAGCTCTCCTAAATCAATAATCTCGGTTTGTGTTACTTTTAGTTTTGTCAGGAAAATTAAGCAAGGGAAGGGGGGAAAAGTGGGAGAAACCTGAAGAACTTCTCTGTTAGAAACCTCAGCTCTCAGGCAGGTGCAGGTCTGTGCTTACCTCCAGCAGAAGGGGTAGCTGTGCTGGAAGGTTGCACTGTGGATCAGCCGGCCCTTCTCCTTCAGCCATCTGATGATGTGCTTATCTGCATCCTAAAAACACAGCAGATTTTCCTTGGAATACACTTTTCACTCAGTCAGCTACTACAGGATTTGTCTCAGATACTCAAATTAATTTTTAAAAAAACTATGCATAACCCAGCATTTACACACACACACACACACACACACACACACACACACACAAAAAGCTTCTACCAAATTTATGCATTTTCTGCAGGGGCACCGTAAAACACGAAATTTGCAAAGTTATTTGCTCTCCAAACACTGTTTATACACAGTGTCTTCAATGTGTCTCTGCTATCTGGATAAATTAAAATGTATAAATTAAAGCATCAGTCCTTTTTTACCCTTAACTCTCCACATACACACAACTGTGTATAAATTCAAATTTTTTGAAGCACCAATATAAGCCAAAACCAACATTATTTAATATCTTAATGATTGAGTCTTCTAATTTTGTGATAGGAAATCACATAGTGCTTTTCACCTAATATTTAAACTTCCCGGCACCACATTCCTTCCAAATTTGAAGCATATTTCACAATACCTCACTAACCAACTAGGATTTGCATGCTAAGCTGGAAGCAAAAGCTGTATATTGATCATTTGAAACAATCTACTGAACATACAAGTGTCAATACGACATTAAGGGGAAAAAAAATGCAAATATCTATGAGTGAAAAATTCAGCATCATAAGAAAATTTTCCAAGAGCCTTAAATTCAGATTTCTACCAGCAAGAAGCTAAAGATGGAGCCTCCAGTGTCCTCTTATTTGTCTTAATGCATAAAGCAGGAAGCCAAGATAACTGACTAAATTCTCAACTTAATTGAAAAAGACTTAAAAATCTTACATTGCATTTGTTTACATGAACATGCTTTGCTATCAAACTGTAGCAGCAGGGCTAAAACCAATTTGTTTTCTCAGGCCAGGGAATTTAAGAGGCACTCCCTACCAGGGATTTGTATCTGTAGCAATCTGGAGTTCCTGTGGGTTCCTTTTCTGGGGATTTCTCTTGCATCTACTGGCAAGTAAATTCCCACTGCAACACAGCCCACAAGTGGGGAAAACGACAGGATTTCTCCCTTCTAATGGGTCACATTACATTAACTGGCTGGGAGAAACTTAATGATGGCATCTGAGAATTCGGAGTCATCCAGAGGTGAGGGAGGCCCTGCACATGTGCCTGGAGACTCTGGACATGACATTTCCACGAGGAAAAAGCAGAAAGTGAGACTCTGGAGTAGCTGCAAACAGGATACTCCTTTTGCCTTTCACTACAGATACACAACATTACTTGCATTTCAACTTGTTCATTTCTCAGCTGCTGTAATAAACAATTCCAACCTTGTTGCAAATGTTAAAACACATTTTAATTTCTCCAGTTAACAGACACGCATAGAAAACAAACCCACTCAGAGAAAGAAAAGAAAGCTTCTGCCATACATAAAATGTATCTTGAAAAAAGTAGTCATTTACTGTCTGCAGGCCCACTGACCTTCACATACTGCCCAGCAAAGTCAGCCACTTCTGCTGTGAAGCAGCCTGATGCATCAACAGGACACACAGGCACAGAGTCCTTCTGAATGATATTAAAATCCATGCAGACCCTGTAATCATCCTGCAAAAGAGACAAGCACCAAGCTGTAAGAATACAGAATACTGGGGAAAAATCCATCCCTCGAAACAGAAATTAAATATTAAACAGAAAATGTGATGACTGGACAAGAATAGCAAAATACTCAGCCTTCACTAATCCCAAATACTTATGAGAAAGTCTTGTTTTATAGGATTGTAGTTTTATTCATGCAGAAAATTATGATTTCTTCAGACTCTCACCTAGTACAGGGGATATGTGCACGTTTTTCTATGCACATCAATGCACATATACACACACACGTTTTTTATGTGTGGCTTCAGGATACCACTGCATGGCAAAGGAACTGCCAACCACTCCATCCTGCTCCTATCCCAGCCAGAGCCTGGATCTCCCCAGCTCTCCAGCCAACATGGCATTTTTCAGAAGGCAGGTTATTTTAATCAATCTGATTCTGGCATTTCACATAAGCAATCCCATTTTCTGAATGTCTTAATGATCCAAAGCCTTTAAACCTGTATTTCTCAATCTTTTTTGGCCCATAGGCAATGCTACTGACCAAGAACCACACATGGACAGCATCATAAGTTTTTTTCCTGGCCAGTCTCCACTTAAATTTTTAATTTCCTGTACCAGTAAGAAAAAAGAAAAAAAGAGAGCTGCTTCAGACTTTCCTGAACATGACTGAACAATAATGGCATCAGAGAAACACTTAAAACAAAATTAGTAGTGGGGTAGAAAAGTTCAGATTTTAACTTCAAGTCTGAAGTCAGAGTAAATCTGCACCTTATCCAGTTACAGCAACTGCTTGCAGGATACAGAGCAGGTGTTTCACAGGAGCTGCATCTAAAGCACCCTTAGCCTGACCAAGGACACCACACCAGAGCCCGTGTGTAAATGCACATCCCACAGACCAGTGCTCCACAGCTCGCTGCCCTCTCCTTCCCTGGATCTGACCAACACATATGAGCCAGCTCTGGAGTGCCAGGGCAGGGCTTCCAGGTCCTTTGTGTCCTCATCCTGTACCTTCAGCTCTCCCTACCATCCCTGTGGCTCCCAGCTCCCCCAAGCCAGACCTTCTGTACTTTACAAGGATAAGACTCATCCACAGACCGGGAAGTTGGCTGCTTCATAAACTAAGGCTTTACACAGAGAAACAGCAAATCCTTTCAGCTCCAGCACTCCCCTCCTCCAGAGCACAGCTTCTTCCCCGTGCCCAGCAGCTGCAGAAAGCCATCACACATTTGTTCACCCTGCACTTGGTCACCCAGCTCCTTCAGTCAGGAGATGATGGCAATAAGCCCCTTCTCTGCCAGCCTTTCCTCAGCTGTTACTGCTGAGGGACTGGGAGCAGGCTGGGGGGTTTAAAATATGGGCCAAATGACAGAGCTGATGTCAGCCCTGATTTGGCAGTGAGCTGTTAAAGGCTTTGAAGCAGCAGCCAGCACAGACTACAAAGCCTGGCACACTCACAACCCTTCTAAGACATCACAACAAACCTTCCCCTCGGCAGCACCTCGGTCAAGAGGTGCTTCAGGTCCACTTGCAGCACTGCTGCAGCCAAGGATACACAAAGGGCTCTGCTGCTCTGCCTTTCTGCAGTCAGCTCCCTGCTTTTGAACAACAAACTCGAATGGAAGCTCTCCAGATGACCTGCCATTTGATTTAATGAAGATTTCCTTCAGAAACCACAAGGCAAGAATATATTCAGGTACATACAAGGAATCCACAAGTGCTAAGCTCAAATAACAGCTAAGACAAACATCATTTTTTACCAGGACAGGAGTTACAGTGGTCATTTTTGTACCTCAAAATCCCTCAAAAGATTACACATAGAAGTTGTAATGCACAAAATTAGTAAACAGCTCACTTATGAGAAATCAAAAGCTTTTTTATCTGAAATTTTAACAAAACAACAGAAACATGAAGTCAAAGGTTCACCTGCAGCACCTCTTAGCAAAAACCAACAACACTTTTGCAAAGTACTGAACAAAAAGTGCATCAGTAACAGATCTATGAAACTTGTCAGAGTCTGAGCAGGCACTAGAAGTATTGCAAATTAAAACTTTGTATGCAAATTCAAGTGTTACTAAAGCTTTTTAAGTTGACTGCAGGTACATCTACATATGATGGAATGCCTGAGCAGCTGAATTTTAGTGTCATGTTCATCTGGAGGCACAATGAGTTTACAGCATTTTTAATACAGGTTTGTCTTGTTCTGTGAGCTTTAATTTTGATGTCTTTTGAACTGAAATAATAGAGTGCTCTGATATGGTGTGGCAGCTTCTATTTGGCAAATGCATCACACAAGACAATGAAACTACATATCGTGGAACTAAATGAAGGTGAATTTTTACTTTCAATTTTGTTGGAGGATACATTTCTAAGCTATTAGCAATACAGAACATGTATCAGTAAGCAGGATTTAAAATAAATAAATAAATAAACCCCTGACCGTCCATCTCTGTTTATCAAAGGGACTCACTTATATTGACAGGAAGGAACAGAGACAAGACTCGAGGCTTGCTGTGAAGGACTCTGCTCTATTTCTTCTCCTTTGACCCTCCTGGTCCACTTATCCCTTTTCTATCCACCTTCAACACAACAGGAAGGTGCAGAGGAGCCAATTAACCAAGAAGACAATCCTGTCTGCCACCATGAACTATCTCCCTTCTTTCATCTAAGCCTGTCGAAAGGCCTACCAACAGTATTCTACACAGAGCCTACTGCATCATGAGGAAATCCTGACCTTAAACCAGGACCTTTGTGAGCTTTTCTGAACAGAAATAATCTTCTGTCAAAACTGCACTACGTGCACCCCAAAAAGACGGCAGCAGCATTAAATGCAACAAACACTGTGCACTTTCCTTCTGAAGGCAGCAGAGCCCATTGACTCAGACCCCTGTACCAAGCGTTATCTACTCAAACCTCTCCTTAGCTGATGAGTGCCAAGTTCTGTTTGTAATGTCTGTGCACTTTTTCCTGACACAATGTTTTATATTTTTTTTTCTTTGTGAGGCATTTAACTGTTACTCTCAGGTTTTTTCCTAAAAAAAAAAAAAAAAAAAAATGTTTTACAAGTAATTGCTGATTTCCCAGGAGAGAGAGGGAAAAAATATTTTTCCTCTGTTTACAAAACTCAGTGGGCTTATTAAAAAAATCAAATAAAAGAGGGCAGATAATCCTTGCTCTAAGTGGCCAGCCAACCTTTCCAACAAGCTGTTTCCAACAAGTTTAACTGGACTGTGCAAATACACAAACCACTCTTAAAGCAGCCAAGGTAAAGGTTCTTCCAGAGCTCCTTCCCTACTGGCAGTCTCTTCCTTTCCTCCCCTCCATCTCCCACAGCAAGAGCTCCTGACTCTAAACCAATTCTCACCCCTCTGGCACATCCAAGACTCAGCTCCAGGGGAGAGTCTAAGGAGCAGAAGTGTGACAGGATTTATACTCCTGAGGACACTTGACCAGCCACCACCATTTTCTTTATTAACTGCTAGCACAGCCCACTCTAATTTTCTTTATTCAGAGCTATATAAAGCTGGAACATCTTTTCATATCAACGTTCATCCTGACAAGGGAAACACCACCACAATGGATGTACCCTTCAGAAGAATGTGGGGAAAAAAGGATGGAAGAGGATGGGCTATCTCACATGAATACAAAGAGGCCTGTTGCTAATGCCAAGTTTCTGGAAATTATGACAGAGCTCGTGGTCCAGGGATTGCTAATTGCTAGGCACTGCAAGTTTTTTGAGGGCATCTTTGGATAATAGCTGAAGACAGGACACTCTACAAAAAGGACAATGAGCCTAAACTAGTGCCTTTAATTCAAGTGTCTAAAAACTGAAATTATTAAATCCATGACAAATCATTCCTCTTAGCCTTAAAAAAAAGAACAGACTGAGGGAAGGGACAATAAAGACAGGAAAAAAAAGAATGGAGTGCAACAAAATCCTTTCACACCAAGGGATAAAGTCTCAGGACAAAAGCAAGAGAAAGCATTTTCTCATTCTCTAAAAGCCCAGCGAGTAATGAAATTGAAACGCTGAAGAGGGGCAGTGTGCTGAGCAGAACTGCTGTTCCCAACCAAAATTATCACTTAGCAGAGCCAGTTTTCACTGCAGTGCCACAGATCAGCCCTGCTCGAAGCTCTAACTTCAGACTTCGAGAAAAGCTGAAATCAATGACACTCAGAAGATACAGTGGTGAGTTCAGCTCACACACCACAACACAAACCAAAGCGAGGGACACGAAAATCTCCAGTCTAGCACAAGCACTAAGTGGAAGAGCTCATTAGACTACAAAGCTACATGATATTCTTACATTTTCAAGCAGCAAATGGGAAGATTGTTTAACATCTATCACCCTGAGAGAGTCCCCAGGAGCTGGAAAGCCATACAACGTGTGCTGAGCAAAATTAACATTATAAATGTGTAGTTCACACTTACAGCACCAAAGTAGGGAGCCTGATGGACAACTCCTGTGCCTTCCTCCTCCTTCACATAACCATCCACTACCACAGTAAAGGCACCTTTTTCTTTGCACTGTAACACAAAAATATGGGGGGGTTACATATAGATATATATTTACACACATACAGCAAACCAGGATTTTCAAGAATCTGGCAGAGCCACGAGGCACACAAAAAAGGGAAGAACTGCATCAAAAATCAGTGACACAGTAAAATGTGACATCCCTAACATGACTTAATGACTTCCCATAGCCCAGACACCTGTGCACTTCATTTAAAGAGTGTCAAGTGTGATTAAATCTCACACCTCTCCAGAAGGCCTCCAAGTCAATTACTCTTCAAGCCACAGATCTTTACACAGTTCTGTACTTAACAGACTGCAATCAATACTCTCCTGAACGTGAGGACACAACCAAGAAAGGTACAGAAGTCTTCCTGCATTTTTGTATGTCCCCTTTACCTCTTCCTTTAAATCAAAGTTTGCTTTTATAGTCACACATTTTCCTTATTTCCTCCAGAGAATGAGAGCATGGTAAATACCAACTAAAAACAGAGAGAAGAGAAAATCCAGAAAAAAATTGCTAAGAAAAGCTATGACAATTTTCAGTGTGTTCAGTATAATGAAAAATGAAGGGTTATTTACTATTCCTTAAAACAAAAATAGTAAAAAAAAAAAAAAAAAAAAAAAAAAAAAAAAAAAAAAAAAAAAAAAAAAAAAAAAAAAAAAAAAAAAAAAAACACAAAGACAACACAACAGTGCAGTCACAGCTGAACCAAATGTGTTACAAAATTATTAGGTCTGGCTTGTTCTGGAGGGAGATATTTTGAGATAAGACCTCCATTCTGTATAAAAACCAAAAAATTGTAGATGCCCCATCTGCTCCTTACAAGTACAGCAAGACTCAAAAAATTTATCCGTTCCAAACCTCAGATCCACAGTCCAATTTTCCACATTCAGCCGTGTTTGACTTTCCTCTGGAAGTATCAGTCCCTGCTCCCTACAGAGGTTTTCCCACCTTTGCTGACTCCTGCAGATATTTCAGAACAGAAGGTGTCACAAGTGACCAAATCCCTTACAGGAGTTCACAGCTGCCTGGCCAGCAGGGCTGTACTTCTCCTCTTTGAAAAATTTAATGGTTTTAATCCAATTTTTTTTTAAAAAATAGAAAATTTTTCTACACCCTCTCCCTATTGCTACACATTCTTTTATCATCTGGGATGCCAGACCTAATGCAGTGCTTAAAAGCTGCACAGGACATCCAGATAAATCTGATATATCAGTAGGTTTTTAACAAAGGCTTTTAACTCTTCAGTGGAAAACATGACCATGTCTGATTGTTATCCAAAGTCAGAGTCATTCCCTTGTGAAGACAAAGCTTGTCAACTTAGGAGGCAGACAAGAGACACTCAGCAGATGAGAAAATGAGAGAATACTGCCTATTTATTAATGTGTATTGAAGTTTCTCTGCAATCTGAAATCAAACTTCTATTTATCACCCAATTTTTACTCTAAATATATTTAAAACTTAAAGGAAAAAAATATTAGAGAAAGAAGTCAATACTGTTTTTCAAACTTGCACTAGGATTTTAAGGTACCTTAATACCTTAACAAACTGGAGTTTGTTATTAGAACTTAAGATCTTTTCATAATATAAACAAGGAATACTCAGAATGGGTTTTACTTTTGTCTTTATATCCTGTATCAAACACCAAACTTGTTCATCTTACCTGAATAAAATATTCAAAGAGTGGTTTGTATTTCTTGCCTTTAAGAGCAATGCCAGGAAACCTGAGGAGAAGGATTTATAAGAACATAAATTAACAACCTGGAAATTGGTTTTTTTTCCTATTTGCTTCTTCATCTCCCTGACAGAATTTGATTTCAGAAGATGAAAAGTATTTCCTTAAGTTTGTTTCCCACCTCTGTGCTTAATGTGGACTTGGAGAAAAAACAATGTCTCTTAATGCATCTCTGCTACCAGTCATTAACTTGTACCTGATGGACTTTCAATCAATCAATGTAAATTAATAGAGGAATTAAGCATTAATGACAAGCTCTTTATGGTAAATCTGGGCAAGAATCTTCTGGATAAAACACAGTATCCATAACAACAAAGCCCGAAACCTCAGCATGTCCAAGAGAACTAAACAGTGATCCGAAACACCTGAAGTTTTATGTGCAGAAGATTGTGACGCAGGGTATTGCAGCCTTTAAAGCTCAGATGCCTCATTCCTTATTCTAGAACTGGGCATCCAAACTCTCCACAGGCATCTCAGGGAATGATCCAACACAGACAGGACTGGCTGAGGAACCAGCTGAGTCAGACAAGAAATGTAAGGCAGAGATGGAGCCTGCAGGTCTGGCTCCCTTCAGGCTTCTGACAGCAGCTGACAAAGACAGTGATTAGGTTGGGATTTGCAGCTCAGAACTCTCCTGAAAGTGCTTAAATCATCCAATTTCAGGGGAAAAAATCCAGCTAAAACATATCTTAATCTAATAGATGGGCTGGATCTCCAACTGTGTCACAGCTGTGGTCTCTCCCTACGCTCCCCTTGATCTACAACTTCCAAACAATGGTCAAACCATAAAACACTTGACTCCTTCAAAGTGGGGGACTCTTCAAAGCTGTTGCACTGCACAGAAAGGACCTCGAGCAGCATTTACTGCCAAGTTCAAGAGCATGACTCCTCAGCCCAGCACACACAATATCCTCTAGGAAAAGGGGAGACTTCTATTTTAAGCCACGGCTTTGCAGATGGTTTATATGTTTTTATATTACAAACAGCCTTAGGAATGTTTGAGGTGCTTAATCAGGATCAGATGAGAGCAAAGCATCCCAGTGCTCAGCCACACAGATGTGGGAATGTGAAGCACCAGAATTGGCTTTAAAAAAAAACCAGCAGTATTTATAGTCTTATTTAACACAAGTCAGAGAAAGGTAAAGGTTGTGGATCACATTCCTGATTTTCATTTTGGCATCTGAAATACTTTGTTTGTCAAAGTCCTGAACTTCAGCCTGAAAATTTATACAACGGTGCCTTCTTGTGACCTACGTTATAGTGGTAAGACTCATCTAAAATCACTGCAGCAATCCTTCACTCCCAGGAGATCAGGAATCTCTGGTTTGGATTCTTTAGAATCCAAAAAGAGACAACAAGGGAAAACAGTGCAAAGAAATTAAATGTTTAATATGCCAAACGACTGAAGTGTAACAAAAGAGGAGGAAGATTCTCAACAGTCACGTCCTACCTACCACTGCTAAATAAAACAAGAAGCCACTCAATGGCCAAAATTGGGGTAATACACCCAGACCAATTCATCAATGCAAAGCAGCCAAGTTCAGGGGACTTCAGACACTGAACATTTTCAATGAGACCATTCCCTGCCCTCAGCCTGATGTCTGATACAGATTAAGTTGCATAAATTTCTCCCTCAAGGGCCTGACTGCTTGAGAATTTAGAAGTGAGCTAAAGGAAGAAAAAAGTTAAGAGCAGAAGTGGGAAAGTTCATTTCCACAAGCTCACATACAGATCTAAATCTTTCAAAGATCTATTCAACTACCAGCTACCTTTTAATTGTCTCACATTTCACATTTGAGAAAATTAATTATTACATAACAGAGAAACTGGAGCATGACCAAAAACAGAAATCAGCTTGAAAAGAGACTGTAGCACTAATACAGAAAGAATTGAAATATACTGCTCTGCAGAGAGGTTTGCTAGCAGCCTTATGGATGCAGAGATTAAAAAAAAAAAAGGAAATGTTTAAAAAATCATTAAAGACTGGGGGGCTGAGAGGTGGTGTTAGAAATACCATTAGTCAGAGACATAAATACAACATCTGAAATGTGTATGATTGCCTTAAAGAACAGGCTCCTCACATTTCTGATGAAGACACCACATCAGAAAAGGCCAAAATGTTCTGTGCATTCCTGGAAATAGAATGACTGCAGTCACACTGAAGTTAGATTTGTAGTAATGCATTAAAAGAAGAATTTGGAAGCAAAAGACAACAGATCAACAAATGTAATATATGGGCTAATTGGCTTCTTTTTTAAGCCTAAAGCAAATGTATTTAAAAATACTTAAGAAAAAAAAGTGGTTTGATAGAAGGCTTAGTTTTTAGACACTCTGAACAGGTTTCAAAAGACCAAA
>NW_008238633.1:3194951-3216228 GCF_000691975.1 Corvus brachyrhynchos
AAGAGTATCTGTATTTCCTGAGAGAACTGAAGCACTGATGGATCTAAAAACCACTGAGACACATCTAAAAACCTGATTCAACTTTAAGTGACTGAGAGTTTTTAGTAAGTGCTGAAGAACATACAATGTGAATTTGTCAAGAATAAGCCACACAAAGCCACATTTTCTGGGGCAGACTAACCAGCTTGGATAGCAAGCAAGCAGATCAAATTTAGGTCTTAACATTAGTAAGAGTTTGGATACTTTATCATTCCAACACACACAAATACCTGACCTGGTGGATACACCACCATTTCAAGAGAAAAAGTTGTTGTTAATTCAGTCTCAGACCAAAAGAAAATTCCCAGTGGTATCCTGGCAGGACCATCCTAACACTGACACTGTTCAGTGGTTTCACTGATGACTCAGAGGGAAGGAAAAAACTACAGAGATCGGGAAGTTCAGCCAACCCTGAAGAATGAGAGCACTGAACATCATCTTTAGAAACTGAACACCATCTTAAATTGGTACAGACCAAGTGACAGATTAAGAGCATTCTCATAGAGGGGGGGGAAGGAGGGAAATCAATGCAGAGATATAAAATTATTCAACTGCCCAGTTTGAGCCATCGGAATAGGAAAAAAAAATTCCTGCTCTGTATTTCCCTAATTTAATGACCACATGCAATTGCTTAGCTGAAACAGCCTCCACTTTTTCAATTTAAAGCTTTCAACTGCTTGATAAAAAGACAAAAGTAGAAATTGATGCCAGTGAAGAAAGGGTGTTATTCTCAAAAACATTCCTAGTCTTTATTTTTTTTTATTGTGGTTGTGTTATGTAGGTTTTTATTGGGTTATTTGGTTTGCTTGAATAAAGTGAGCAAACAAATATTTGTTTAACACCTGCACCCCCTGCCCAGTCTGACTTCTTAATTAATTCCTATTTTTCCACCTAACCAAGATGAATAACCACTCTGCAAAAAAGGAATGACTGCCACTAACTACAGAAGTAATATTTGCTAAAAACAATGGGATATGGGATTGTTTTGCACATTTCCCTTTAAATATTTACAGAATGTGTAGAAGAAGGCATTTGGACCAGCTCCAGCATTTTCTCAAACTTTTACATTACTGTGAACACACAGGAAAGGGGTGGACTATGGAACCCTTTTTCCTCACCACAATACAAGGACCCAATGAAACTTTTTTCTGCTTGTAGCTTCACATACAAGACCAATTTGTTCCAGCAAATTTCAATTCCTTTTACAGATTTTTGCAATATAAACACACATGCAGGGAAATCCATCTTCTTGAAAACATTTAACTTCTGATCTAGAAAAACACTGAAAATTAGCAAGTGTAATCATTTATGTACTTGCCTGTCAAGTACTTCATATTCACTGTCAGATTTGTACAGTGCCACCAGCCTGGACTCCATCAAAATGTAAATCTTCCCTGTGGCCTTATCTAGAATATAAAACAAAACAGGAATTCCACAAATCTCAGTTTAATCCCCTCATTTGCACCATTATGAAATCTTTCAATATGTGCAAGATGGTATCATTGTAGCTGTAAAACTGCCCAGAATAATCCTTTACTACTTTCCAGCTACTTCTACCCCACACAGCCAGTTAAGGAACACTTTCCAAAGGCTAAGTTTAAACAGAAACCACAGGATGAAATCCAGTCCACTGATTTTCAGTGTTTTGTTGTTGCAGAGGCAGAAATACCCTATCTTGTCTGTTATGGCTGAGCCAAATAAAAAAGCAATTGAGAAGTTTCAGTAAATGCAATTGAAACAGAGGGAAACAATTGGAAGATGGACAATTACCACATAAAATCAGTATTATTAAGTTGTGAGGTAATGATTGCACTTTATGCAGCCTTCCTGAGATTTGCTATTTCAATTACATGCTAGGCTTTCTTTTTAAAAGAAGTATATACCAACAAAGAAAGTTAATACAAAAAAAAAAGTGAAATGTTATGAAGAAAACTCATTTTCTACCCCAAACCACCCTGATTTCCTAACTTCAATGACAAATTTTATTCAGGCTGCTACCCTGCCAACTCAGTCAGGGTCACTGTCCCACAGCAGCAAGCCAAAGACATCCAAACCCAACTCAGCCCCTCAGGCAAGTGAGATGTTATTTCTGAAAGCACTCAGTATTTCTTTTTAAGATGACCAAACTTCTGTTAAAAATTTTGACAACTGAAACATACTTAGCTCTCTTAATAGAAAAAAAACCCAAACATGTGGAGTTCACTGCAGAACTTTATGTTTAACATCACCTTAGGCATACAACAGATTCATGTGGTTATGTTGGAACTGGAAATTCCTACTTACTATTCTGTTTAATTTATTTTTAAAAGGGGGGGTGCTTGTAGATGAAGATATAATTAAAGACTACAAGCACCCCATCCCTTTTTTTTTTATTCTTTATTTCATCTATTAATATTTTCAAGGTACAGTCCTCATAAACCATGTAAAATAACAAGAGCACAGCAGTTGGAAATCATCAGCCACATCCAAAGTGGATCTCATCTTTCAAACTAACACTGGTTCAACCCCCAGAAAGTTCTGTAAATTTAACCTAAACCAGTCTATAATACAAAACATAAGTACATATTCACAGGCACGGAAGGAAGAGGTGCTCGTTGTGTGTCCCCTGCAGTTAATACTTGCCTCTCAGTTTTACATACTGCAATTCTGGGTTAACACAAAGGGCCAGATTGCTGGGCAAGGTCCAAGGAGTCGTGGTCCAGGCGACAAGAGACACACTGGGATCTTCTTCCAGTGGGAAGCTCACAGTCACTGAAGGATCCTGAACATCCTGAAAAACAAGATAAAGTCCAAGGGTAAAAAGAGAGCCAGCAAAAAGCCTTTACTGCCTATGTGAGTGAGAAAATGGAAATCTAAGATGCAGTAACTCTCACTGCCATGCACCCAAACCTATCTGGCAACTGGCCTAGTTCATCACTGTAATCTGTAATGTGAAAGGTGAAGTGGCAGCATTTAAGTCAAGAATAGAGCACCAGTCACAGAGTTCCTCATTACACCAGTGCAGTCTGTTAGTCCAACAAGGCCACAGGGTTAAAATCTCCCACTTGCTGGAAGATTTGGGGGATTTGCTGCCAAAACACCAAAGAAAAGACAAGTGCAGTTCCTTTAGGTACCTCTTATAACCCCATTTTCAAAGTTTAGAACCAATCTCAAGGGTCAGGAAAATCAGCAGTTTCTCAGACACGACTAAACAAAGCCTTTTCCACATTCTCTTCTGTAGCCAGGGATTAGGAAGAACAGCCACCACATAAAATGATTCATCTCTAATTAAGAAGCTGCTGTTAACAAGGAGGGGGAAAACATTTGGAGTACTTAAAAACAAGAGTATATCAATGTTTAAAAGAAACTTCAGGGAAGGAGACCTTTGTCAGCTACACTGTAAAACTTAACCTTCAAATGAGTCCAAAAAATCCACTGAAAACAAGTTTTTCTGTCAGCCAAGTACAACCCTATTCAGTCACTTCACATTTCACATATGATGAAAAGCTGTTGTAAAAGCAAGTCTAACCCTCCAAATGTGAAACTTTCACTATGAAATTCTAAATGCCAACTCAGAGGGTGCCGTGCACACCGACCCTAAGCACAGAAATAGGTCCTGTGGCCTCGACACGTCTCGTGCGAGGCGCTCTGGTTTCCATCCAGCATCATGGAGCAGTTAATGGCATCATGGGACAGGCAGCTATTTATGTCTGAGCTGAGGGCTGCTCCAGAGGGAATTTTCTGTGAACATCTGGTGCAGTCAACAGTAAAACATAAATATTACATAACCCATGGCCTGCGCTCAATACCAGGCAGAGCTCGAGCTCTCGGTTCTGTCTGTACTGAGTGCAAGGCAGCACTGCAGGCTACTCACTTTGCTTTCTGAAGCACTCAGCTCACCAGGTAGATAAAAACAACTGGCAAAGCATAAAAAATGCCATCCAGGCTGACAGGTAATGGCATCAGGTAGTGTTTTAGCTGTTAAAATTTCACCTGCAGATGCCACTTCTTCAGTTTAATGCAACACCAGCTGCTGGCATTGTTAACTCAAGCGTGCATTAGACACCCAGCTCTGGTTCTGAACATGCTTCTTGTGTCCTACTGCTCCTGATCTGTGTCCCAGCTCTCAGAGGATCAATAAACAGCAGCTTTCCACTGTGAGAAAGGCAACAGCTGCCTCACACCCAGAAGTAGCTGTGCTCACCAAGAATAAATCCTGTCAGCTCACAGACCCACACCTTCCAAACACCACTTCTAGCAGATAAGAAAAATAATTTTTGTATGGAGTGGCAGAGCAGCCACACACACCTCTGGTTCTAGAGTAAGAAACAGCATCTGAATATTTCATCAAGACTCAAGAAGAGAAAAAAACGAGCTCTAGCTTTATGGAAAAAGAGAACACATACACAAACCCTCCAAAATAGTCTTTGTTCTAAAGAAAGCTCATTAATCTGAGCCTGTGTGAAATGTCAGTTAATAAGGACAAGAAAAGTAATTATTTCAGTTGTCAGACAGTCACAAATATCAAGGTATCTTTGCAAATCTCTCTTTCATAAATCACAAACCAGGTTTTTTTCAGCATAAATACCCCTCAGCAATACAGAAAGCTCTGGTATCTGTGGGCTGCATTGTACTACAAGTCTATTTAAACATTTGTTTCAAAAATACTATTTTTGGCCAGAAAACTGGCCTTTTTTAGGCAAGATGTAGAGACCAGATGTACAATCTGTGCTTGCGCTCTGCTCCCACAATGCAAGTGAAAGATTTACAATATAATGATATGGAGGCCTGGGTCAGGATTGGAAAGGATACAAAACCTCTAGCCACAAACTAACATGGAATTTGAAAAACTGGGACACAAGTTCTGCTTTCACATACATGAACATGAGTTTGTTGCAAGCGAGAGGCTGCGCTTGCCTTATCTTGTCATTCACTTTTAAAGGAACATTTTATAAACCACAGTAAGCCCTGCATTATATAAGGTAGAACATTTTCTGGTGTTTCCCAATCTAAATTAATGATTCTCAGAAGAGCCATTATCCTACTGCTACAGTGTCTTTGACATTCCTTATGAATCCCCTCACGGAAGATTAAAACCTTGTCAAAGACCCTCTTGTGCATAGGGACAACTGCAGCTCCCCTCTTAAAATTCAGCATAAAAATCCACCACTGCAGTATCACCTTGAGAGCCCAGAGAGGGAGGAATTTACCCCAATAAAACAAAGTGTTCACTTCAAAGATCTGTAAGTAGTAACCAAGGAAGAAGTCTAAGATCAAGTGATCCAAACAAATACAGCAAAATGTGATAAAAATTAACCCATTTACCTAGATTTTTACTACCAATTTGGAATGTAATGATGTGCTTAGGTACCACCAAGCAAAAAGTACTAAAGCTCTTCATATCCAAACAGAAGAGAATAGAGAAATCTGATTGCAACTTACCTTGTAGTTCTGATGGGACTCAAAGTTGGACAGGGGGGTGTTGCACGCAGTTGAAAAAGGCATGACCTTAACTCCTCTATACACCAGCCCTTTGTCATAGAGCTGCTTGAAAACCCACCTGAAATACACAAGGAACAAGGAATAACTTGGTGTTTCACATTTAGTAAATAAACTGCAAAATGGGGTTTGTGCTCTAGCTGGAGTTTCTTTCTGAATTACACCTTTTTTTTAAAATCCATCATCAACTAAAGACAATATTTGCGAGTCAAAAGGCAAAGAGATAATTGATTGCAACTGCATTTCTGGCAGATTTTTAGCTTTAGCTGGTTCTAGCAGCTTGGTATTCCATGCACTGGCTGCATAGCACATAGATTAATCAGCAATATGGATTTTTGTTCCATCTAAATCCCTTCTCAGATTTCCTGAATACAAAGATCACTTGAAATCTGAACAATTAACAAGGCTGATATCAGTCATAATTTAGAGAAGAGACAAGTAGTGACATGGCTGCTCACTTCTCACATGATCTTAAGTTTCTGCTGCAGCAACCAGTGCCACAGAAGAGATACAGGTCAGAGCCACCTGCAACCCCCCCCAAGTAAATCCTGATAATCTAAGAGCATTTTTCACAGGAGGGCACAGTTAACCATGAAAAATGATGAACTCAGTTTTATGGTGCCTCAATTTAATGTTCTCCTTTGAACTCAGATCCTCTCCAAGATGAGTCTCACACCAAGCCTTAACTCTGCTTAGGAAATCATCAATCCAGCCTGTAGCATAGCTGGATCTTTATGTTTTCTTGAAATAATCAAGACAGCACTTAATATTACAAATATTACACTTAATATTACATTGACAAATGGAGTCAATGCTCAAGATGAATGGAAGCTGGAAGAGAAACACTTCACACAGCAGCTCAAAGTGTCCATGTGATGGACAAACCCTGAATTCCCCAGGGTTTCCTCAAAGATCATCAACATTTATCAGCTTCTCATGTCTCACTGACTTGCACACTCAATGGCACAGCCTGCAGGCTGTAAGGCAGGAGAGGGCAAGCCTTAAATAATCCTGCCAACTTCAACTCACAAATCAGAGCTACTGCACAGCCTCATCATTTTGAATTTCACATAGAAACTGTTAAAACTCTGCTGACTTTAAAAGCTCCTTTATCCAAACTGTTTTCAAACCATCCTGATCCCTTTTCTGGGTCCCTTTGCAGATAAATAGCTCATTGCTAAGCAACCAACCCCATCCTGGCAAGCAGCACTTTTTTCTGCAGGCTGTCGTTTTGTGCTTGAGAATCTGGACCTGTATTTCAGTCAGTGTCTTGTCTTCCATGCTTGAAATTATCATCTTCAACAAAAACCACAAGTAGACTATTGCACTGATTTTATCTGTAGCCCAAAATAAGAATATCAAAAGACATGCCCTGTCTTGCTGACATGAAAGTCCTATGGTGCCCTAATCAGAATAATCTTTACACTACAGATTAGGCAGCTGGAGAGAATATAGAATGTCACATGGAAAAGATGTGCAGTCCATCAGATTCATCCATGGGCCTCCAGTAAAAGTCAAAAACTCTCCTATAAGTCGTCACTAACATCAGAAAAAGTACAAAATCCAAAGTCTGAGATGGAAAAATCCTCAGTGACCCTCAGCAGCATCAAGTTCTGCCACAGAGGAGCCAAACCTAGAAATCTCTCAGAGCTGTGCACTCCTACAAAGGTGCCTTACCTGACACACAACTCCAAAGAAACCTTGCTCAACCAAGAAACGTCACCCACAGGCAAGATGTGGCTGCCTGACCCCCAACCCAAATCGGAAACAGAGCAGCGAGTGACTATTTTACAATGGAGATTTTAAGTTTATCAACTTAGACTTGTATAAATCCAGATCAGTCTTTTATAAAAATGATCCCTGAATATAGAGTCACCAGCTTTCAGCATACAAATTTGAGCTGGCTAACTGCACAAGTTTTTGTGTGAGTTAAAATAACTTTAAATGTATGCTTACCCCCTCAGAGCATAATGAAGGCAGCCTGTGACAAGTGACAGCATTCCTACTGAAGGTGTTCTATTTGCCTTTCAAAACCAGTAACTAAAATACCTATAGAAAAAGGCTCCACTTTACTTTCTATAGAACACTGCCTACTAACAGCACACAGAAACTACTCTGAGAAACACTGAATATTTAATTCAGCTGTAAATATAACTGTAAACTCAGGGAGCTGCTCAGGAAAGGTGAGCACAACACAGAGCTACCAAGCTCCCAATCCAGGCCAGCATCTCCCTCCTGTGGCAATCCCATCCCATTGCACACCCCGGGCTCCAGCTGTGCACTGCAGAGCAGGGATGGGCTTCCACACCACATCCCTCTCCTGAGCTTCTCACAGGCCACAACGAGCACTCATTTGGAGGTTATCACACAGCCATTCACACGGAATAAACAGAATTATAATTGAGTCAAGACTGCTGTTTGATACCACAGCCCTCATTACCACTACAAAAGCTCTTTTGTTATCTCAAAAAAATGGCTCTAAATGGCTTCCTTAACTAAAAAGCTTCTGTGAGCTGCTGGTGTGTGACCACCAGACTTGCAGAGATGATTCCCAAAGAGCTCCCTGCAGCAGCTCCCACCTGAAACACAGCACCTGCCAGTGATGAGCCTAGTTCTAACAGTAAGAGTCACTTACAGGTGGCACTTAAAGGCATCACAGTATTTTAGACAATAACCTCACAAAACATGGTTTAACCCTCATGTTTAAAAAATGCTGACACTTTGCAAGAAAGGGGCTCCAGGTTTGTAAGCCAAAATTGAAACTGCAGTGCTATCTGAAAGAAAAATAATAACCTAAGGAAACCACAGAGCTCCTTTCTAGTGACAAACAAAACACAGAAATGAGAAGTCAAACCCTGTTCCTCTAATTCTGCTACATTTCTCCTCAAACATAAACACATTTAGTTTCATCCTCTTGGCTGAGGGAGCAGCACTCAGACCTTTATTAAGAAAAATGCAGTTTGGGAAAAGGTGAAATTCAAGATGCGTATTTCAGCTTCTTGTTAAGAGAGAATCTGGTCCCTAAAGGTGCAAGGAATGTTTAACTTCCAAAGTGATACCAATTTGTTGTTCCTGAAATGTGATGATGGGTTAACACAGCTGGTTCAAGCCCAGTCAATAACAAAGCCTTGCTCTCTCCAGAACTCCCAAGAAACCAGAACCTTGCTGCAGTATTTGTTCATCCAAGTCACACACACAGCACACAAACACCACATGGATTTAATCAAACTCCTGCAGAGCAAGGCTTTGCTTCCAAAAGATACTGAATCAGTCAGTACAGCACTCCAAACAGCCCTGGCATCCCACACGAAATCCAACATCTCTCACTATCCTCAGCAGATGCAAAAGCAAGCTGCACTTCTCAAACACGTACATCCAGTTCACATCAAAGAGAGGGATTTGATCTTGGAGCTTCCCAAGTTCTTAATGCCATTCCTTTGGGGGATCAAGGGGCTCTGTTTGCAATGATCAGTATCTAATCCAACCTTTCCAGAAAACTAACTCATAATTAACACTGAGATTTATTTTCAAACACATATAAAGTGCTTTCCCCCCTTTTTAAAGAAAAAACACCAGGACCTGTAAACAGTTCTGCGGGCATTAGCACAGCAGGATCTAGAGGTCTATGATTTCAACATACCCATGGTATTATAGGTAAATGGACAAAATTATTGCTATGTGACCTCACATCAGTTCGTATCAAGATAAAATGACAATTTTATAGCCTCTGTAGGCCTATCAAACACATCCAGGCACAAACACCATGCTATGTAAGAAGCTCTGTCATTTCCAAGTTCAGCAAACACTGCATCCTAACAGCATCATGGGAAGCAGAGCTTCCGAGGAAAAGGTTTTCCCAGGACTCATAAGCAACACTTGATAGACAAGATAAAATCAAAAAGAAAGCAACAATCAAAAACAGATGATTAAGGAAAAAAAAAAAAAACAGAAAAAAACCGCTCCAAAAACACTGAACATGAATCAAAAAAGCATTAACTTAGGTAGAACATGAATTCCACTAACAAACACAGCCTGTCTTTAGAACAGTATGTTGGAAAGACATCTCTTTAAGAAAGTCAAGAAAAGTATTTATTTGTTCCAGGGCCTAGGAATTGTTAAGTACAGAAGTTATCAAAAATTATGCTCAACTGCCACTGAGAGCTTTAAAATCCTGGCATACAGAGATCATCCAGCTCCAGGTCTAGCCTCCAAGTTGTAATCTTTGGAACAGTGTATTTGTTGAGAGATTCTGGATCAAGCCAGAAATGCAAAATACCTGTGTAACAGGAAATGTGAATATCTAAAATGGATGCTAAACTTATCCCAAAGGTCAGGCATGGGACTACAGTGTACTCCTCCTTCAAAATACAGGTAAGGAGATACAACAACAAGGACTGGAATGGTGAGAAGGTAACAACAAGGGGACTAGAGAACTTAATGCACAAAAGAAATACAACAATGAGGAAAAAAAATACAGGTTGCTCATAGAAAAACTGATAAATCAGATTTCTTATGACCGGTATCTCTCTAGAGAATCACTAGTCATGGAATGCACAGAATGCAACACTGATTTCCACTAGGACCAGAGATGTGTTGTTCTGAGAGCATGCTGGTTTAATGCTGAGTGCTGGTCCTGTCTCAGGGCAGGCCGGGGGTGACCCCAGCTCTCCCTGGCACCTCCTCCCAGAGCTCCATCACCAAGGGGAGCTCAGGACTGTCCCTAACGCGGAATCAGGCTCAGCCCGCAGTTGCTCATTCGGGCACTAGATGGTGACAGGAATCTGCTCAAGCAACCCTTCAGAGGAGCAGGAGGAGAGGCCAAGGCCTGGGCATCACCCCGGGACCAGCAGAGCCGTCCCCTCGCCCCGGCACCCCACAGGCTGCTTCCCCGGAGCCCAGGGAGAACTGCGCCCCAGGAGCAAACTCACATCCAGCCCCACACATCCAGCCCCACACCTGTGCAACAAGCCAGCAGTGAAGACAATCATTTATAGTTACTCCAACTCCCAAAGGTTTCTTTCAGACCACCTCAGTAGGAAGTTTAAGCTCCCATCAAACTCCTCTCCCTTTCACTGGATGTCTCGTGACCATACAAAAAAAAGGCAAGAACATATTGCATGTTTGTGCCGTGCCAGCTCAAGATCACTGTCATTGCACAGTTCCAGTGAAGGGCACTCCTTAACTGAGATCCAAGCCACTGCAGGACAAACTCTACAGAATTAGAACTTAAAAGTTCTACTTAAGTTATTTAATATATACAGAGTTGACTGTATCTTAACATCGAAAGCAGTACAGTATCACCTCTTACTGACACCACCTTTCAACCCTCCCCTGAAAAACTCTGCCAGGATACCACAGTTCCACCAATGAATGTTTTTTTGTAAGTCAAAATTTAGCAGGCTGAAAATTCAGTTTAGTCAGTCATCATATGACATAGCACCAAAGTGCCAACAAAGCAGTCATTGCCACCAGGACAATTATAAAAGATGAAAAAGAAATGCTCTCTAGCATTCTGAGCTTATTAATATTGTTTTGTAGAGATACTAGATAACAGATGTATTTGGTGTCTGAGTCCTAAATTATTTCCAATCTAAATGATTTGGATTGAATCAGCCACCACTGAAAACAACATTTATCACAAGTACTGGATTATCTCACTGAACTCAAGAGAAACACAGAAGGAAACACCACATGTCACAAAGAAATTCCAGTTGAGACCACTCCAGAGCTGCAACCCTCAAGAAGAGCTATAGACCAGAAAAAAAATAACCTGAACAGACTGGTTTAGCTGATTATAAGACTAAAGACAAACTCCTTACCACATTTTAACCATAAAACCTACAGTTGCCATGCCCACTACCATTTTCACAATCAGGTTTTTTTCTGGACCTAAAATCAGCATTTTTCTCCCACAGACAGAACGACAACAAGGTAAAAGCACTGGACAGGCCAATGCAGAAATTAATCTACAGTTTCTCTTTCATACATAGCTGAAGAGTAAATTTTAAAACTTTTTTTAAAGAATTTCAAAAGGAGCTCATATATGCATATATTTATGTTTAAAATCAACTGAGAGAGAAGCATAGAACCTACAGCTCAAATTAGCACTCCTGATGGACATGAAAAGTAACTTCAGGAACATCTTTTGGGTCTGATGATTGCCTAGGTAACCATCCAATTTATTTTCTTTTATTTTTAGGAAATTGTGCATTACCCTGTCAAAAGCACCACTCTAATTGCAGTGACAGGGCTCTCTTTAAGCATCATCTCCCTCAGCCCTGAGACAGTCCTAGGAGACTTTCCCAAAAAAACCCAATTTTTCAAAACAGAAAATGCATTTCATTACATGACTTAACAGAAACTTAACACTATCAGGAAGCAAAAAAAGTACAATTAAGTGGCTGTCTGCCTACGTACTTCCTGAAATTTTTCTGAGTTTTCAGACCCAAAGTTTATACTTTAGAGTCTGTAACAAAGCAAGCATTAGGAGGTGATCTCTGTGACAGGTGAAAGACCAGAAACTGCCTTTTGAAGAGGTGGTGGGAGAAACAAACCACCAAAAAAGGGTTTGGGCTGCTGAGCGAGACCCTGCAGCTAGCTCAAGTCAGGTTTGGTTTTTAAGCTTCCAGTTAAACAGAATTTGAGATGCCACTAAGTATTTTTGTGATTTACAAAACAAAGGTTTCTTGTCAGTTTTGGCTTTTTAATTATGCAGGGTTTCTTCAGCTGAGTTAGTTAAACATCTGCTGCCTTCCCACCATCTTTCCAATGCTCACTGAAATCTCACTGGCACTTCAGCCCTCTGCAGTGGCTTCAGGGACATCTAAAATGTCTGTCAATCCATTATCATAACTTTATGAAACTAACTGTATGATTAAAGCTGATTAGTAAAACTAATCTTAACAAACATCCAATAATACTTTAATATACACATAATTTGCTTTACAATGGCTTTTTGTCAGCACTTGTCATTCTATCACCCAGAAGACCCAAAGCTGCCATTTCTTCACTGTGTTAAACCAATCTTATTATCCTCTTAACCTGGAAGGTTGTATTGTCTTTTGAAATCCCAACAGGCACCCTGAATACATTGCCAAAACACCCAAACTTTACTTAGCTCTGCACCAGGAGTCCAAGACAGTTGTCAAACTGTGCTGCCAAGAAAAAGATAACAGCAGATTCACAGCCTCTAAATTCAGGCTTGAAGAAGAGGTTTGGAGCTAAACTGAGCTTGGACAGTTTGCCCATTTACAGCTGACAGTGTGAAGAACATCAAGAATGCAGAGATATAACGTAATTTCCTACACCAACCAAGGAACATATTAATAGATCTTCAGAACTGCTTCTAAGTTGACATGGAGCAGTGAGATTTCAGGGCTCACTGAAGGCAGTATTGGTGCACTTTATTTTGCAAAGCCCTGCTACCCTGAAGAAGGGAAAAATGGGACAATTAATTCCATCACTGGGACTTCAAGAGATTTCACATCACTTTAATTACTCTGCCTGATGTTTTATCTGCATTTGGCATTTTCAGAACAGTGCCAGTGATACATGGACCAGCACAGGTTTGCAATGACTGAAGCCTTTTTCACATTTCAAATCCATAAAGCAATACATGTTCACTTACCACACAGACTCCATGAACTCGGGGTAAAGAGTTTTATAGTCATTTTCAAAGTCAATCCAGCGTCCTAATCTGGTAACACTGAACTGTTAAGACACAAACACAGAGATTAAAAGGCACCTTAACAGTGTATCATCACGATACGTGACTAATATTTATTCTGTAAAATAAGCATCAAATGGGTTTTTAAGTGCAGTGTTTGTCCCATATTAATGAAATACATCCATAAAATATTTTAGCCTGATAATAGTTCCAAACAGTGTATTTAAACAGGCAAAAATAAGGAAGGAATGAAACCATGAGCATGGTTATTTAGAACCAAGGTCACACAACAGGCAAATGTGTTCAACGCAGCAGAAATGGTAGATCATTTGGATCATTCATCAAATAGAAATGGTGAATCACTCAAGGTTCAGCCAAGGTTCAAATGCCTGAAAATTGCTTTTCATTGCAGTGGTCTTACTTCTATTTTTAAGACTGCTTGTTGCAGAGACAGTGAAAACCCAGAAGACGTAGTCTATCAGCTTTCAGTTACATGAAAACATGATGTAACTTGAAGACAAAGAAATGCTGAAAGAAATCGATACGTGACAAGTTATCAAACTATTCCAGGGCCAACTGCCTTCTCTGACTTCCCAAAGCCATGAGAGGGCTGCCAAAGCCCCAGGAGTGACAGGTGCTCGTCCCTCCCTCAGGACAGATCATGGTCACATCCATGGCCCAGCAGGCAGACACTAATGAGGAATGAGCCAGCTATGGGATTCACTGGGACAAGTGGGATTTCACAGCCACCCAAACCCCCAGCTCTGCAGACAGCCAAGCCAGCGACACCTGTCCTGACACTGTGAGACACAGCCCTCACTGAATGTCAAACCAGCAAAGTGAACACAAAGCACATTCATTCTCTCACCTCTACACTTTCATACAAGACCTGAGCTCCCGACACGTATCAGTTTTCATCCTGACCTTTAAGCCACACTGACATTCCACTAATAAGATCCATAGCCTAGGACTGATTAGTACAAGGATCCACAAGATTGGAGCATTATGTTTGGTCTCGGTTTTGTAAGATCTCACACAGCCAAGGAACCTTTTTTATTTTTTCTTAAGTCTCAAATATTTGCTAACCACTCCAGGCAGAAAATAAACACTCTATCTAACAGGAATGTTGGTAATTCCTCTCCTAGCCCTATTCCAAAATACTTGAATTTATTACAAGTCAAAAGATATTTTAACAAATTTCATTATTTTTATTTATCAACTAAAATACACACAAGCATGCACAAGTTTACAAACAAAACAAAATACAAAATCCATTCACCACCCAAAAGATCAAGTGCTTGGATTAACCAGCACTGCAAAAACACCAGTTCCTGAAGCACAGCAAGTTAAAAGGTATGGAAAATGCAACACATGTTCTAGGTTTGGCTGGGATAGAGTTAATTTTCTTCCTCATAGCTGGTAAGGTGCTGCGCTCTGGATTTAGTACAGGAATCATGTTGTTAACCCACTGCTGGCTTAGGTGCTGCTGCACAGTGCTTACCCTAAGCAAGGAGTTCTCAGTTTCCCCGGCTGTGCCAGCAGGGAGCTGCACAAGGAGCTGGGTGGGAGAACAGCCAGGACAGCTGATCCCAACTGGCCAAAGGGACATTCCATAGCACAGAACAGCGTGCCCAGTAGAGAAACTGAGGGGACTTGGCCAGGAGCTGGGAATCACTGTGCAGAGACAGACTGGGAATCACTCAGCAACTGGACTGGGCATCACTTGGTTTTCCTGGATTTTACTCCTCCCTCTCTCTCCTCTTTTACTACCATTATTATCAATAGCATCATTACAATACTTTATTTTGTTTCAATTAAACTGTTCTATCTCCACTCATTGGTACTTGGCTGCCAGCTGAGGTTAAACCACCACAACAAATCAGAATGAATCTTGCTATTTTTATTTCTAAAAGCAACAAAGAATTATTGATGATGGGTTTGAAATACAACATTTCAGAGTGTAGATGAATGAGTGTACATTTGAAAAAAAACAAACTGTCTGCTTTTCATCCAGCCACTCACTGAGGTTTAGGCCACAGCTACTCTACCCAAGGCAGCTCTGGGTTCTTCAGACACTGGCCATAACTTCAGAATTCTCCCAGGGGCAAGAGGCAAGTGATGCTCAAATAAGAAATTGCTATTTCCATGAAAAGAAATGCAGCAGGACTAGAGAACATGCAGAGGAGTGTGATGAAGTAGAACAGCTTTTGCATGAGGAAAACTTAAAATAATTAAGACTGTTCTGTCTAGGAAAAAAAAAGATGGTTAAGATAAAGCTTTATTGGAAATCATTTTATAGAACTACCATTCTTCCAACTCGCACACACCAACACTCTCCCTCTGTTCCTGGGATGCAAAGCTGACACCAGTATTCTCTGGGAAGACTGAGAGTTTACACACACCACCTGTGACAAAACCAGATGTGAGAATTTCTGTTCTTCCAAAAATACAAGCTACTACCCTGCACTCTGGCAATGAAAAGACTGGGGGAAGAAGAAGCAGAAAAGCAGTGAGGTTAATGTTAATTTTCTTTAATGGCTCCATTTGAAAACCAAAGACAGATCTTTCATTTTTCTATACAAGAGAAGACACAAAGAAAGAGACAATGCTCAACATATCTATTATTTGTTCAGTGTATCTTATTAGACACTCTGAGCTCCAGGTAACCTGCAAGTAACCTCCTCTTGACAGCACCAGCAGTCTGTTCTGAGCCACAATGGTGCTCTTTTTTTCCCCCTTTCAGGATCACAAGGGAGAAACACAGTAGCTTAAAGACATGAGATTTATGCACATAATCAGACAAAAGGATGAAGTTCACCCTACCTGAAACACTTCTGCACAAATACATTTAGAAATGCTCAGCAGAACATGGACTGAGCCTTCACTTACCTCCCACTCCTTGGCGTATCTCATCACAATCCCTCTGCACTCTTTGTTGTAAGCTTCAATCCCCATCTTTGCCACATCCTCTGGCCCTTTAATGCCTAAAGTCTTGTCAATCTCATATTCCTGGGAGCATGGAAAACAACCAAACAAAACATCCTGTTATCAAAAGCTTTCAGGATTTCCCTGCAGAGTTTATTTATGTCCTATGCATTCTAATGAGGCTCAGGGGCCTCCTTTAACCTTTCGAGATTTCACGAGAGCTGCACCTGAACTAGGCAGGATTTCAAAGGGTCACCCTGGCATGACTGTTCCTTCAGTATCATTAGAAAAATAAACAAAACACCAGTTTCTGCAATAGGCACCAAATAAATACAGCTTCATAGCAATGAACAGAGTGCAGGTGACCAGCAGGAAGCGCCTGAACTCCCCACACACAAAAGCCAGAGCAACACACTGGACAAGGAACTTCCATTTCTCTTTTAGCAACAATACCAGGTATAAAAGCAACGGAAACATGAGTGATAAGCAGGGAACAACAGCGAAAGAGGAACCAACAGAAGTATCTGTAGGTAAATTCATGACACATACCACAGGTAAGCCGTGGCAATCCCAGCCAAACCTTCTGTCAACATGAAAACCACTCTGATGAGCAAATCTGGTTACTATGTCTTTGATGGTTCCTGCAAGAATATGGCCATAGTGGGGGAGCCCAGTGGCAAACGGGGGGCCATCATAGAAGTTAAACCTACAACATAAAACATTCCTCATTAAAGCAAAAACTGAGTAGCAGGGCTTCAGACAGGGTGACTCTACCTGTATCCTTATACTACTTATGTTTTACTAGGAGAATATCCATTCCTTCCTTTTCCACCATCAGTCAGCACAGGTGCCACGCTGGCAGTGGGACTAAAGGGAACATTCCAACTTGTTCAGTTCCTACCACTGCCAGTTCTACCAGGATTCCCATGGGAACATCCCAGCACGGTGCTCTACAGCTGCCACAATGGGAGGATTTCTTTGCTTACCTCCCCATTCCACTTACAAACACACCAGGCAGGAAATTACAGGTTTACTGCTACTGTTTGAACACTGCTGATTCTTCACAAAGTGAAATATAAAGGGACAGCAGCATGAGCCAGGCCTGCTGTTGGCAAAGGCAGCAGCTGCTGTTTACAGAACCAAGGAAAAACAAAGAGTAATTACAGCTAAGCCAACCCTGCACTGCCATGCACAGTTGCTGCAGCTTTCAACAGATTCTTACCTAGGTCTGTTCTTTGATTGCTTCAGGCATTCTTTGAAACAATTAAGATTTTTCCAGAGCGTCAGTATCTTCTCTTCCTCATTTGGAAAATTTATGTTTTCTGGAACTTGTTGAACCATTCTTTCCCAACAAGGATAGAGAAAAAAACATATTGAACAGAAGTGAGAAAAAGGTAACTCCACAAATACAACTTATATCTTACAAATCCATATCACCAATCCAGAGCTTGGTTTTCCAAAGAGCCTGATTCATTGCAGGCATGGAAGCAAGCACTCTATTCTAAAAAAAACTTAATTTTGACTGAGTTTTGGAACAGGAAAAGGATTCTCCATTCTTCTACTATGATTGTTCCCTTTTGTATTTCTGTTTCCTAGAGAAAACAGTCAAAGGGCAAATTATTTTTTGGTTACAGCTTTGGGATTTTTTTCTTTAGGAAAAATTTCCAAGTTCCAACTGACCCTTCAGCACCAGTTTGTACCAGAGAGTTTCACTTTAAACTACTGAAGAAGGGGCTTCTTTTCACTGTACTTTTATTCACACCGTTCAGATGTTTAAAAGAGCATTTTCCATCAGGCTATGCCAGCATTCTCAGATGCCCCTAAAAGCAGCCAGACTGCAGAAAGCACAGTTGAAAAACATTGCAAAGATGAATATGTGTTTTAGAAGTACATTAAAACTAAGCCACAACAGGCTACTTCATTGCTGTAGAAGCAACACAGGGAAGAGGAATTCTCAACATAATTAGGAGCACACAGCAGAGTTGCCTGGTTCCAGACCTGCTACAAGATAGAAAGGGGTCAGATTTCAACAAAATGCCACGGCAAGAACTAAGCAAAGCTCTGGGGAATAAGGGTGTTCAAGACAGGAGCTCCCCAACAGGAGAAAACTGGTTAAGAAGGTTGTAACAGATGATGCTACAGAATAAAAGGGTTCTCCCACCTCTCCCTTTATTGCTCCTGAGCACTTACACCGGAAGTAGCTACTACAGCCTTGAGCTTCCCTCAGCATTAGAGAATTACAAGTTATGGCACAAGACCTGAGCCTTGTGATTTACTCAGGTTTGTAAATACTAACCATGAATCAGCAACAAAGGCAAATGCATGAAGACAATTCTTCCAGTTACAGCTGAAGTCCCAAAACATTTGCCTAAATGGAACCCAGACCACCACAGAAACTTCCAGCTCCAGGCTTGAACCCATATGAAAAAATGTGCTACAGGCCAATTCCACTGCTCATACTTTCTGTATTCATGACAAACCATTCTCTCCACTAGTAAGCCCAAATTATCATTTATCATTATCGTATTATTATAATTGAGAAACCCACAACCTGGTGCACAGCCAACACAGCATTTGGAGGGGACATCAGGGGCTGACAAGGAACACATGGACACGGCGTGAATGCATTTCTTAGAAGGGTAATAACCAGCCTTAGCACAGTGAGTTAGTCTATACACAGCTTGTAGGAGAATTCTCACCAGTCTGCCTCAAAGCACTGATTAGGCTGTGTCATTTCTCAGTGATTTGATCACAGAGACAATGGAAATGATAAAAGAATTCAGCTTTAAAGCTTTTATCTCCCACAAGCCAGCTGACCTGAGGAATAAGGATCTGCATGTTCTACTCAGCTCAAGCTCAGCCCTCCCAAATTAGTGATAACTGCAAAGGGTTTGGAGACTGGCCCAGCTGTCAGGGCTGTGTAACCGAACAAATCAGCTGCGGGCTGGGGGTTTGGGCTGTGCCTGTGACCGGGCTGTGGAGGCTGCTCACGGATCACAGACTCCATGCGTAAATCACAGAGTCACTGTGGGCCCATTCTCCCAACTGCAGCACTGCACGGGCAAAGCAGTGTCCAGTAACCACAGGGCACAAATCCATACACGCTCTCAGCAACATTAGAAGTTTATTGCATCAAAAGCAGGGGGAAAAAAATACTGTTGAGAATTAATATGCAACCATCACTACCAGTTGGGTTTTTTTTCCAAGTTACAAACCAGAATTTTAAACAGACTGACTTAAAAGACAAAAGCACATTGAAAATCTCACCATGGCTCAACCTCAGCTGAGCAAAAAAGCCAGGATCTAGCAATCAATTTATAGACAGAGGTATGAATATCTCTGCAGCACAAAAAAAGCTCATTATAAGCAATCTAGGTATTTCAGAGAATAATCAAGGACAACTCATTACTTTGAACACTGACTGAGCAAAAACATCACAAATCATGTTACAGAAATTATTTTACGTATCTAATAAAACCACATTTTCAGACAACACATTTACAGAACTCAGTAAACACAAGGAGGGTTCTCCATTCATTTTCTGCTGACAAAAAGTGATAAAGTTTAAGACAACGTACCCTTAAGCAAGTTTTTATTAAGTACACTCACTTTTCTAGAGGATAACAACATTCATTAGGAAAGATGTGAAAGTTTGAAGATTGTACAACAGCAGTCTGAGACTTAGACTGGCCTTCTTATCTACAAAAAAAAAAAAAAAACATGCATTAAAACCATAAAAGCAAGTTCAAGTACGCTTTTTTAAATATTAAGATTTATCCTTAAAAAAAATCAATAAAAATTCAATTAAAATACCAGTATGAATGAAGTGAACCCATATTTGAGAAACAGAGTAGTACTTTACGTACATCAGATATACGATTAAAACAAAGTGGGTTTCAAGATATTAATCATTTTGTTGACTGAGAACCTGTAAGTATAAAGACATAGGCTGAACTAAAGGTGTACAAAAGCTCTTCTGATTTCCAGGGGTTTATGAAGAGTCTCTTACTCTTGTTCCAGTCACCTTCTCCCACAAATTATTCTGTAGAAGAGACCAAAGCTCCCTTCAAAGACAAGGAACCTCCTTTCTCCATCTACAGCTGCCTTCTCCAAACTTAATGCTCTGTTTTCCATATACACCTGGCACCCCATTTCTGCCTTTTCAGGTACTGTTCTGGGGTAAGATAAATTTAAACTGTTCACCTGATCATCAAAATTCTCCATTTCTACAAGGGACCGAAACAACCACTAAAACAAAAGGAAGGATGGATGGGAACAGAATGCTAAACTACAGAACAAATGTTCCTTCTGAAAATCTTGTACTAATGTCTCATACAGGGAATAAAATTTCAACACCATCCCAGCTGTCCTCCTGCAAGGAGGGTTTCCTGTAATACTGAAAAGCCAATTAAGACATTGCTAAAGCAACAAGCATACTGCTCAATTAATGCTGTATTTAGACACAGATGTTTCATGCTATGCAGGAACCCAGTTTTACAGTTTTTGTATCTTGTGATGGCTTAAGAAATTTTTGTCGTCATCATACTACCTTGATTAAAAATGTAACATATCATTGTGAAGGAAAAGCAATCTAGGTTACCTTGAAATAACTTTGAACTATGTATTTTTAAGAAAACCTCAGAAACCAGTGACAGCTGAGTTACTGAACACTGCTTTTATGTGACAACTAAATTCTATTACCTGACAGCTGCTTTCTAAGCATATCACCACCAAACCCAATAAAAATGCTTCCTGCAGTTTCCAAAAGGCTCCCGTGGTGTGGGAGCCAACGTTTGCTGGAGATATCAAAGTCATCACAGCTGCAGCAATAAAAAGGGTGCATTCATCACACCCCCTCCATTAAAAGGATGCTGAAGGGAATGCTTTAGACATATTACACGTAAGGGACCTTAAGTTTTTTGTAAAGATAACTAATGAAATCAAGACTTGCTAAGTATTAAGCCCTACAATACGGCACCTGGTTAACCTTTAGTAAGTATCTGCTAGAAGTAACCTCACAATTACAGAGAAAGGAAAAAATCTGTGCAGCACCCAAGCAGTAAAACACACATGAACGTGACGTGGTACACACAAAACACGAGCTCTGAAAAGTCGCCGATAATGTTAAACCCCACACGGGAGCTGCCAGCCCGGCCAGACCCTGTTACC
>NW_008238633.1:3216543-3218370 GCF_000691975.1 Corvus brachyrhynchos
CTGTAAGTACTCTGAAATATCTCAAGATAGCAATTCTTAAGAGTGTAACTACAAAGTAATTCAAGGTAGTAATTCTTAGTAATTCTTAAGGCTGTAACTATAACAGAAGTCCCTCCTCTGCTGCTGTGCCCCAACTAAAAAAAAAAAAAAAAAATTAAAAAACCAACTTGTAGATGGGTTCCCACCTGTCAAAGGAAACTTAAGGGTTTGAAAAAGGTATTATCGCTGGCTGGCAGCGACTGAGAAACTACAAAACATTTCATGATACATTAAATAACGTTTCCTCCACTTTTCCAGTGCTGAAAACAGCTGTGAAAAGGCTCTCAACAGGGAAAAATAGAAGTGAGATGGGGAGGTGAGTGAGGGAGGTGGATGCTCTTCCCAGCTTGCACACCTGAACCCCGACCAGAACAGATCGTGGAGAATGAGGGTCAGGTCAATAATGGCACAAACTGTTCAGCTGCCTGCAGGTACTGATTTCAAATTGCTCTAAAAACTTGCTTACTAATACAGATGCAGGTATCAATTAGAGTTTTCAATGAAAGCTTTAGATTTTGATTTGCAGGGCTGGGTACAGGATGAACTCACTGGTCTGTGCAGGGCAGTGTCAGTGTGTGGATTAGAGATAATCCAGATGCGAAGGGAAGCACGTTACCTGGAATTCTCACCTGCTCAAAGTAGCACAAGACTGCTCTCTACACAAAATTTCCTACATCCTTCTAGAACAGCTAAAAAAATGCAGACTCAATCTGCACCAAGCCCAGAAAAACAGAAGAGAGTATGGGAACTGAGGCCAAACTAAACTGGGCTGACCAGCAGGACAGAAGAGACTGGATGCATGTGGTTGCCAGGGCAGAGTCTCTTGTACAAACACAGAGCTTCTGGGATGTTCTGTATCCAGGAGGGAAGTTTGGAGTGGCAGAAGTTTATTCAAGCCATACTGCTGCCTAATACATCTATGAAAAAGCCTGTGACAACCCAGGACGTGGATCCTACCACACGATGTGGAATTTCTTTATAAACATCCTCATGAACTCTGAAAGCGCTGCAACCTCCCTCTGCTCTCACGTTCCCTCAGATCTCAGAGGCTGCAGGTTTTAGACAACTTTGGACAGCTGCTGCTTGCTCCAGTGCCAGCTCCTTCCATCTTGGCCTTTAGTTTGTAAAACACACGGGTGATAAGGCCAGTTGACTTTAAATGGAATACCACATAATTCCTGAATGGAACTTGAAACAAAGACTGCTTAGAAATACATGCTCTAAAGCAGTGAAATAGACAAATGTTGGCAATTTGTTGTTGGCAATGTTGACTCTGTAGGTAGCCCAAATCCGCATTTTTACCTTGTCTCTCCCTGTATATTTTGTACTTCTTTGTCCTTCACTGTTAAATTGTAATAAAATGTTACCTGCATTGGGAACTGCTGTCCTTGTTCATGCACAGCCTTTACTTAGCATTTGGGCAACACTGAGTTTGTTTTTCATTAACAAATTGGCCATGTGGAAGGGGTGAACAGGGAAGTCCCTGTCAGATAAGTTACATACGGGGCGAAAAAAAAAAACCCAGAGCAAATTGGAAAATCAGGGGAAATGTGTAGTAAATGAATGAAGGCCCAGCACAAGTAACTGCGGCATTCCCCAAACTACAAGAATGAATGTCTCTGCTCTAATTTTTCACTCTATACTGATGAAAAAGCACCGATTCAACTGGAGAGGTTAAAGGGAAGAAAAAAAAAATCACCGTGAAGCCTCAGGAGGGGATTCTCCTGGCGTGAGGCGGCTGAGGGGGAAGGCGTGGGCACCATTTTGTGGGACCCGGGGGAAGGTCAC
>NW_008238633.1:3220207-3235619 GCF_000691975.1 Corvus brachyrhynchos
TGGGGGCCGGCGGAAGTCACGGCGGAAAATTTTCACGCCTCCCTGGCACTCGCCCCGGTTCTGGTTTACGACGGCGAAGTCGTTTAATTATCGCTGCGAGCGGAGGGCAGCCAAGGAAGCGGCCCTTGACACACGGACACGGTGTCCTGCGGCAGGAACAGGGATTTGGGGGTGGGAAGAAGCCGGAGAGCGACAACAGCTCGAAACCCCCAGCTCCACGGGGGCCGGGGTGGGAGCCCTACCCGGGACCCCCGGCTTGGCTCGGTGCGGGCGCAGCGGGGAAGGGAAACACCAAAGCCATTGATCGGCCCTGCGGCTCTTTATTGACCCTCCCTCGCTGGGGAATGCCGGGGGCCCTTTGCCCCCGCCCCCGTGCCACTTCTCTGGGAACAGCTTCCATGGCTGCCCCGTGCTCCTGACAGCAGGTTTATTCCATTAGGTTTATTTCTATTTTACCAACTACAGCAGAGGGAGAAATGTCTAGAAAGATATTTAAAGGGCCACCAGCTGAACCAACTTTGCCAGAGCCAGTTAGGATTAAGTTTGGTTAAGTAACCTCGAGGGCTCCCTGGAGGGAGCAGATCTGGTCAACATTAAACTCACCAAATCCCTGAACAGGGAACAAGGAGGCATCAATTCCAGCCACAAATGGTTAAAAATACAACAGGTAACACATTCCTGGAACTTATTGCCAGGGCAGAAGAGAGGAACATTGTTTTAACAGGTCTGAAACAGGAGATGCAGGGCCATCTCTGGATCATTTCTCATGGTGCCTCCTGCTCCCTCAGTTCCCTGTCACATACCTTGTGCTTTCCCCCCCTTACAGACACGGTGAAATCAGACTGTGTGCCACAAGGACAAATGGAAGGTGTGATGCTGATCTGCAGATAAACGTGTCCCTGCCCATGGCAGGGGGTTGGAACTGGATGATCTTTAAGGACCCTTCCAACCCAAACCATTCTGGGATTCTGTGGGATGCTTCTTGCAATCACAGACACAGAGACAGGAGTTAACTGTTATCCTTACAAAGGAAACAGTATTATAAGACAAAATACTTGAAATTTGTAGTACCTCAATGGCAATCCTATGAAAGGAAACGTCCAAAGACACCATTTTCTTCACCTTTCTTAAGAAACAATGCTGCTGAACACATTAAGACCAACATCATGTTTATTTTCTTTGGAAATAGCCAAGTGGTCTATATGTATAACTTCAGTTTGTTTGGTGCAAGTCTGTGTTAGAGCCATGCTTACTCTGGGAATTTTACTCCATGGGAAGTTGTTCCAGGAGAGAGGTACAGGGAGAAATAAACCTCTCACATGGGTAAATGAAACCTAAGTTTGCACCGGTTTGGTCATCAGCAAGTTTGTATTTTATTAATGAATCTAGAGCTGTACTAACATGTTAAATTAATGGTTTGAATGCATGCTTTCTTTTTTTTCTCTGACGTGTGATTGGAACAGGTATGACAAAAACTCACTTAGGAACACTTACTTGGAACTTGGCCTTCATGCTGCTGGTGATTTGCATCGTAATATGGATGTGCCTGGACAGAAGCAAAGTAAAGCAGGAGTGTAAATTAATGAAAGAGCACAGGCCTGTAATTACAGGTCACACAGTGCCTGACAGAATTACAGAGAGACTTTCTGTTGGGGAAGGGAGCCCTGTGTTCTCTCCTCCAGACAGAGACTTGCCATGAATGATCCATTTGTGTTGAAGCCCTGGATGTACATCCAGGCACCAGCCTTGCTCCTCTCCCGGAGGGAATTCTCTTACAAACCTTTCCTTGGTGTGTTACTTGTGTTACTTATATCTGTCTTAATTGTAATTTTTTTTCACTGTTTCCTTCCTTTATCACTTGAATTAGGAATTTCCTGAGTGTTTGGGAAGTATTTGCCTTGTAATGGCTGCAGCCACAAATAACACCTTACTATTCAGTTTGAAAGCACTTAACAAAGCTGAAATTCAAAATATAACCAAGTTCCTCAACGTCAAAGCTGGGAAAAGAAACCAAAAGCTGTTGCCCCAGAAGAACCCAGTGGCCAACAAACTTGCTCATCTCCTCAAACTTTACAATGACAGGTTTTATACATTCCTAGGATTTTTCTTTTATAGACACACTTCTCATACACGTGAGCTTTACAAATTTAAGCAAATGTGATGAGCAGAACCTTCTATATCAAGTCTTTACATCGGTCAATTTTTTTTAGGGGTACAGCTGAAAGTCACTTATAAATAAATACAAAATTCTGGGAAGTCCAAGGCAAACAGGAGGAAAAATTAAGGCCTAGGATGACACAACACAAAGGGTTCTGTTGTAACCTGTGTAAGGTATTTTCATGGCCAGTCTGGGCAGAGGACGATTTAGGATTTGGTAAACTTACCTGGAAAAGAAAGGTTTGGTAATGTCCTGAAAGAGGCAGAAGCATTTATTATTCATGACTGCCAATTCAGCACACTGCTGAGCAGTGGATTATCAGTGTGTGTGGCTGTTTGAAGTCTCCAGCACGGCAGAAATGCTGCTTTTTGTTGAGGAACAGTGATGCTGCACAGTTCCTGGAAGGTCTTCAGCCACATTCCTAGAAGAAAATTAACCATGAGTGGAAGAAAATTGTCAGCCTGTCACCCCTCATTTCCAACTGTGCATTTGTCACAGATCTGACAATGTTCAATTCAACATGGGGTGATAAAATATTTTTCGCTGTCTGCTGTATTAGGAGTGACCATTTTGCTGTCATATGTTCCAATTACATTCAAATGTCTCTGGTTCATTTTTCTTAGCTCTTGTCTTCTTTTCCAGGCAAAAGCTGATGGCTAATAAAATTCACATTAGGCCTAATTTATTTTTGCTGGGTGAGGATACCCTTTTTCACCATGCAGAAAAAAAACTTCAGTCAAACTGGGTGTAGCTCACCACCACTCCTGGCCATAGTGCTGCTACATCATACCCACAACAGGCCAGTTTTAGCTGTGAAACAAGAAAAATAAAATATCATGCAAAGATAAAATATCGTGCATCCATCTCATGTTCAACAAACTTTTGCATTTCATATTATCTTTAATGCAAATGATCCTTCTATCCTGAAATTTTATAGTGAAAAAGATCAAATGTTTTATGCAATTCAGAACAAGGCAATTAGTTCAGAATAAAATTCTGATTTATGTGCCTCTCCTCCCCGTGTTTTTTAAGGAAAAGAAACCCAGAGCCTAACAGCAACAGATGGAAACTGAAATAAATAAACACACTGTCTACCAGGATTATTGCCAGCCAGTTAAAAGTCTTTTTCAGATGATGAATACTTTATTTAATAGCAACAATTTAATCAACAGTTGACTCAAAATAATTAAAATTCCAAGCTCCAGAATAGTTCTTTTAAATATAAACCAGCAACTTCTGCCAAGAAAAAAAAAAAAAAAAAGGAGCTTCCTTCTGGCGTGCCCAAGCACTCCAGTCAAGGTAAGGAGACTCAAACAGGGAAGTGCTACAGAAGCTCTGTCCTACCAGTATCCCTGGAGAGCCCGGTCCAGCTGGGAACTGAGTCAATGATCTTTGCTTCAATAAGCATAGAAGGCCCCAAAATATCATGGCAATGTGCTAATTTTGCTGTTTCCAAGTCAGGGGTAAAAAATGTACCTGTCATCAATCCTTACAAGTGAGTCAGGGCAGCAGTGCTGCTGCCGCTGCCATGAAAAGGGCAAAGTAGGAAGTTTCCTCTTGGTTACTAGCACAGACACTTGTCCAGGCCAGCATGTCCCAATTATCTTGCTCCACCCCTTTTCCCTCCACAAATGAACCCTGTCATGCAGTTCCTGTCCTTATCAGCCCCAAAGCAAGAATCGTGCAGGCAAAGTGTGCTGCTTCTAATCCCAAGCCTGCTCCCGTGCCCTGAGTGCCCCTTGTGCCATTTCCAGAGGCGTGTGCCCGCCTCCCACCTTGGGAAACATTGCAGAGAACATTCTTGGCCTCCTGTGTTTATACAACTTGTTGCCACAGGATCCTCAGTGCAGCTTTGAATGGAGCAGGGCTGCTACTTGAGCCCATTTACCAGATCAGTGAAAGATTCTGCTGTTCCCCTGCCAGGCACAGTGAAATCATCCTTGTCACCCTCGGCCTGTCCACAGTGCCCACCCTTGATCATGGCATCTGTCAGTGGAACAGGAAGATGGATGGTGACACCCCAGCTACGTGGCACCTACTTGAAGTCTCACTGTGTTTACTGTGGTTCAAATGTCCAGCAATCTTTCTGCACAGCAAAACCAACAAAACCATGCTCAAAATCAGCTGTGTCCTCAGCACATTTCTATTCCCTGTAACACTTCATGCTCTCAAAGCAAGGAGGCTTTGATATCCTTTGGGAATGAGCTCCCCAAGTTCACCCTGTATTTCATCACGTGCACGTGCTGATTCCATCAGGGTTGTGCAATGCCTCCAAAGTTCTTGTGTTAGAGGAGCTGCTGAACAGCCAGTCTTTATCTCATCTCACTAATGGTTTTATAACCTCTATTGCATTCCAAGTTGTCTCTTCTCTGAACTGAAGGCTTCTGGCATAATCATCTCTTTCTCACACTGATCAGCCCTGGGATCCACACAGAATTATTGCACCTCCTCTTGCAGACTTTCTAATCAATTTCTCTCCATGAGTCACTGATGGTATCTAAAAATTCTTTATCTACAAATGCAGCCTTTGTGTTTTGTCTTGTAAAATTACAGGTGACTTGTACCTGAAAATGTCTTGCTGCTAGAAAGGTCATCTTTTGTAACAGAGATTACTTCCCTGTCACCAAAAGTTACTTGGTTTGTAAATTAGTTTTACCGTAGATCAATTGCAATGAATAAATGTTTCCCTTTTTTTAATGTAAGAGCTGCTAACAAGATGTCTCTCAAGAAAATGCAGCTAAATGCAATTTTAAATAGAGAGAATTTTGGTTCAGTATCAGGAAGGAAGGAATATTTCAAGTGTTGTGTGCTTGCCAGGTGAAAAACTCCTTGTGGTTAACTGAGTCTAGGTGTCCAGTTGGATTTACCATCTTCTCTGTAAAAATATAAAACTGAATCCAGCAGTTTGTAAACAAGCCAAAAAAAACTTGCTTCCAAATGGGAAAAAAAGCAGGAAGGAAAATAAGATCACAACTCTCAGGTACTCCTTATCAATACACAATATAGAGAGCAAAGCTGTTTGTAAGGATGTGAGAAGCCAGAGGGGAAATGGGGAAGGGAGGGCAACACTTCCCTGTCACACTACAGTCCTACAGTCACATCACTCCGACCTCAGCTGCTGGAAGAAATGCAGTGCTGAGCAGAGTTCCAGCTAAAATTCATCCCTGGAAACAGCAACAACTGAAGCCTGTTCTCCAGCAGGCTCATGCCTGGCTGTTGACTGAATTGTTTTCAATGTTTTCATCACAATTCTGCATCACGAGTTCATCCCTCTCTGATGACTGTCTGAAAACTGACAGAGAAGAGAACCTTTAACTGAAAGGTGAATCTGGGGCTTTCTTTTGTGGGTTCTTTGATGCACAGGTTGAGCTCATCTTTAATGCAGCATCAGTCTGTGTATTTTCCCTGCTCAGAACAGAAATGACTGGTGTGTCCTACCTTTGAGATCTCTACACCTGGCTCTACAATTATAAGGGACAAATGAAAGAACACTTGGAGCAGCACGATCCCTAACAGACAAAGCTAGAAAAGAAAAATAATCAATAATACGTATTTCAAAACATCTGAACAAGTGTTATTATCCTGTAGCTTGTGTTAAAGGACTTGCAGTGTTCAGCTTTACAAGCACACACAAGAAGGTGCCATCCCTGCTGAAACCTGCTTTTTCCGTGCATTATTTCATTATTTAGTCCTGATCCATCTACACCAGCACTCAGTACCAGAGCAGCTGCATGTGCACAGGGACACCAAGTACAGGTGTAAAGAAACATTCTGAGTGGGTCTCACAAATACCAAGGAAATGCTGGATTAAAAGAGATTCTTTTGTGCTGTTTACACCAGTTTTCCTGCATCCCTATTTCATTGACCCATGTTATGAAAAAAGGCCAATCATATTTCCAGACTTGCTTCAATCCATTTTACAGACAAGAAAAGCCCAGCTGCACATTTCAGGCCATCATGAAATTCTCTCTGTGCACAAGAGAAGACAGTTTTTCCCCCTCCTGTAACCAATTCCTGCAAAATGCAGCAAGTATCAGATATCTACCTAAGGATTTCTACATGAGAGGAGCAGGGTAAAGCTATGAGCCTTGCAGAACATCAGACAGCCTCACACAGAGGTTTGATGTTTCCCATTTTTGTTCAGAGAGAGAAATGAGTCAGGCACACTTGACCCTGGTTTGCCTTTGGATCTCAGACATGCACTATTTAATTATCATTAAAATCATACAAGCATGAAAGAAGCAATAAGCATGCATGGATTATTTGTTTGCTAACACTTACATGACGAAAGGCGGTCCTAAAGGGCTTGGAAAAGTAAAGCCATAGATTTACTCTACCGTTGCCAGTCAGACAATGCAAGTGTTGCTGTGTTCTGATCCCTTTTGTAGGCCAGGATCCAGTGTGTCAATCAAAATTCTATTAACTGAAAAAAATTGAGTTGGACACTCCCAAAATCAGAAGATTTCCTTTTAGTACTGATTTTATACTCACTGATTATTTTGGGGTACACCTGAAGAGGAAGCTTAGAAGTAAAATTCCCTTCCTTTCAGGGCTCTTTTGAGGGAAAACTGCCTAAATGTGTGCCATTGTAGAGCTACAAATCCAGCCTTAAAAAGCTGAAGCAAGCCTTCTCACTAGTGATCAGAAGGGATTCCTCATATCTCTGTTTTCTGGAACTCATTTCTTGTGTTCACATTACTCCATTTGCTGCTCCAGCCTTCTCCTTTCTCTTCTGTTCCTAAAGATCCCATTTCTCCCCTTTCCTCCATATCTCTCATTGTCTTGTTCTCCTTACGGTTCCTAAACACTAAAGTTCCTAAACACTACAGTTCCTCCACACTAAAGCCTTCTCTCAGTGGGACTGTAAGGAAGGGTGATCATCAAAACAAGAAACAGTTTCCCCTTCCCACTGTTTGGATGTGAGGATCAAAAATAATCACAAGCCAGCCAGGTTTAAGCACACTAGAAGTACACTCTTGGTGAGAGCAGGGGTCCTTCCAGCTCCTGTGTGACTCCAGGAGGAAAGCACACATCTGCTTCCTGCCATTTGTCCTCTCATATCCCCCCAACATGCACATTGTTATGTTGAATGTTCCCATTAGTTTATGGATCTGTCATCGCAAATGTGTCTCATCCCTGATTAGGCCGACTGATGCAATCTGTCCCTACCTCTCTTCCTGGGGCAAGGAGCAGAGTCTGTGTGTGCAGTACTTTTTCTGAACTAGTTTAAATTTAAGTCCCCGCCACGTTTGCTGTTTTGTGATTTAACACGCCAGATATTTCATACAGGAAACACTAGAAACATTTAACAGTTATCAAAAACATGGAACTATTCTAAAGCTGCTTAACTATCACCCATATTCCCTCAGTTCCTCAGGACAGAAGAGCTTCAGCACTGTGTTGCAGCATAACCTCGTGCAAGGCAGGTCTGCACTGGTGCTATGGCAGCCTCACACCAACACTTTGGACCTCGTTCAGCTCTGCCAGACAGAGGCAAAGGCAGCAGGAGCTGTGTCTGCACTTGTCAGGACAGAGCCTGTCCCTGTGTTCCTACAGCCCTCCAGCCTCTGCATTCAGTCCTCCGAAATTCTCTGGGGTTGGGCTGGTTTTGACCAGGAGATGAGACTTTGTCCTTGGCGTCTGTCAGCCACGCCCTGTGGACTCTCCAAGACTGTGGAAACAAACACCAGTGCAGAGCTCTACTTTCTCGAAGAATACACAACTAACTTCTGCCAAATTTATTTTTTTCTCTTTTTAGAAATAAATCCATAGTTACATTACATTCCCAACTCCTCAGGTTCTACTTTGACATGTTTTATATTGCTCCCACGTTCAGAAAATATAAAAACTAACAAAAGTTAGAGTTTAACTGTACAGTAGTATAGCAGGAAAGGAAAAAGTTAGACATCTACATTTAACTACTTTCAGTGGCTCAGCAAACCAGACCTGAGCCAACACTATGCTCCTCCGAAAAACTTCTTTAAACCAAAATCCTTGCACAAACAAGTTTCTTCATTGACAATAGATGAGTGTATTCTTATCAGTTGATGATGGCCTATCTAGTAATATTAGAATTACAGAAGAGATCTATGCAAATCAATTTCTGGAGTAATCTCTAGTTCTGTTTATCTCTAAACTACTGCTCTGCTTTGCCTTCATAAATAAAGTGGCCAAACCCAAGACAAGCTAAATGCTTCACACATCAAAATAGAACCTCTGCACAATGTACCTGAAATGCACAGCAGTTTGCATGACCTGGGAAACAGAAGGGGAGCATGGAGCAGAAGCTGTTAGCGGCACTTTCCCCATTTAAGGTCTGCCCACTGCTGCAGGCAGAGGAGTGAAGCTGTAGGACACTGGTGGCAGCACTTGCCGGGTGCAGGATTTGTCCATCTGCAAACAGAGCAGATACTTGTCCCCTCACAGCAGGGACCGCATGTGGTATAACTCAGTTTCAGGTCAGAATCAGCTCTTACTTATGGAAACAACCCCTTTGTAACACAAACAAAAGACTAACACAACTTCTAATTTTAGAAGGTGGCTTGCATGGGATCTGCATGTGCTCCTGAGAGGTGACCTGCTTTTTATGTGCTGGATCAGTGCTTCGTGACCCGCTGGATGTTGTTTTGAAGAGTTTTAAGAGACGCTAAAGTGAGATGGCACAGACAGTGCAGGGAGGCACTAGGACCCAGCAGAGCTGAGGAGTGGGATGGGGGGCGATTAGCCTGCAGCTCTGTGCCCTCAATGCTGACTCACATCCTCCAGCCTCTGCTGCGAAAAAGGGGAAAAAATATCCACAGTACTTTAACTTATGTTAAAACATGGCTTTAAAATCAAGTTAAGCTGAGCAAGAAACAGTTAAGTTCACATAGAAAAAAAACTGGCTTCTGATCAGAAGGAGGAGGAGTTTGGCTTTCAGTGATTTTGAATGAGAAGTAAATCCAGGCCATAGTGAAGCTTCCTGCCCGAGTCTGGCCGCCTCAGGGGTCCCCTCAGCAGCCCCAGGGTGGCTCCCAGCACCCCTCTTTAACAGCCAGCACCCTTTATTTCCATGGCATGGGGGAACACAGCGAGCCAGCCATCCCCCCACTGCCAAAGGAAGCGGCACATCGGCTCCCAGCACAGCACCCCTACAGCCAGCACCCTTTATTTCCATGGCCGGGGGGAACACAGCGAGCCAGCCATCCCCCCACTGCCACAGGCAGAGGCACATTTTCAAGCCATTACAGGTTTGGTCACTAATTTGGCTTGTGTAAATTGCAAAAGGATTGTCTGTGCTGTAAAAGGGGGCCGGGGAACCTGCACAGTGTCCCAGAGTTTGCCAAAGCCACTGTCACAGGATGGCATTTTGTGAGATACATAAAGACCACGCGTTTTGAAGAGTCCTTTCAGTGCAACAGGTCCCAGAGGGCCTCTGCATTGCAGATTCGTAGAATCACTGAGGTTGGGAAAGACCTCCGAGGTCAAGTCCAGCCATTTAACCCCTGCAGACATGACCCCAGTGAAGGTCAGTTACAGATGTTGGGCCAGAAGCCTTGACACTGGGCAGAGCAGCACCAGGGGTTTGAAAAGGCTGCTCTTGCTGCTCCAGTGGAATTAGAATCCTACCAGTAGGGATTCCTGCCAGGAATCCCTGTCTCACATACAGAATGCAACCAGAGCTCAGTGCTGTCCACCATTTAACCCCCTGACTCGCTGCCTCTGCCCTCACACCAGTATGAGCAGATCTGTTAATGTTTGGAGGGCGTTTTTTCTAGAAATAACTCCTGTTAATGCTGAGCAGTGTTACCCTTTGAACACCTGCCTTCACCTTCTCCTCCCTAAGTAACTGTGTTTTTCACTTCCATATCTTCAGTCCCTTTTCCCTTTTTGATTTTTCAGCCTCTGCACTGGGTTGTTATTTTGATTTTGGTTTATTTTTCTTTTTTTTCTTCTGAGATTTTGTGAGGACATGAAAGCCAATGCATGAGAGGCTTACAGTGGAAATGGCTTAACAACCTGAACCTGAATTTTTGTCTCTGATTTAGTGGTGAAAAAGGCAAGGCAGGATGTACACTCAGCAGAAGGAGGATGCTCATCAGCTGACACATAACAGAGGAAAGTTATACTTACTGAGACCTGAGCTGTTTAACTTTCCTGAGGTATTGAGAAGTGCTCTCCAGCACTAACTTTCTGTTGCCTGTTCATTTCTGAATCAGACTCACATTGTGGCCATTATTTTGACTTCCCCATTATTCAATAATCTATAGTTCCTCTCCTTGCATTAGCCTGGATTCTACTTTGAAAAAGTACTTTTGGATATCAGAAAAAAATGGCCTGCAAAAAAGGGTTAAAATTTAGGCAGAGCAAATGTTTGAATGCTTCAGGAAGCATTTCCTTTCTGGTGAAAGAAAAAAAAAAATCACACAAAGAAATTAGTTTTCTGCTTGCTTCTCTGGCCTAAGGTTTATTTTCTACTTCTCCCAGTTTTCCAGGATTCCAATAGCCCTAGAGGGTTCAGTAGTACTGCTTTGTCCAACTCTGTCTTAGGTGCAGAGAAAGTCCATTTCGGCCTTCCAGTACCTGCAAAGAGCCCACAAGAAAGATGGAAACAAACTTTTTACAGGGGCGTGGACAGGCAGGACAAGGGGGAATGGTTTCAGACTGACAGAAAGTAGGTTTAGGTTAGATATTGGGAAGAAATACTTTCTGTGGGGGTAGTGAGGCCCTGGCACAGGGTGCCCAGAGAAGCTGTTGCTGCCTCATCCTTGGAAGTGTTGAAGGCCAGGCTGGATGAGGCTTGGAACAACCTGGGAGAGTGGAAGGTGTCCCTGCCTGTGGCAGGGGGATGGGAGTGAGATGGGCTTTGAGGTCCCTTCCAAGCCAGGCCATTCTAGGATTTTCCACTTCTGTGCTGGCTGTGAAGAGGTCCTTCATGCCAGCAAGTCCCAGCCTCAGCTACACTCCCACAGCACAACCTCCAGAATGGTTTTGTTCAAGAACTACTACAGAGAGAAGCAACCCTTCCTTAGCTGCACAGTGTTTGCACAGCAACTGGTATTTTTACAGGCACCAGAGTTGCTGCACATCTGTCACCTCTGCGGTGTCCCTGACGCAGGTGCTGGGTGTTCCCGGAGGGACTGGCTGCACGTGTGGCACTCCTGCTCCGGGATGGGCAGCACAGCCAGCTCCTTCCAGAGGCACCAGCCTGCTGCTCCTTCCTCACACAGCTCCTCTGTTCACCCTCCTGGAAATTCTGGGCTGCAGGACAAAAGGGCTGTGTTTAGAAAGCAGCAGAAGAAAGATTTTGTCATTAATGCTACAAATTAGGTAACAAGTGGCATCAAATTCAGTGTCTTGCAAGAAATCAGAATCCCATATTTCCAGGTGTTCTGGACTGGGCAGCAAAGTATGAAGCATTGCCTCTCCTCTAGGCCACATTCAGAGACTGACAGTCACTTGTTTCCATCTCTGCACCCTGTTTTCAAACATTGTGTCTACAGTAAAAGTCACAAAAATCTCACTTGAGTGTCTCTCTCTCTCTTCACTAAGGAGGAGACGTGTCTGAACATGGCCCCAGGAATCCAGAATTAATGAATATTTTATAGTCACATTTTAAGGACATGCACATAAATAAGAGGCCTGCCTAACTGATATTTATTCAGAGTTGCTGCCTTAATAGGACACCAAGTTAAAGAAAAACATCAGCAACTATAGCTAACAGGGGAAGGGGAACAGATAAATACAAAATGCACACACAACCGTTATCACAAACTTTCACTGTGACCAGGAGAAGCACTGCTTTTCCAGAGTTGGCAGCCTAGAACATTGTGATGTGGATTAATTTACCCATCAATAAAAATCTAATTAATTTACTAGTCAGCTGTTAGTAGTTTGATCAAAATGTTAAAAAAACCCTGTTAACAGAGCAATTCAGGAGGGCCCTATAGCTCCCTGGTAGACGAACGAAGGCCATAATTCCAATTTGGTTAGAACCTGGAGTTATGTGAGATAACTTGTATTAGCAGTGTTGTCTCAGATGGTATTTGTGACCCTTAAACATCTCCCTTAACCTCCCCAGGCCCCAGCTGGAAGGCATGGAGGAGGTTATTTCTGAGGAAGTAACACTTTTCCAAGCTGGGATCTCAGAATGATTATTTGTGAAAGGCTTTTGTTTCACTGATAGGATTTGAGTAAAGCTATTCCCACAGTACAATACTTTTTAGTCCATTCCAATGCACCTATGAAACAAGCTTGGAAAACAAGCTTGGAAAACAAACTCAGAGAGAATTAGAATACAGTAATTTCTAACAGAGTAAAAAAAGTTTCTCACAAGGGGGAAATGGGGAAAACTCAACTTCTCTGCTGGAGGACTATTTCTCAGGTATTTTCCCTCACTGACCATGTGACAGACCTTGTTACTGCAGACCAGGAACCTGCTTCCTAGAACAGCCACTATAAATATGACATCACAATAATTAACCTTCCTTTTATTTCTCTGCCTGAATGACATTACAGTGGAAAGTCTAAGATAATGTGCTCGTTAACTTTTCCATTCCAAAATTATGTGAAGCCATAAACTGACAGATTCAAGCAGAAGTATTTGAGGTAAGCTCCATTCGTCTCATTTTTTCCTGGGTTGTCTGCTCAGCATAAGAGACAACGTGTTTTCCATGAATGAGGCAACAATTCCATACCAAATACTAACCTGAAATGTTCTCTTCTGTACCTACTTCACCCTAAAGTGGCTCATTCAATCATGGGAGGCTTTTAAGCAGAGAGTGGAGCTGCAGCCATGACTAAGTGACAGTAATGAGACCAGACAGCTTAAAACCTTGATATTGTTTCTGCCTCATACCCAAGCTGACACCCCACTGAGATCCTTCCACATTTGCCTCCCTTTATGATACTGCAAAAGGCACAGCTCATCAAAAACAACAACATTAATGAGATTTCTGTTGGGATTGCAATACATTTTTCTATTGGGACCATTTGGACACTACTATTTGCCTAATTATTCCTCTCCTAATTAATTCTGCTGGCAGTTACAGATCTTCAGTTGCATAAATACTCTCCTGTGTTTGTTCAATTAAGTGGAAAGATTCCTGTAACCTAATATGTTAACATTAGGATAGAAACAGCTGCATAACCTCCATCCAATACAGAAAATCCTGGAGCTCTCTAAAGGAAAAGCCTATCAAAGCTCCTTAGACCCCGTATTTTTTCCCCTGTAGTTTCTTGTAGTTTTAGAAAGTACATTAAAAATATTTTTTTCCATCCTTCAGAGCTGGTAAAAGGTATTAGATTACTCGTGAGTAAAAAAATAGTATTTCTTTGGAGAGCTACATGGCAAAGAGCTTTACTACACCAAATGATACCACTTAAATCTTTAAAGGTTTAAGGAATAAGAGTTCAGCACGCTGCTGCATGATCCAGCATCCACACACAGAGCTGGAGATCACAACAAAAGTTCTGGTGTATTTTGTCTTCCTGGCTTCCGTTCCAGTGGGGACAGAGAGAACTCATTTACCCAACTCTTTGGAGGAGCCTGTAGCACTGACAGTGTCAGCCTTTTGTCTCAGCAAATCTGGTAAAAATCCACTAATAAGAGACCCACAGAAAAATGGATTTCTCCCAGCAGGAAAAAGAATTTAATTGTGCAAAAGGACAAACTCTCTACAAGTGCCCACACGGCCCATGTCAGTGTTCCCTGACTGTTGCAGCTCCTGTGCTGACAGGCCACTTTCCATCCCAGGTCCTCCTACCCAGACCACCCCTCCCTCCTAACTTCAAGGTGCTTCAGACTTGCACCTTTCTAAACAGTAACTGTGGAGGAATATCTTCAGTAATTCCACGTCAGTGGTTTCCGTGCTTTCTGATGTGTGCACAACAGCCTGTTTGCTTTGGTTTATGACTAGTGATTTACACTAAAAATTGCCTTTCAGAGCATGAATGACATGCCAGCAGGTGAACACTTAGCACTACAGGCAGAATTAGCTTTTATGAAATGACAGTCTCAAATTTAGGGACGTATTTAGGACAGCCAGAGTTACACAGAGTGTCTCAGGAGGCCAGGGGGTGGCTGTAATTCAGTTATACCATGGGTTTGGTATCTAAATGTTCTTATCAGGAAAGCCTGCCATTTCAGCAAGGTAAAAGTAGAACAAGTGTTTTAACTCCACTGGATTTTGACCGTTCTCATGATTACTGCACTTTTAAAACAAACACCTCATGGCACACATACAGGCTGCTCACAATGTCTCCATTGGCACTCCCTATCACAGACTTATTTAAGTTTCCAGTTGGAAGCCATCAGCTTGGAAAGAGCTGGTTTAGGTATTTTAATGAGGTGCTGACTTAGAACCCAATTTTAATACTCAGAAGGAATAGCAGCTGATAAGTACCAGCCTGCAAGGCTACATGACACACATTACTTTTTCAGACTATAAACGGGATTATTGAGTGCTACAAAACAGAATTAGACTCTTCATTCTCTGGGACTGTGTGGATTAGCTCTAGGTTTTTCAAACATTATCAACGTTATCAATTTTATGCAATGCAAGAACTTCCAGCTGTTTCAGTTAAGACTGCAGTTAAAAAAAATCATGCCAATTAACCAAAGAACCTCACAAGATAAATATGACACTAACTTCTTTCCAAGGGACACATCCCAGTTAATACAAAACTCCTGTTTAATTGTTCAGCAATGAAGAGCCTCCTATGACTTAGCACTCCTGCTTATTTAGAGTTGTACAAAAGAGAACTACTCCACAGTAGGTTTGGCATGGATTCAACATTAGGAAATAATATACTGAATATTGAACAGGGATGCAGTAGATTATACTCACAACCAAAAAAAGAAAGCCTTGGATTTTTATCTCAATAGTTATGAAGCAGGAGAAAACTTTGATAGGAGAAGGATCAGGATCCTTACAACAAGATGGCAGTGAAAATAGAAGGTTCAGAATGTCCTTTGGGCTGTCTTCACCACAAAGATACAACCTTGGTTCCTAAATCCAGGTGTAGACACTTCTTTCCCCCATACCTAATCTAATCCCTGGTACTCAGGACATTCAAAGAACTTTCCACACCTTTTAACTTCTGCAACCACGTTTTTCCTTTCAGTTCCTCATGTTCCTATGTTCCTCATGGGAACATAGCAGTTTTCCAATGCAGTGCAGAGCACAGGCCTGTTATCCTACAAGCCAACTTCAGCCTCTCTCCCAGAATACAAACCCCCTCTTGAACCTCTCTCCTTCACCCAGAGCAGCACAT
>NW_008238633.1:3235641-3235952 GCF_000691975.1 Corvus brachyrhynchos
GACAAAACTCAAACTCAGCTGTACATTTTAAATTAGGCGGTTAATAGCAAATACCTGTGCACTGTATTAAAATATGCACCTTTCTTGCCAGCCTTATCTCTCTTCCTGAGATAGTCTGACTGGTGTACATCTAAATAAACTGAGCTCAACTTGGATTTCATCTCAACTATTACTTAACTTTTAAGTAACACAGAATCATAGAAGGGGCTGGGTTGGGAAGGACCTTAAACACCATCCAGTGCCACCCTCTGCCCTGGGCAGGGACACCTTCCACTATCCCCGGTTGTTCCAAACCCCATCTAAGCCGGGCC
>NW_008238633.1:3236013-3246222 GCF_000691975.1 Corvus brachyrhynchos
CTGTGCCAGGGCCTCACCACCCTCACAAGGAAGAATTTTTTTCTAGTATCCAATCTTAACCTATTCTCTCTCAGTTTGAAGCCATTTCCCCCTATCCTGTAACTCCATGCTCTTGTAAAAAGTCTCTCTCCATCTTTCTTGTGGGCTTCTTTCAGGTACTGGAAGGCCACAGTTCAGTCACCCTGAAGCTTCTCTTCTCCAGGCTGAAGTACACTGATTTTATTTAAGAGTGGAAGGGTTGAGGTAGGTGGATGTGGGAAGACATTGGTATGTTTTTCTAGTTACATCAGCTGATTTTTTTTTAAGACATATCTCTATTTTTAGAAAATTGTGTCTCCCCAACACATGTATTGGACACATAGTCAGTGAATAAATAAGTACCTGAACTTGCTTCATTCACTACTGAAGCAGAAGAGGCAAGGATCTTCCATTGTACTGTAAAACCTCAATCTGGAAACTGCAATTCAGGTACAGTTCTCCTTCCTTAAAGGGAAAAGAAGAAAGAAGAATAATCATTCATCTGATGATGACCAGGAAAGGGACCAGCAATTTGTGCTGGGCTAAAGCCAGCAGCAGGTATATAAATTCAGATACATCCTGAATTGGAGCTCCTGTGGGCTAAAGCCAGTACAAAACATTCAGATACAGACCATCTTCCTGAACTGGAGCTCCTGCTGTCCCAATCATCAAAATGAAAATGTGCATGTTCCCAGAAGTGCAGTTCTTCTCCAACCCCAAAATTTGTCCCATCCTACCCCCTCTCCTCCAATGAACAGAGGACAATCGGTGGTTAAAACAAGCATGGGTAAGAATGTAGTAGCACTGCTGCAAAACAAGCTTTAGCGAGGCCTGGTGATAAATTTGCTGTAAAACAAGATGTAAGAATAGCCCTTGTCCTAAAAACACTGGAACAAGTAGATCTAAATCTTGTACAAAGTAAAGCTGAATTAGAAAACAGGATTGACCACATGAACTTGCCACCTGCCTCTCGGGCAGGTCCTGCCACCTCGACCTCAGAGGCAGCAGATGAGCACTATCTCAACACTCAAAGACTCACACAAGTTAGCTCAGATCACCAATTTAAATCACAAAGCTGCTCTGCCTCACTTTGCTCGGAGCAGGACACTGACACCATCCCTCTGGATGCCTTGCAAAAGGCAGCGGTTACCAGCAGGGAGAGGATTAGAAGCTGTCAGTGGGGGGAAACAAACATCCAGCTACAGCTTTATGTATCAAATGAACATTTCCATAGCAACCACTGACTCGATCAGCCCGATTTTCAGGGTCGAATTTGTATTTATTAAAGAAAAGAAGCATAGAATGTTAATTTGAGCCTGTTACAAACGGTAAATAATCTGCCTGTTTCAAAAAACTACTGGGCCATAAATTAAATAAAGAACTATAGCAGATTAAAGTGTTTGGTTTTGTGCATTTCTTTGGGGCTATACATTCACTCATTTCTGTTGGTAAGAAATTAAGATTGAATTTTACGTGATCTGTTTAAATTCCTTTGCACACAACAATTTTAAGAAGTTGAATTTTAACTAAAACCAGTAATAATAATTCAAAAGTAACAATGCGTTATCTTTTAAAAACCCAAACCTGATCAAGTTTGCAAGCATCTGTTCTCCCTAATTTTTCAAGGTTTGTTATTATTATCCATCAGGAATGAGTGTGCTCCATAAAGTTTAAAAATATTGGGGGTTGGACTAGATGACTTCCAGAGGTCCCTTCCAACCATCTTCTCTATAGCTAAAGGAAAGAACTGACTGGTTTCTATTTTCTCCAACTATTTGTTAATTAACATACATACTAATGACAACATATAAACCAAACTTCCATTGTCACATACTTCAGTAATCACCATTAAAACAATGGTCTTGCACATTAAATTTTAAAACACTTCAAGTTCATAGAATTTACTGGCAACCCAAGTATTCCCAAACTTTACATTCCCAGAACTATGAAAGATGAAATGGGAGCATAGCAAACTGTACAGATCAGATTCCATGGCCAGACAATCAGATGAAGGCAGGGAATCAATTATCTCAGCATCAACAAGTCTTCAGCTGAGTTTCAGCTGTTTATATGCAAGTAGAGGAACAAGTCAGAAAGGGCAATGCAAAAAAAGATACAAATGAAGATTTCTGTAATTAGCTGAAAATTCAGCTGAAATGAGGCACCACTAGCAACTCTTAGGTGTTTAATTTTGCTATCTTCCCTTTTATCGGCAGCACAAAAGTCAGCATTTCAACAACTGCTGTATTTTCCTGTCTGAAACATGGCTTTAGAAACAATTTCAGGGGAATTATGGCTGTTTGGTGTGTTCAGAGAGCCAGATCTAGAACAAATAGTACTCCACAGAATCCCTGAACACGTCTGGAATAAGTGGTTAATGAACACATCCCTGAAGGCTTTCTGGGACATTTTAAAGCTTTCACATGCTGCAGAAGAGAACTTGGACTCTGACATGGACTCTGACAGTATTTGTGGCTATTTCTGTAGGAAGGATTACCCTCTCTGAGTATTTTCTGTGAGTTCTGAGTGTCAATGCCTGTTACATGCCAGCAGTCATAAGGTTCACTGGATCAACGTCTAGTCCGTTTATTTGTGAAATAAGCAGCTTTAATAACCCTTCCTGTTTCAGTTGCTTCTCCAACAAGAAGGCTGGCAACCCGCTCATACAAAAGATCTGCTCATTTTCAGTATCTGTACGTTTTTGGGGCAGTCACTGAAGCTGTCATTCGTGGCTTGTCACCCTGGTCCGGGATGGCAGGACAAGCAGTACACTGACTCAGGGTCCTGTTTATAAAATAAGCTCTCACCAAAACTTAAATGGGGGGAGGCCTGGTATGAAATAGTTACAGAACTTTTGATAAGTGAACAAAATCACAAAACTGACACTATCTTCTAAAAGGCCAAGGCTGGCACCTTTGCTCTTTGTACAGGATTGTTTTCACTTTCTGATCTGATAATAATTTAAAAAAAAAAAAAAAAGCAGAGGAACAAGATAGAAATCAGGGACTTCAAATTGCAGAGAAGGGGTGAGATAATCCTACTAATTATTTTCTAGAATTAAGCAATATGAAATGCTATTGAGATAAACAGGTCACTTTTTTCCTTTAACAGTGGAGATTAAGAAGAAGTTAAAAAAAAAAAGTAAAAAGAGAAACCAAGAAGGGCAGCTGAGCACAAAAGTCCACTGACAGCCTGTAGGAGACTGGCAACTCAGTTTTATTTGTATTCTTAACATCTACTCCTGCTGCCAAGGCTACCGAGTTGATCTGCCCTATTTGCAGCACAAGAAGCCAGAGCCCAACACAACCACAGCACTGCCAGGCCTGGAGGTGAAGGCACTGCTTTGTTAGGGGCATTCCCATGCCCGAATCCTCAGTAAACGAAGAAAATCACCAATGGCAACTAACGCTGAGTAAACACAAAGCACATTTCAATGGCCGGCTGAAGTGCCCAGAGGAGACGGATATTAACCACCCTCACACTCATCCTCAGGACAGTTTTGTGTCCACATTTGAGTTCTTCCCTTGAATGTTGTTTGGTTTGTTAAAACTCAGAAGCTTAAAGTAACAGTGCCCAGTGCAGTTATTAAACCCAAAAATAGCTCTCTAACAATTGTTAATTTATTTCCCATTGCCGTGTCCCAAGACTTTTATCTTAGGTCACAACAAAGGAATTCCAGCCTCCTGCCCATGTTAGACAGAGAGAGATTTTGAAATGACATAAGGACAACCATTATATGTTGGGAGGTTATTTATGAAGAACAGGAAGTTCAGGGGAGAGGGAAGGAAGTCTAATTGCTTTCCAAGAATAAGAAGAAAAACTTTTTAAAACCAGTATACTTTGCCATTTTATCTTTGCTTCTCTCCCAAGATAAAAGATCTTGCAGTGTGACTTTGTCACAATTGGTTTTGTATCTAGAAAATTAAAATGTCATTATTCTCCAAAATTATAAAGCTGCAAACTCTGAAATGAAAAACACCCAAACAAAACTTAGGGATTTATCAATTCAACTGCAAGATACATAGAATGCGACCTGCCAGCATCAGTTGGCTTGTTCTGACGGGATGCAAAGGCTTCCAAACCAGCACGGCATGCTTGAAAGACTCCTGTAGTAGATTCACCACAGTGGAGAAGTTTAGCAGGACCTGAGCAAACACAGAGATCATCGTTTCAGAAATCAGATAGAGGAAACAATTCTTCAAAGCTCTCTGCTACGGTTTCAGCTCATTATCTACCACAAGAAAAAAACGAAACAGACCTTTAAAACAGCCTATCAAACCAACGCTGGAGTTTTCAGGAATGAGTCATTTCACCTACTCTATGGGACTGGGCTTAAGCAGATCCCACCCTTGGAGGGAGCCTGGGAGCACAAATACAGAAGGGGCAATTCCACCCTGTCAGGAAGAGGAGCTGCTCTTTCCACTCTCTGTGGTCATACGGTTTTTCTTTTCCAGACTCAGAGGTTGGAAATTTGTTGTTAAATTACAGTTCTAACTAATTTAGGAGCTTTAGATATTGCTTCAATACAAGCTATTTTTATTACATCTCCTTTACATTGTAAAAACTATTGTCTTTAGAATTAAGTTTAAAGCACTACTCCAATATACAAGAAACTTTTTTACAAGTACTTTATCCCCTGGAGCTCAAATAAGGTTATGTAAACAGACATGCATTTGTGAGCATACAGAAGCTAAGAAGTCTTCTGTCTCAGTTATTGTCTAATTCTTTTTTGGTGTAAAACGCTGACACATTTGGTAGGTGCCAACAGGTTGAGTAATCCAACAGGCAACTCTCTTTTCACTACCTGCCATTACCTTCACAGCATGAAGACTGGTTTTTGTCAAAATAAATAAGGCTATTCCATATGACAACATATTTTCCCCCACTAACTCCAACACTGTACCCTGAAAACAGGAAAAAAAGTTAATTGCCAAGTTAACCCCGAAACTTTTTATTCGTTTAGAATTTAAAACACTGACTGCACAACATAATCTTGCTTCTTACTCTTTGCTCTCCCTCCTCTTCTTGTCAGTACAAAACACATACTTAGAATGTGGTATGTTCCCAGTTAAATTGTAGAACATGGCCACATTCAAGCATCCACAATTACCTGCGCTGAGACATAAAAGGATCATCATTTATCAGTCACTTTGCTTATGCAAAGTAGGTATTGCTTATCACACAAATGATAAGAGGAGTGTGTGCAGCAGGTATCTAGGAGAGAAAAATCTATGTGGATCTAAGGCAGAAAACATGCTTTTTACCTAAAAAAAAACCCCAACCCCCCCAGCTGTCTTCAAGAAACTACAGCATGTCAAATTCAGCTTTGCTTTTGCTTAGATCATCTCTCTTGGAAAGGCTGTAGATGTTGGAGGTTTTTTTCTTCCAATTTAAGCTTTTTCTAAAGCTGGGCTAGGAAGAAAACTGAGACTGCACATGTACACCTTTGACTAGAGTTTCCTAGAGGAGACAACTTCATCTAAGAAGCTTGTGAAGATACTCAAATCAATGGCTTCCCTACTTCTTATGCCTTTTTCCCCCACTGTGACTGCACTTCATTTACTTGTATTAACAGCACAGGTGAGAGTTAAGATAAGGAAAGGAATTTAAAAAGCTGTGATGTTTTATATCCCATTACTCAAAGTGCCACATACAAACCCAAGCTAACAGCCCTCTACTAGATGCAGGGGAAGTAAAATAAGATCTTGCACACCGGATGTCAGGTAGGAGTGAACATGTTTGTGAAAACTACTGTAGAACAGGTACTGCATCACGAGCGGCAAAAATTCCTTCCCGAGGAGATTCCAGCAGGGAGAAGATTGCAGACACTTGAATTAGGTTTTCAGGTACTGTTGCAGTCTGTGGGCATCTGACCCAAGGGCACAGCCCCCACACACATACACTTTGGAACATCTAAGCATGGGAATGAGTGCTCTGGTTTGCTAAAGAACTCCGTGTTCAGCAGCTTGCAGTGGAACTTCTAGTGGCAAGCACTTTACATTATTAGACCACACTAGTTGTCTTACCACTGAACACAATGAAAACTAAATTATTTTATCTGGAATTTTTGGTGATTCAAGATGTGACAACACAAATACTGTAACCTTACAAAAATTATGTGTATGGACATTCAGGTGAAAAAAACTCCCACAAATATTCTATTCATAAAAATGAAAGAAAAGTTCAACATTTGCACACTTGTTTTTACAAAATCAAAGGGGCAAAGGACTAACTTTCAACTGATACTCCACATTCTTAAGCAGAAGAAGTTACCAAATGTAACACTGACCATTAAACAAAGTAAAGGTTCCACCTTTCTTGAGATAAGCACCGGAAACACCACAAGCAATCAATCTCTCAGTGAGGTTATTCCTTGGAAAGGGGACTCCTCATTCCCCAAGGGTGCCATGTTCTGCTGTGTGCCCACAGGTCAGTGTCCTCACCCACCTCCCAGCCTGGCAGCTGAGCAACAGGGCTTTTGGCTTTGGGTAAGGCAGCATTTGAAACACAGATGCAAACTAGACTGTAGAATATGAAATACCATAAAGCTAAATTCAGGGACTTGTCAGACACAGCAGGTCAAGTTACGGAGCAGCACAAAGGGTTCCATGTTTAAGAACGTGTCTTGAAAGAGACACCACGTGTGTCTTCCCTGGAACTCAGCTGCTGGTACTGGACATTGGGCTCTCTTACCAATGCAGACACTGCCTGCTACCACACTGTCAAACAAACTTGAGAATTGGGCTAGAGATTGAAGGGGGGGGTGAACTATTAACAATTTGCCTAGCAAATGAGAACTGAATTTAAACAAAAGCCTGCCTTTTCCTCTGTTCCAAAACACAAAGTAATAGAGAGGAGGTTCAGCGATCCCTTTCTTCCATCATTGTATTATCCAGTGCCTCCAACTGTCTTAGATATCTGGAAGGTGGGGCCAGAGTTCAGGTCCTCAGCTTTTCTGACTCGCATTAACTCTTCGACCCCTGCCCATTCCTTAGGGTGCCAGGCTGCCTGGCAGAATCCCCATTCCAAGCCCAGCATCTTCCCTGACACCAGCGTTAGCCGCTTCTGATTGTGCAGCTGCAGCTCGGTACGAGTTGATGCAGCTCTCCAGCTCTGCAGCCTCCGTCTACTCCAGCCTTGTTAATCAAAATGCATGTTGGCAAACTGCAGTAAATGCCAATGAAATTTCTTCAGTGTCTCCTAAGTCCTCTTGAAAACTGTGTACATGGACATTCAGACGTTTCGCTCAGCTGCGCTGCACAGCTGACACTGCAGCATAGCTTTTCAGAAAGGCAAAGGAAAACAAAATACAGAACCTTCTCCTGGCACATGCAGGTCACAACTAAATGATTAAACAGAAAATGTTTGGTTTAACCAAGTTCTACTGCACAAACCAAAGCGAAAGCTTCAGGATATCACCTTATGCAGGGGGGGAGGGAAGAGCACATTAAAAATAAAAGCAGAGGAAGTGCCACAAAAGCTTCCACCACAGCAAGCATCTCTGCAATTGGCCGGGGCAGCTGTTGCTTCACAAACTCTGCCTGCTCCTACCCCACGGAGTAAGCCCTGCTCCCTGTTACAATAGGCTGAAGCACAGCATGGCAAGCTATGACTATCCCCAATGGCCATCCCCCCTCAAGCTAAGAACAGTAAGTAACAAGTTTGCCCGAGATCCTAAACCTCCCTCAAATTGAGCTGTGCACGGGCTGTGTGCGTCCACAAACGTTTCATGCTAAGCCTAGCAAACTTGTGTCATATTACTGCTGGTTTCCAAAGCAACAGAACATGGTTCAAATCCCTGCTGGGGTATTGTCCGATAAAAATCCCTTTCAAGTGCGTCATCGTTGTAAGAAGGAAAGCAGGAAAACAAAGGTGAGGCAATTTCAAAAGGTACTAAACTGAAGGCAGAAAGTAAATTAAACCCCCTCCTCAAAGAAAACAAGTCTTGGGTTTACAACTAAAATACCTTTCCAGGGGGTTCTTTTAGATTTTTAAATAAGAAAAAAAAGTTTTCCCTTTGTGTGGGACCTGTGTATTAAAATCAGGACAGACAAAACTGTACCTGAGTGCCTAAAAGTCTCACCTGTCCCAGGAGTAACTATTTTAATTGGTAATCAAAGGTGGGCCCTAGCCTGGAGAAAAGTGCTGCAAAAATACCTGCTGCTTTAAGATATGAAATGGAAAAGCTAACATCCTACCTCTTCAGCTCCTACTCTAATGCAAAGCAATGTTGAATTTGGAACAAACCCCAGAAACTTAATAAAATTAACAAGTTTAATGTCCTGACAACTGATATGCTGGAGCAAGCCCTGAAGGGCCCATGGGATTCAGTAATACACTTTGATCATAAAAAGAGGTATTAAAGTGAATGATCCCAAATAACAGGCCAAGCTGCTGAGAAAATTCCCTACATATAATTAAAAAGACTTAAGTTAATAAGGATGTCGCATTAATTCAGGTCCACCAATAAAACAACTCTAACAGCTTTAAGTGTCATCTTCAAAACCAGCATTAATGTGAAAGTGTTCAGCAGAAAGTCAGACTTAAATAGCCAGCACTAAAATTCGAGTCATTTGTGGTGAATAGGAAATTTCTTCTGCAATTACAAAAAGCAACTGGCCAAGAAGCCACAAGTCCTTCGCCACAGGAGTCACACGTGGAAATTAGAAGATATGCATTTTGGGGAATTGCATCAATACACAAAATGGATAATAAATAATTGCATGTGGAAAGAGGTTACCAATAAACTGAATTCTGTAAGTCTGGTTTGAACCTACACAAAGGCACAGTAAAATGACTGTAGGAGCCAGGCTAGCACCAGATTTGACTGCTCCAAGATTTAGAAGCCTTCTGGGAAGCCCAGACACTCGTTCAGTTAGTGAACCCACTCCAAACTCTGTGTTTCTATTTGGGTACTGTTGTACTCAGTCCAGCTGGGCTAAAGCTAACTAGAGAGATGCCTTCTGAACATAGCAAAGCCATAGCCTCAGGCTCACTGGACCTGTAGGGAGAATGTCCTCACTCCCGAGCTGAACAACCTATTTTTGGATTATACAAAATGGATGTCAACAGACCTGCTGTAATGAAACACTGGTTAAAAACAGCACCTGTCTTCAGCAAAGACATGGCCAGTGATGGCTTCCACAGATGCTCCTAAAATGCTCTGCTGCCCTAGTCAGTTTTCCAAAGGTTCTTCATGCATCAAGCTCTCTGGGGAAGGGCAGAGTGTGCACATGGCAGAGTGACATTAGGGGAGGAAGGAGAAGAAAACAGTATTACATAACAAAGAGCTAGCTTTTGAGTCTGGAAGCAACTTGCGGTCTCTTGTTTGGTATCCTTCTTTTGTCACCATCTTTCACACCCTCCCACTTACACTCCAAGGTCTGCAAGCCTTGTCTGGAAGCACATGGTGCCAGCGTGACACACAGCACAGTGCCAGTGCGATATACAACACTCCACACAGTGGCAGTGTGGCACACTCAGTGCAGCACTAGTGTGACACACAAAACTGCCAGTGTGACAGAGCTGAGGCACAGGCCAGGGTGGGGGGGTCTCTGTGTGCAGCTGACACATGGCAGCTGAGGTGTAGAAAAACACAGCTGTCAGTGTAAACAAGTCCGTTCTTTATCCTGTGTGCACACAGACCTTGGGCCTGCACAGCTGGCTGAAAGGCAGGCACATTGCTTTACCCCCAAAATGGTGTGGGCAGGGCACAGACGTGTAGGACTGGCTGCCTGGAATGCAGAGCTTGGGCACAGAAAGTCAAAGCTCAATAAGCACAGCCCTGTTGAAAATGCCAGGGAAGGGCAGAACAAGAAGGGCGATATTAAAGGCCATGCTCGCTCTTGCCAGCCTGGCCCTAGCTCATCCAGCCTGGGCCACGCAACACAAACCACCATGTGTGGGAGCTGGGGCCACCCTGACGGAAATCCGCCATGGAGCGGGACTTGGGGTTGTGACACCTCAGGAGAGAAGGGTGATATTAAAGGCCATGCTCGCTCTTGCCGGCCTGGCCCTAGCTCATCCAGCCTGGGCCACGCAACACAAACCACCATGTGTGGGAGCTGGGGCCACCCTGACGGAAATCCGCCATGGAGCGGGACTTGGGGTTGTGACACCTCAGGAAAAACCCGCCATGGAGCAGGGCTGGGGCTGCCACCCCTCAGGGAACCCTACCATGGCGCAGGGCTG
>NW_008238633.1:3246244-3247949 GCF_000691975.1 Corvus brachyrhynchos
CCCTCAGGAAACCCGCCATGGAGCAGGGCTGGGGCTCCCACCCCTCAGGAAAACCTGCCATGGAGCAGGGCTGGGGCTGCCACCCCTCAGGGAAACCTGCTATGGCAGCCACCTTCAGAGGCTTTGATGTACCTCTTTCTTGCTTTAATGCCCATCAAAGATCAGTTTAAGATCTTTGCAAACAAGCATGACATACAATGGTATTTAAAAATTGATCTAGTTACCAAAGATAAAGCCTGTTACCTCTAAACTTATCTTTTCATGATTGCCAAACAATACGTGAAAACAACAGAGAACTTTTCTTACATCTGACTTCAAACTTCTGTGATTCAAAATTCATTCTGAAGACAGGAAAAAAGAAAGCAATGAAAATAGGATGCAGGCAATCTTCACAAGGCACAGAGAAAAAACCAAAAGTTAAAGAATCTTAGAAAAAAAGGTTTTCTCAGTATTTTCTCAGTATTTGCTATTTGAACTTTTGTTGTCTTACTTGTTCCTCTCAAAACTGGGCACTTTACAGCTTTATTGTCTCAGTACTGTTATTCCCCAGTTGCTGACTTGCCATTTAAGCTCTGGTTTATTGGAAGTACACAGCAAGGGATTCTCCGTGGAAGAGAGTTGCACAAGCCTCTGGATTGCTGACCATTCACCTCTGCCAATGCTCACAGCTCTCTCTTAACATACCTGAGCTTCCTGTCTTTCTCTGAGGGAAAGATTCAGCTAAAGTCTAGGAAACAGGGCAGGGGAAACTAAAATCTCCCCTTAAGACACTTTCTGGAAGGCCTGCAAGGACCCTACCTTTCTGCTGAACAGAGGTGGTCATGATGCATGGTGTTGGCTGTCTTGCCCTAGGTGACCCCTCTATTCCAGAAGGACTTCTGTCCGCCTCATTCAGTTGTCTGTGCTTCCAGTTCCAGGGCCTCAAACCTGCTCTGTAAGGTATTAAACCTCTATGTCAACTGCAAGTTTTCAGAATAAGGCAGTTAGCATGGCTCTTACTGGGTTTTTTTGTCAAGCTCACAATATATTTTGAGAAGAAGAAAAAGGAGAGAAGGGGTACATACTACACAAGGATCCAGCACAGTCTCACCAGCTTTTTCATCTTGGGGTCTTGAGGCACAGTCCCAGCACTTGCAGTGCTCTGTCTTTTCACGTGTTCTGGTGACCGGGACCATCCCATGGTCAGGCCTGGGATAATTTTGGTGCCAAAGTCCTGTTGCCTGCAAACATCGGACTCTTTTTTACCCAGCTGGAGCTGATTTCGGCTTATTTGCTGACTTGACTTTATTATTTTTTTCCTTATCTTGGCAGTCTACCAGATGTCTTTGTGGCCCCTAAATTCTGCATCCTTTATATCCACTGTCAGTGGGCATCCTCCTTCCCATGCCTTGTTAACCTCCCTCTGGGTCTGACATCAGTGAAATGTGCCCAGCCCTGAACCTTAAAAAGACGATTCTAGCAACAAGTACTTTGCTTTTCTAACGCCCGGACATTACTTCGAGCTTGCAGACTGCTATGTGTGTCATAGGTTAAATGTCCCTTGTTGATCGGGCCTGAAACGGTGTAAAGCTCACGCATTAAAGGACATGCTTTCCTCAGGAAAGGGGACCTATCGCAGTTTGCAGCAGATCCGCGCCTTCCTGAGGGCCAGAACGTTCCCGGCGCCATTCCAGGGCTCAAGGCGCGCCCTTGTGGGCGAGCGCCG
>NW_008238633.1:3248122-3249238 GCF_000691975.1 Corvus brachyrhynchos
CGGGGCTATCCTGCCCCCGGGCCGCCAGTAGCAAGGACGGGTGGGACCTGCCGAAAGACCAGCACTGCTTCGCTGTCTTCAATAGATCGAGACAGTGGTAGCAAATATACTGCAAGCACCTGACATATAAAATATCATAGGTGAACCATAGAATTGAAAGGAAAATGGAGGTGTGCCAAAAGATAAGGGGGACAAAAGGGAAGACGGAAAAGATACTGAATCTTAATCTTAACAGTAATCTTTGCAGTAATCTCAAATATATCAGGGGAAACATAATGGTGAAAAAACGTGCTAAATGTTCTGACATCAGAAAGAGCCACCTTCATAAATCTGCAAGTATGTTAAAATCTTAAAAAGCAGTCCAGGTGTTCTTTTGCCCAGTCTATAACTGTCCTTATTCCTCAAATACTCCCTGTCCAGTGAGCTGAGTGCTTAGATTTCAGGGAAGCCCTGACTTAGTAAAAGAAGTCTGCCATTCTGTAGAAGTATCAATGCTGACCCCTGATGCATCAGTACAGATTTATTAGAAGGGAGATTTTTTTAGTAATGGGTTATTGCAAAATACACGTTTTCTGGTGGTAAGCTGGTACAAACATTTTTCTTTTTATGTTAAAACTAAAAAGCTGAGCGCTCCTTCTTCTCCAGCTGTCCTCGATGAAAATCCACGCAGCTTAAAATGTGACCCATATCTCGGGGCTCTGGGCCTGTGCTGCAGGCTCACCTGCCTCTCCCTTCCCAGAGGCAGCGGAGGAACATCCAGAGGAGACAAGCTGGGTTCCACAACGGCGACAACAGGAGGAGAAGGCAGACTAGAGCAGGGCTCATGTAGGGCTCCCTCCGGAGTAGTGCCCTCGTGGCTCTGGGCCTGTTCTACATGCTCCCCATACTCTTCACAAAGACAGGGAAGGAGCACCTGAAGGAGACCTCGGGGTTCCTCCTCAGGGACTCACTGCTGGCAAGAACTATGGCAGAAGGGAAGCAGGAGGCCTCTGATGCCAGGGAGCCAGGTGAGGGCAAAGCAGCCCTCCCACAGCCTGGCACAGGGGCTGTCGGGGCAGCCAGCGTGGGGCCCAGAGCAGAGGCAGGGGGGGGGGGGGGGGGCGCGGCGCCCCCGCG
>NW_008238633.1:3249684-3252823 GCF_000691975.1 Corvus brachyrhynchos
TGGGCTGGCCTGGCCTGGCCTGGCCCTGGCTTGGGTGGCCCCTTGACCTTCCTGCTTTCCCTTGGAGCCCCCAGGGATGAGCTGGAGCTCAATGGCCCCAGCCTGACCAGCCAGTCAGGACTGGAGCCTTCCTGTGCTTCCCCAGAAGCCGAGGCCATCAGCCCCAGCTCACAAACACTGCCTAACAGGGTTTACCAATAGTTTTCCCTATTAGATCTTGGAAAGGATTTCCAAAGTAACATCGTTTGGCAACTTCTTCAAGGAAGAAACATGACACGCTTCTAATCCGTAAAAGAGGGTTTATTGGTTTACTTTCACTTTTCTTTTGGCGTCCTTACGCTTCCTTTTGGCGTCCTTATGCTTCTTCCGTCATTCCTGAAAATGGTAAAAATCCAACGTATTATTAGGAGAAGTTTCTGAATCCACTATTAGGAGAAGTCTCTGAACTCACTATTTCTCTTGAACACTTTCTCTATGTACAGCTAAGTCGCTGGTCCTGTCCTGTAACGTGCAGAGATTTAGTGGTTTACCTGAGTGACATCACAACCTGATGTTATACACACCAGTATACTAAACCACTTTTGTTCTCTGGTAATTACAAAGTTTCAGGCTCTTGTTGAGGTCCTGAATTAATTTCTCATGCAGATTCATAGCCCTGTTCCCTCCTCGTGCTCAGCTTTCAGCCACAGTTACCAGGGAACAGACAGACGTTTCATACTCACCTCAAGCAATAATCTACGTCTGTCTTCCCAACCCTCTTTTTCTTCACTGAGCTCTACTGATCTACAAAATAACTTTGGGCCCTCTGCACAAAACAAAGAACCAATTATAAGGGTTAAACACTTCTGATGATGCTGCTGCTTGGATCACTCATGAGCAACACAGCAGTAAAGTCAGCAGCTCTATTCTCCACATCCTTCCCATTCGCTTCCCCCCACGACCACACGTGAGCTCCAACAGAAATGTTCGGTGTTACAGCCTCGTGTACTGCGAGAAATGAAAGGCAGCAGCAGTTTTCCTGAACATGCTGAAATCTAGATTGCAGTGAAATAGCAGCTGCTCCAGGAAAAGCTCAACACCAGGATCCCACATCTCCCCCCAAAACTGATGGCTGCTGACGACTGAGATCCCCATTTTAACACGCGCTGTAAATCAGACAGGCTGGAAGCACGCAGGACAGTAACTGTATGAACACATCAGTACATTGCATCAGAGTTACCTAGTAAGTCTCAAGAAACAAACATCCTTTAAGCCTGTCCTAATGCTATATTCTATCAAATGTAACAAGCCATCCTTTTGGTGGCCTGTGGAATGTTTTAGGGCTGTGTATGTTTTCTTTTGTTGTTGTTTTCTTTGTTTTTAAATACAAAATTTCACTGGATTCAGAAGAGAAAAACCAAGATTTAGGAGGACAAAGAACCCCATGGGCATATGTGGCTGATAAGAATACTCAACATTCTTAATGATGACAGCAGAAAGACATCTTACCTTGTGCACACACCTTGTACAATTCTGCTTTACAGTTACGACTGTTCGGTTTTACCATGGGCAAAATACCCATGCAAAGGGTAACTCAGGTGTTACAACATGAGACAGTTTGGTATAAAAATTCAACTTTCTGATTATGTCACACTAAACTTTTCCCTGTAACACTTACTTCTGTATATCTCCTGAACTTGCATCTTTTTTCAACATCTCATCCACTTCAGCTTAATTTTCCTCATCGGAATCGAATATTATGTGTTTGTGCTTTTCATGCTGGCTGCTTATCCTAGGAAAGACTCATCAAGTCAAACACATCAAATACTTGCTGCCCTCAGACATGACTCTCTGAAAGACATTTCCATGACACAAAAAGAGGAATCTGCTATTCCTCTTGCAACTCTACAGGTGTTCCAGGGATGGGGTATGCAGCCTTTTGTATACTCTCAAAAGAAAACTGGCAATGTCATCAGAAATTCCAGACTGATTTTAAAGCATCTTGCTCCACATGTATTAATTACCCTCTTCCTTCTACTGTGCTAGTACCTTGTATTGAGGTAGAAGTTGTGAGTATAATTACCAGATTAGAAAGAGCTCCTTGAATGAGTTTCTTCTGTAATTCTCTCACTTTGTGTCTCTCTTCCAGAGCTGCCAGCCTCCTCTGGTTGTCCTGGAGCTATTTCTCTATTGTACTGGGCTCTTTTGAGGCAGCAGCATGAAGACAAAGCTCCTTATCTTCCAGAAGGCTTGTCTTCCCATTCCCACCTTTATTACCTTCACATTCTGGATTTTTTTCTGCTTGTATTCCTCTTAAATGTTTTGGAAACCTGTTTTGGGCTCTTCAGCTGCTGTTTAATGTGTTCCTGGGCCCCTGCAGCATCACTGTCCGTGTCACTCCTCCCATCACTCTGATCAGTACTGGCAGCAGCAGCTCCATGCTCTGAGTTTTGGTCTTGTAGAGAACTCACACCTTTGTTCTTCCCTTGCAAATGAGGCCTGGAGCCAGCTGCTGAGGAGGCAGCAGCTGACAGCTCCTTGTGTTGTTCACAAGGCATTTTGTGTCTCTTTTTGCTGCTGACTTCAAGTGAACACGATGGATGGTTCTTTGGCTGATTTTTGGATGACTCCTCCCCACAATAAGATGTACAAGCTTCAAGTCCCAAACTTTCTACAGACTTCTTCTTTAACTCAGTGCTGTCCTTACTTAACTCTTTTACACAAAGGGACCCCATTCCTCTAAAGGGCATACAAACGTTTGGAAACCTGTTCCTTCTCCATGCTCCGAAGCCAAGGTGTGACACCCAGAACACACACTCTGTTTCTCTGCAAGGAGACAAAACAGATCAATGACACAGAAGTTAACGTGATTAGAACAACGAATCAGGGACAAATCAGCGCATTAGAAAGCCATGAAGAACCCTATAAGCAGAGCACTCTTTGATTTGCAGTAGGTAACACGCTCTGCTCCAGCGCAGCGACAGCAAATCCCGCGCTGCTGCAGGAACCGGGGTTCAGGCGCTGGGGGGTTTTTAAAACCCTAAACCACATAACCAAATGCGCGAGAGTAAGTGCAAACGGCTCTTTGCAGTATAACCCAAGGGTTCCCTATGGAGGGAACGCGAGCCGCCCACAGCCCAACCCTCCCCTCCCGGGAGGT
>NW_008238633.1:3254103-3256270 GCF_000691975.1 Corvus brachyrhynchos
CCGCCTGTTGGTCCGTCCCTGCGGCTCCTGTCACGGCGACTCCTCGACTGGACAGGTGGATTTGAGGCCCGACGTTGCTGGCGGGAGCGGTTGCTCCTGGTGGATGTCCCTGATGTTGTCTCCCTCGGCCTGGGCGTCTCAGCCCTTGGTGCTGTCCTGCGGCTCCTGTCACGGCGACTCCTCGACCGGACAGGTGGATTTGAGGCCCGACGTTGCTGGCACGAGCGGCTGCGTCTGGGGGATGTCTCTGATGGTGTCCTTCTGTGCCTGGGCCTCTCAGCAGTTGCTGCTGTCCTGCGGCTCCTGTCACGGCGACTCCTCGACCGCACAGGTGGATTTGAGGCCCGACGTTGCTGGCACGAGCGGCTGCGTCTGGGGGATGTCTCTGATGGTGTCCTTCTGTGCCTGGGCCTCTCAGCCCTTGGTCCTGTCCTCTGGCTCCTGTCACGGTGACTCCTCGACCGGACAGGTGGATTTGAGGCCCAACTTTGCTGGCGAGAGCGATTTTGCCTGCGGTCAGACCCAGAGCCTCTGGAATGGCTGGTGTCTGATGACCTTGATGTCACCTCACTCTCCGTGCAGGAGCTGCTGCTCTCCAGCGAGGAAGATTGCAGCAGCTGCCTCATTGGTGCATGTTGGACGCTGCTGCGTTTGCTGGTCTCTGGAGACGGAGACAGGGGAGGCACACCCGATGGTGCCAGGATGCCAGAGTTGGGGCTGATGGCCTCGGATTGTGCAGAGCCATGGGAAGGCTCCAATCCTGACTGTCCGGCCAGGCTGTGGACATTGAGCTCCGGCTCATCCCTGGGGGTATTGAGCTCCGGCTCATCCCTGGGGGCTGTAAGGGGAAGCAGGCAGCAGGCCTGGGCCAGGCCAGGCCAGAGTGGTGCCCTCAGCCCTCCAGGAGCGGACAGGCTCTGCCAAGCCCAGCCTTGGCCCTGACCCCAGCCCAGGGCCACGCAGCTGCGTTGCCTCATACCTGTGCCCAGACCAGCACAGCTGTCGCACTCCCAGCTGGGTGTGTTGTTTCTGAGGCCAGAGCAGCGCCTGTGGGTGCCCTCAGCAGCACAGGAGGAGCACAGGAGCAGTTCCCAGGGCCTGGGAAAGCAAATGGGTTCATGGCACTGAGGACAAAGTGTCCACAGCTCGGGATTGTCCGGCTGAGCTCTTCTTCTGCCTCCTTCTGCTTCGAGCCCTTGCCGAGACACAGGTTCCCTGCAGAGCCCTGGGGTGCAGCTGCCCAGCTTACCCCTCTTCCTCTGCTCCCTCCCTGCCTCCTGGATAAAGGCACTTCCTGGCATTGCACCAGCTGTGCCTCTCTCCTAATTCTGCAAAGGCATCGTTGTCCTCCCATGTTGGCTGTCTGATGGGGAAAGGAAAAGCTGATGAGCTTGTGCTGCTCTGCCATCCCGGAGGTACAGGCTGTCCCTGCTCTTCCTCCGGTGCTTTTGCAAGTGTTGCATGAAGCTGAAGCCCAGACTCACGGGACAGGGCAGGGCCAGGACTGCGGGGGCAGGGCCTGGCACAGCAGCTGCCCCCTCCTGTGTTGTGAGCCAGGCAGAAGGACACCAACCTGAAGGGGATTCGGATCCCCATGATGAACATTTGGACAGCAAACTCATCATCGTCTCTGCAGAGGGGGCACTGGAAGTACAATGCACCAGCGCGCAAGGCCTGTCCCTGCAGGGCAAACAGCAGCAGCGTGAGCAAGGCCCTCATGCTGCTGAGCGCCTGCTGTGCCCCGGGGCTGCGGGACTGGGTCCCCCCCAGAACCAGTCCCTGTGGAACCAGGCCTTTTTGCACGCTGGGCACACCAGTGTTGTGTAGCTCTTTCTCTCCTCCACAGGCTCCATGCAGATGGGGCATTCGGTGCCTGGCTCCAGAATCGCCCTCACATCCTGTTCTGGGCAGTGCTCAGGGCAGTAGGAACTGGGGGAAAAGGGATGAGCAAAGTGAGAAATGCTGGGTCCTTCCACAGCGGTGGCCAGAAGGGGAGAGGAGGTACCTGTATGGGGTTATGTACTGAGTCACACAGTGACCCTCCTTGGCACAGGGCAGGTGGAACCATCTGTCGCAGTCTTCCTGACAGCACATGATGGTGGCCCCAGTCTCCCCACAGACGCAGCAGTGCTGGAAAGAGCCAAGCAGACCCATCAGCGGCAGGCGC
>NW_008238633.1:3256513-3257229 GCF_000691975.1 Corvus brachyrhynchos
GCCTCGCCGGGACGTCCCACGGCCCCGGGCGGGGCGCGGGACTGTGGCCGCTGCTGGGTCTCAGCCCACAGACCCGCCTGGAGGAAGAGGCTCCTGTGCCAGAGCCTCTGTGGAGCTGCTGGGAGCCAGACTTTTGTCCCACAGCTGGTGGGAAGGGCCGGCCTTTCTTTTGTGGGGTCTGGGCTAAGCACTGGCAAACCTCGCCTGGCACAAACCTCCCTGCTCTTGTCAGGCTCTCTCACCTTCTGAGCTGCCCGGCTGACTGCAAGTCGGATATCGCGAGAGCGACAGCCCATGAATCCGGTCCGATCATTGTCTTGTCGAAAAATGAGGCTGGCGAAATTCTGTGGCAAAGACAGGGAGCTGATGAGGAGAGAGTGGCAGGGGCTGCCCACTGCAATGCTGGAGGGAGGCCCGGTGCAACTCACCAGGCAGAAGACGTGGGTACAGAGCCCGTGATTCTCCTGTTTGTCGCCGCAGATGTCCGGGTCAGCCTCTGTGCGGCGGCACAGCAGGCATGCTGCAGGGGACAGAGCCAATGGCACCGGGCACGAGCGCCTCTGCGGGGCTCTTAGCCCGCAGCATCGGCCCCAAGGGCTGCTCTGGCCCTGCCTGCCTGGCTGATGGGCAGGCCTGGAGGCCTTGGGGAGCAGGGGACAGCACGGGCACGGCCGTCCCAACAGCTGCACCCGGCCCAGCTGGGCCCCCCTTGTGGC
>NW_008238633.1:3257291-3269867 GCF_000691975.1 Corvus brachyrhynchos
GGGCTGCTTGGCCCTCCCCTGGCTCCCTGGCATCAGAGGCCTCCTGCTTCCCTTCTGCCATGGTTCTGGTCTGCGATGAGTCCCCGTGCAGGAACACCGCGGTCTTCTCCAAGTGCTCGTCCTCTCCCTCTGTGGGAGAAAGAAGAGTGTGGGGAGTTTGCAGAACCAGCCCAGAGCCACGAGGGCACTACTCCCTGGTGAGCCCTGCGTGAGCCCTGCTCCAGTCCGCCTTCTCCCGTCACCGCGCCGAGGAACACTGCTGTCTCCCGTGGATGTTCCTCTGCTGCGTCTGGGAAGGGAGAGGCAGGTGAGCCTGCAGCACAGGCCCAGAGCCCCGAGGTGTGGGGCCCCTCTGGCCCCTGGGCAGCCCCGTCCCTGTCCTACCTTCTCCTCCCGTTGTCAGGTCGCACTGACACACGGCCTGAGCCCAGCGTTCCCTCTGGTGGCCTTGGTCGCACAGGTCACAATGGCCACTCTGACATCAGCAACGCGCACCCAAAATAGGGGCAGCGATGGCCTCAGTCCCACGCCACCCTTGGGAACCGAGGTTCTGAGATGGGTCCGAGCCTTTGGTCAGAGCCCAACCAGGGCAGGGGCTCCTGCAGCAAGTGCAGGGTCAAATGCCAGGCCCTGGGGCTGCCATCGAGGGTGGCACTGTTGGCAGAAAGGGGCTGTTCAGGCAGTCCCACTCCAGGGCTCCTGCCCCTGGCAGTCGGCTGCCCAGAGAGCTTGTGGGCTCTCTTGCACTGGACAGATTCAAAAGCTGCCCCAGGTGGAGCGACGTTTTCCCTGAGACCTGTCTGGAGAAAGCCCAGAGGAACCTGATTTGATACTCTTGCTGGTCAGTGTTGGGAACAGGAGATAAAACTGGAGACCACCGCACGTGGCTCCCAACCTCAATTATCCTGTCACCCTATGAACTAACAACTTTGACATTTAGTATTAAATGGAAAATTTAGTGATAAGCTCCTGAGAAACGCCAGCTTTTACACTGACTCTGATGGAAACCCAGAGAATTCAGAGGGAGTTTTCTGCGGGCATCCGACTGGAGAGCTTGAAACAGTCCTCGACTCAGAAGTCAAATGCAGGAGGATGCTCTTCCCACATGAAAGGCACTTTTGCCAGTTTGGTCCATGCTTTCCTACTAGCCAATAACTATATTGAAAAAAACAGCTAGAAGAGAAGCACAAACCGTTCTTTTGGCCTTTTCTCATTCACGTCTTTGCAAGCATGCTCCTGGAAAATCCAGATCAATGGCTTCTAGAACAATCAGCGGGACCCCTGGAAAGCAAGGGGTGACGAGCAGGGACACCCTGCACCTGCCTGATGCTGGGGCAGCGGGAGTTCATCAATTTTCCTGACTCCATGGGAGAGGCACCTTGGGAGGACAAGGATGCCTTCACTGAACTAGGAGGGAGGCACAGCTGGTGCAATGCCAGGGAGTGCCTTTATGCAGGAGGCAGGGAGGAGGCAGAGGAAGAGGGCTAAGTTGGGAAGTGGCACCCCGGGGTCTGTAGTGAACCTGTGTCTCGGCAAGGGCTCGAAGCAGAAGGAGCCAGAAGAGCTCAGCCGGACAATCCCGAGCTCTGGACACTTTGTCCTCAGCGCCATGAACCTCCTTGTTCCCCAGGCCCTGGGAGCTGCTCCTGTGCTGCCCCTGCAAGTTATGTATAGACACAGAGCTACCTGCTCTTTCCCAACCCTGTGGAGCACTGGACACGAGGACACAGTAAAATGTAGTCTTCGTTACATGATCTAATTATCAAAAGTCCGGCCAAGAAGCAACTGACATTGAAGCCCTACACACAGAAAACCCCAAACCCTGGTACAAACCTTGAATTGACACAGGACACGTATTCCTATTCAGAAACACAGGCTGACAGTTTTGGCCAAAAGTTTTTCCTATTAGATCTTGGAAAGGATTTCCAAAGTAACATTGGTTTGCAACTTCTTCAAGGAAGAAACATGACACGCTTCTCATCAGTAAAAGAAGATTTATTGGTTTGCTTTCACTTTTCTTTTGGCGTCCTTATGCTTCTTCCTTCATTCCTGAAAATGGTAAAAATCCAACGTATTATTAGGAGAAGTTTCTGAATCCACTATTAGGAGAAGTCTCTAAACTCACTGTTTCTCTTGAACACTTTCTCTATGTACAGTTAAGTCTCTGGTCCTGTCCCGTAACGTGCAGAGATTTAGTGGTTTACCTGAGTGACATCACAACCTGATGTTATACACACCAGTATACTAAACCACTTTTGTTCTCTGGTAATTACAAAGTTTCAGGCTCTTGTTGAGGTCCTGAATTAATTTCTCATGCAGATTCATAGCCCTGTTCCCTCCTCGTGCTCAGCTTTCAGCCACAGTTACCAGGGAACAGACAGACGTTTCATACTCACCTCAAGCAATAATCTACGTCTGTCTTCCCAACCCTCTTTTTCTTCACTGAGCTCTACTGATCTACAAAATAACTTTGGGCCCTCTGCACAAAACAAAGAACCAATTATAAGGGTTAAACACTTCTGATGATGCTGCTGCTTGGATCACTCATGAGCAACACAGCAGTAAAGTCAGCAGCTCTATTCTCCACATCCTTCCCATTCGCTTCCCCCCACGACCACACGTGAGCTCCAACAGAAATGTTCGGTGTTACAGCCTCGTGTACTGCGAGAAATGAAAGGCAGCAGCAGTTTTCCTGAACATGCTGAAATCTAGATTGCAGTGAAATAGCAGCTGCTCCAGGAAAAGCTCAACACCAGGATGAAAGCTGATGCTGGCTAAGGACTGAGATCTCCATTTTAACACATGCTGTAAATCAGATAGCCTGGAAGATTGCAGAGCACTACGATTATATATATGCCCAAAAGAGTCTGAAATGTCTAGGCAACTTGTCCAGTGACTATTTTTTTTGGTAAGCTCCAAAAGTCCAGATACCTATTAGGCAATTATCTGAAAGAAAAGAAAGCCAGACAGCTGCTCAGCCTTTATTTTGCCAGGACTTCCTCACGGGCTTCTAGCACAACCTAGACCCCAAGTAAGGGTGGCAAATGTTGACTACAAACCATTCATAAGCGGGCAGCATTTTTTCCTCACTGAATTCCAGTAAGAGTTTAAAAGGAAAAAAATACAAAAGGGGTGAATAAGTTCTGCATACCTGAAAGGGTCTGAAATGTCTAGGCAACTTGTCCAGTGACTATTTTTTTGGTAAGCTCCAAAAGTCCGGATACCTATTAGGCAATTATCTGAAAGAAAAGAAAGCCAGACAGCTGCTCAGCCTTTATTTTGCCAGGACTTCCTCACGGGCTTCTAGCACAACCTAGACCCCAAGTAAGGGTGGCAAATGTTGACTACAAACCATTCATAAGCGGGCAGCATTTTTTCCTCACTGAATTCCAGTAAGAGTTTAAAAGGAAAAAAATACAAAAGGGGTGAATAAGTTCTGTTGTACCTCTTAGGCGTTCATCATCTTTGGAGAAGAAGAAGACTCTAGCACTTTCCGTGTGTGGTAAAGAAAGAAACCTAGACAAGTACAAAGGGATTTTAGCATCCTAAAAGGCACTATCAAATTCCATGAACGCGAGTTAAAGCTGCAGCGCTTCAGAGAAATGGTAAACATTGAAGAGCTTTACTCCACAGTAACCAAACAGAGCCTTCTATAAAAACCCCACTTTTTAAAAGAAAACTGACTGTGTCTTTGGCTTTTGGCCAAACTCAGTTTGGGTTTGGTCAAACCAAAACGACCCAGTTAATTTCTTGTGCTCAACTTCTCTCTTTTCATATTCAGCTTCACATCAAATGGGCTGCTGGGAGTTTTGACTCGGTGCAGCACAGACGGTTTTCCAAGATGACTTTCACTGCTCAGAGGTGTGCAATGTCCGTTTCCCGTTTCCTGAGTGCTGCTCTTAATATGCCCACAGCATCCAACTACGACAACCAAGGAGAGAACAAATACAAATGGAACTTGCATTTCTTGGTCCTTTCCAATTTCTGATGGTTCAGGCTCATCATCACTCTCAGAACTGCTGTCTTGGAAACGTGGATCCTCTTGCCATGCGACTTTCACCGGTTTTATTGGTCCAAGTATGTAAGGCTCTGCAATAACAGCACCAAAAAAGAAAGCAGTGCCTGCCTTAAGCTCTTCCTAGGAATGGCACCGTTAGAAGGGTTCTGCTGTTACCTTCTTTCATGCCCGACTCCTGTGTGTCTCCAAAGAAGGAAAAGTGAAAGCACTCGACTCCTGAGCTACGTCGTTCGCAGGCAAAGGTCCCAGATGGTCACCTGGGACAGAGTCCTGCACATCCTCTTTGTCCCAGGGTATGTCCTCAGTGTTTTCTGTTTTTTTCTTTGACGATCCAAACAAGTCTTTTAAATCAGCAGCAATATCATAATAGATGTCTTCAGACACTTGAGGCAGTGTCTCACTCTCTTCTTTCTTCTTCCTTTTGGCTTTCCTGAAATCAGATTGCTTAAGGATAGCAACACAGCACATGTCCTTTCCAAAGACAGCTTCCCTAAGAGCCACCTTGCTCTTCTGTCTCCCTAAACGTATCCAAGCCCACTAAGGAGTGGTTCACTTTCAAGGGTAAGCAGTGGGGAAACATCTGAGGTTTGAGTCTAAAGGCAGGAACAAGTGTCCTTTTTAATTAGCCACCCCCTTAAGTGACTTTTCACTTAATAGGTGGCAACACAGAAATCAGGTATTTAGCACAGATTCCTGCCAATAGCAATGTCAAGAGTTAATACACTTTTCTCAGAGACCTGCAAATCTCAAGGTCCCTGTATTGAGCTTCCTCACCTTCACTTACGGCAGAGAACAGATGGACTAGGAGGAAAGACGATACTACATGCTGGTTTTAGTGGTCACAATTCCTATTATAGCTTGATTTTAGCAACCACAGAGAGAACTAAGTTAAAAACAGAGCAATCTGCATAGTTTCCAACTCAGTCTGTTGCCCTAACCATCTTTCCACGGGAAAAAACAACACAATTGTAGTTACCAAGCTGTAACACTACCTCTCCTTTTCTGTAGCACTTGGTTTCCTTTCAAAAACTGCATGGTCCTCTCTTGTGGGGTCATAACGGAGGGCATTAATATCTCTACAAAAATAGAAAGGAGAAGAAACAGCATTTTACATTCTAAATGCCTAACTGAAAGCTACCCCAAATCTTTACAGTCAGACCGAAATTCACATTGTTTTACCAAAAAAGCTTCAAATCAATCCAAAATATAACTGGCAGTTAGGAAGCACCCTCTAGTCAGTGTCTGGCTCAGGCAATATAGAAGCAGAAGTGGATTTAACCAAACAGCAATACTTCAGGTAAAACACAGCCCTCACTTGTGTGTTATGCAATGAGTTTATACCTGCAACTGATAATCTCTTGAGGAACTACATAAATACAGCTATCCATATAGATATGGATGTATTTCTTTTAGTACCAAACATTGCATAAATTCAAATGGTCCAAAGCAGCAAAAAATCCAAAACAACACACAAGAACCCTTTATGCCCATCCTTCAAAATTTAAAGATTTCAGGGTCTTTCAGCTGCCTTCCTAAAAAACCTTAACCTTCCTAAACCTCCTTCTTTACTGATAGTGGATGATTCATACTTGAATTTCTTCACACTCGTGGCTGTTTTATTTGGCTTGGGCTGCTCCAGGTTGATATTCAGGAGGCTTCCCAGTATTTGCAGATTTTTCTTTTTCTCTGCAGCAAGCTCCTCTTCTTCATCTGCTTTCAGGCTGTTTGTCTCTGCTAAGAGAAAAATAAATACATTCTATTTTCTCTGCTAAGCCTGTAATGCTGGATGCACAACATTTCCTACAGTACTAGAAGAGTTCATGCCTATAAACACATCACTTCCTTTATCTTAAAGCTACTAAGAGGTTTTCTCCCTTGCACTGTAGAAAATCTTTCATTAGAAATGTCACAGGCATCTGTTTCATGGAAAAGTCAGGGCATTTATTTAACCTGTTCCCCGCTTGCATCACTCAACTGTGCAACTCCTCTGCCACTGACAGATGCTCTACACAAGATCCCAGTAAAGCAAGAAAGGCTGTTGAAAGGCTCTATGACTACCAGTAGCCAGGAAATTTGATCAGCTTTACCTTCTTCTTCACTGTCGCTCTCGAGGAAGCGAGCATCCATGCGAAACCTTTCATCGGTGCCAAAGCGGGATTGCAGCTTCAGGAGCTGGACAAATGAAAGAGATGCTATTAAGCACCAGAGAAGGAAATCATCATTCAGTAACTTTGATTTTTTTACTATAATTATGGTAACATACTCTTTACCTTTAGCTTTTGACGCCTTTTCCAGTAATTTCTTTTTATACGAAGAACCATGTCAGACAAACTCCTCCCACTCCCCACCACACATTATTTCCTTCCTTTAAGGGAATTCTATTGTAAGTTCATAAAAATCGTATTCAGCAAGAATGAAAAGATACAAGTTGTGTTCTTCTGAAGCGGTGTTACGGAGACCTACAGAAAACTCAGTTACAGTAATGGCTTCACTCACTTTTTCACCAGCTTTGCCTTCAAACTGGGGCTTAATTTTGAATCGCTCATCATCTGCATCCTCTTGCTCATCCTCACTGCTATCAAACAGTCTGCCCGAAGGTTTGGAAGCTGACTTATCCTTTGTTACACAGAATGAAAAAGAGAAAAGCAGCTGTTTACATAAGTTTGAGAATATAAATCAGTCCCAACTTTGTTCATGTGCTCTCCAGTTTAGCTGAAAAAGCGGATTTCCTGCACAACCAGTTCCCTTCCTGATCCACATGCTTCGAATCTTACCTTGTGCACACACCTTGTACAATTCTGCTTTACAGTTACGACTGTTCGGTTTTACCATGGGCAAAATACCCATGCAAAGGGTAACTCAGGTGTTACAACATGAGATAGTTTGGTATAAAAATTCAACTGATTATGTCACACTAAACTTCTCCCAGTAACACTTACTTCTCCATGCATATTTCCTGAACTTGCATCTTTTTTCAACATCTCATCCACTTCAGCTTCATTTTCCTCATCGGAATCGAATATGATGTGTTTGTGCTTTTCTGCTGGCTGCTTATCCTAGGAAAGAGTCAACTGTCAAGTCAAACACATCAAATACTTGCTGCCCTCAGACATGACTCTCTGAAAGACATTTCCATGACACAAAAAGAGGAATCTGCTATTCCTCTTGCAACTCTACAGGTATTCCAGGGATGGGGTATGCAGCCTTTTGTATACTCTCAAAAGAAAACTGGCAATGTCATCAGAAATTCGAGACTGATTTTAAAGCATCATGCTCCATATGTATTAATTACCCTCTTCCTTGTACTGTGGACTATTCAGGTACAAGTTGTGAGTATAATTACCAGATTAGAAAGAGCTCCTTGAATGAGTTTCTTCTGTAATTCTCTCTCTCTGTATCTCTCTTCCAGAGCTGCCAGCCTCCTCTGGTTGTCCTGGAGCTGTTTCTCTATTGTACTGGGCTCTTTTGAGGCAGCAGCATGAAGACAAAGCTCCTTATCTTCCAGAAGGCTTGTCTTCCCATTCCCACCTTCATTACCTTCACATTCTGGATTTTTTTTGCATGTATTCCTCTTAAATGTTTTGGAAAGCCGTTTTGGGCTCTTCAGCTGCTGTTTAATGTGTTCCTGGGCCCCTGCAGCATCACTGTCCGTGTCACTCCTCCCATCACTCTGATCAGTACTGGCAGCAGCAGCTCCATGCTCTGAGTTTTGGTCTTGTAGAGAACTCACACCTTTGTTCTTCCCTTGCAAATGAGGCCTGGAGCCAGCTGCTGAGGAGGCAGCAGCTGACAGCTCCTTGTGTTGTTCACAAGGCATTTTGTGTCTCTTTTTGCTGCTGACTTCAAGTGAACACGATGGATGGTTCTTTGGCTGATTTTTGGATGACTCCTCCCCACAATAAGATGTACAAGCTTCAAGTCCCAAACTTTCTACAGACTTCTTCTTTAACTCAGTGCTGTCCTTACTTAACTCTTTTACACAAAGGGACCCCATTCCTCTGAAGGGCTGGTATTTCAAATGTGAATTATTTTGTCCCTTGGAGCTTTCCTCAACAGCATCCTCCTCCCCTGCTAAAATATCAAGCCAGAACATCTTCAGGACAGACACTTTTTTTAACTGCAGGATGAAATTTAGGAAGTTTTGCTTTATTTACAATATTATCCTTGGGATTATCTTCAGCACTGGACTGACAAGGACTCTGTGCACTGCCTGACCCCCCTGCAGGTGTCCCAGTGTTTTCTGTAGCCAGTGCTTTTAAGTCATCCAAGGTCAGGTCTAAGCGATAACAGTTTTGCATCATGGACTCATAATCAGAGCTGATTTCAGACTCCCCTTTCTCAGACTCTGAGCAAGAGCTGTCACTATCATGTATCTCTGTTGTACTGCTGGTTGCTGTACTCTGCAAGGCAGCAATTTTGGATTTGTTCATTTTCCCTTTTCTTTCAATGCGCTCTTCTTTTAAACTATGAGTTTTCAGTGAGGAGCCATTTACCAAACTGCATTTTTTTTTAGCTAATATTTCTTTATTTTTCACCTTCCCCTGTTTAGAATCTTCTGGAGTTTTACTTTCAGCAATAATTTCATCTGTATCTGCTGAATCATAACCATTATCACACTCCATAGTCTCTTTCTCTCTGTTACTTCCTTTGACAGCTTTCTTCATGGCATCTGAATTGCTTAAGGACCAATGACTACTGTATTTTAACTCAAAATTATCCCCAACAACTTCCAAGTGCTCACTTCCAGTCTCAACATTTTCAGCTTTATGTCTTTCTGTCTCTTTTTTTACCATTGCTCTGATCTCCTCTTCAGAATCAATGTCACTATCAGAAACACTTGTGTTATTTTTGGCTGCAACTCCATTTGCATTGCTTTGATCTGGTAATAAACCTCTCCCTGGTATCCTCCCATCAAGCCTCCTTGCTGGAAGCAACTCCAACTCCTCACTAGGTTTGGGTTTTGATTTCTGGTTGAGCTGTGGTGAGTCTGTGTGTTTTGGACACCCAGAGGACAGAGCTGCTCCATTCAAGGCCTCGCTGCCCAGCTGCCTCCGTTTCTTCAGTGGTTTTCTCATCCCAGGGAATTCCCCTCGCCGCTTCCTGGTTGTGCTGTCATCTCCCCCTTCCAGGTGCCAGGTGAGCTGGGATACAGGAGCTGCATGTGCCAGGTCTGGCTCCAGCTTCCTAAGGTTATGGCAGTACTTTGAGGGGTCATATTTCACCACGTTAGTCTGAGTTAAGGATGTGAAACACCCCGATCCTTTCAGCAGACTCAGGGCTTTATGAACAGGCTGAATTCTGCAGGAAAGGACAGCAAAGAATTCTTTTTTGTGTCATGACCATAAGCCTTTAAACAACTGACTTGCAGTAGAAAACAAGTCACACAAACTTAGTGCAGGATTTACTTGGGGGATTCAGTAAATTAAGCCTGACAGAGAAGTAAAATTAGGACTGTTAACCAACTGTTTCTCCATATGACAAAAGGAAGGGAGTTGTGTCCAAGCCCAAACAATCAGAAAAGGATATTTTATTTTTTTGTTGATTCCTGAGGTGCAGGATAGGCAAGACTCTGCCAAATTTTCCAACAACCCACTTCTAAAAGAAAAGAAAAATAATCAGTGTTTATAAAAAGTACAAAGTGGAAGTAACTCTGGAATAAAACAAATGTTTATTCTAAGTAACAAAAACATTAATGAAGAACCACATGTGATGGATTCTTTTTTGTTTGTTCTCTCTAGTGAGCCCTACCATGCAACTTGGCCAGCTTCCTTCTCAAAAACCAAACAAACCAAAGCCAACCAAAAAACTAAATTTCAACAACCTACAAATAAAGAGTGATAATAAAGAACTAAATTGCTTTACATGTGCTGTTTTTAATATAGGGCTTCTGGTTTATGAATAAACAGTGGTACCTACAAAGACAGAATCACTATTATTTTGCTTTTTTCTCCTTTCCCACAAAAAAAAAAATTAGAAATCCCTCCGAAACCATTCTGTGCTTTAGCAAACAGTTTTGGAAACTTTGTAGTAAATATAAATTTTGTTGCCTAAATCTGCATGTCCAGTGAATTTATTCTTAATTTTGTAAGCATGTGCAGACCCTGATCCTCTGTTGAAGCCCAAGCCAGCCACCAAAAGCTGTGTGGTGTAGAGAAATCAGTCACACATTCTCTTAACAAGCTTTTAAGGGTGACACAGAGATATTCCCAATATAGATGAGGAATGAAGCATTTCTTCATTTCACATGCAAGAGAGGACAGAATGATCATTATTATTTCCAGACATTGCAAAGAATGACAGGACCCTTCTCCAGGTCTACACACGAGGTCTTTCCTCAGAGTGCTTTTCACAACTTGGACTGTCACCCTGAATAATGAAGTTTCTTTATAAGCATAAATTTGGCATGAATTTAGATGCAATGAGCTTGCTTTTTGTTGTTTTATTTCTCTTACACATCTACCCCCACCATACCTTATGATCTGGCACCTCTGTACCTGGTACTGCTCTCATGTGGAAATCCACAACTCCAGTCTTTTTCAGTGATTCCAACAGACACATTTGGTCATTTCTCTGTGGTTTTTCTTTCTGCAGCTTTGCTTCCTCCCTCTCCGTGGCCAGCCTGTACCAGAAAGTACATCACACATGGAAAAAGGTCTGCCCAGGTGCAGAATTGGAGCTGGCAGTGATCCCCTCCCACAGAACAGCAACCACTCACTACTCAGAGAATTAACACCCATCACCTTCAAGGGAATAATGATGCAAAACACGTTGCAGCATAAAACACACATCAACAGCCCACCAGAATCTACAAAAACTGAAAGAATAACAGCATAGAAGATGGAAGTACAGCCATAATATTATCAGATAAGCAGAAAAAAGGTGATTTTAGCAACAGCATACATTTGAAAAGATTGGTTTCTACCTCTGCAAAAAGCTTTCTTTGGCCAACTCAATTTGCAGGGTCCCCCCTTTCCATTTTGTTTTATTTAAAATTGACATGCCTGCAAAACAGAGAGATGGAAATGAGTCTTTTCTATGTTAACAGAAAACACACCACAGACCTCACTACACCTCCTTCTATGACAACCTGAGGCTCCCTCAGCATGACCTTACACCTCACTGCTAACTTGGGTTAGGCTTGGACCTGAAAGGGCCAATACCCAAATCTTAAACCAGGTCTACATCCAAAACTGAAGTGCTCACTGCAGAAGTGCCTCATGGCAGCATTCCCCACACACAGGGGCACATTACAACAGAAGCTTTGCATCAGCTCTTCTTCTGGGTTTCCTCTCACATAAGTCAATTTCAATGGTTTATAGACCTGATGGAAGCATTTGAAGTACATTTCCTTTTCATGAAAGGCTTAGAACAAACAAAGAGGTTGCCCAGAGAAGCTGTGGCTGCCCCATCCCTGGAAATGTTTAAGGGCAGGTTGAACAGGGAGCAACCTGGGATAGTGGAAGGTGTCCCTGCCCATGGCAGGGGGTGGAACGAGATAATCTTTAAGGTCCCTTCCAAGCCAGACCCTTCTACAAATCTCTGGAACTCTCAAATCACCGACTTCAGTCACAAGGAATCTTTTCAATCTGCTCACAGCAATTTCTGAAAATGTCAGCAAAGCAGCTTCCATAAAACTGCAGCTTAAAGAGAAGAGAATCAACCTGACAACAGAATGAAAAAGGCTCTACTGTGACCACAGCTGGATGTGACAACATGAGATGAATTATCAGCACTGTAACCTGCCTCAAAAACGTAACTAACCAAAACAAAAAAGTACTTACACTTTCTCAGATCTGCATCAGAAATGTTGACACTGACGTAGGCAAAAGTTTTCGTAGGGTTCCCTGGTGAATGACAAACGTTAAGTTAATTTCCATGTTGTTTCAAGGTTTCCTTTAAAATTGACCTGTCTCTGAAGCAAAAATTCCATTTCACATGCCAAATAGAAAAGGAATTAACTTTTAAAAGATGAAAGAAAACTGTTACCCTGATCATCTTTTCTGGTAATGATCTCTGCCTCCAAAACACGCCCAAACTTGCCAAATCTTTCTTCCAGTTCAGCCTTGGAAATCGTATGGCCAAGCCCTCCAACATACAAACGTTTGGAAACCTGTTCCTTCTCCATGCTCAGAAGCCAAGGTGTGACACCCAGAACACACACTCTGTTTCTCTGCAAGGACACAAAACAGATCAATGTGATTAGAACAACGAATCAGGGACAAATCAGCGCATTAGAAAGCCATGAAGAACCCTATAAGCAGAGCACTCTTTGATTTGCAGTAGGTAACACGCTCTGCTCCAGCGCAGCGACAGCAAATCCCGCGCTGCTGCAGGAACCGGGGTTCAGGCGCTGGGGGGTTTTTAAAACCCTGAACCATATAACCAAATGCGCGAGCGTAAGTGCAGACGGCTCTTTGCAATATAACCCAAGGGTTCCCTATGGAGGGAACGCGAGCCGCCCACAGCCCAACCCTCCCCTCCCGGGAGATGCCGAGGGACCCCCAGACTGAGGAGCTGCGCAGGCGGCCCCGGGCCCGCCTCACCCCCGCCACGTGCAA
>NW_008238633.1:3270373-3278783 GCF_000691975.1 Corvus brachyrhynchos
CACTCCTCCCGCCCTTGCGGCATCTCTGGCACCTGCGAGCCTCGGTGCGGGGTAGCACCGGCTCCTCGGACGAGTCGCGATTTCAGCATCGCCCTGCGAGGTCGGAAGGTCCAGTTCGGTTCTCACAAGCGCTCCAAGGCGCTTCCCAGCTCCTCTTGAGGCAGCGTAACATCAAATAGTCGGGGGTGTAACCGCCAGGTACGTAGAAAAGTGAAAAATGTGCTGTTAATTCACAAATATTTATAAACATACACGTATATACACGCGTATGATATATGACAGGAGGAGCGTTTGTAAAAGTCTTGTTTTGCTTAATTAAAGTGTGGGGTTTTTCTCCCAGATATAAAGCTCTCTGAAGTCATAATTAGTGCCTGAGTCTTCTGCAGTCTAGTGAAATCCTTGAGTTCAAGTAGCTGCACGTAGTTTGTCTTGTGTTGCTGCTGTTAAAAGAGGGACCAGCTGACCTGGAGTAAAGTTCTGGCTGTTTTAATGTTTTTCTTTTTCACACCATACTCTTTATTATGACCGTGACTTTCTTCACTGTATCCAGTTAAAAAAAATCTGGTGATGACTGGATGATTATTTAATTGCATATACTTCCTTTAGTCACTAAGCAAGTCTTTAATGCAAAGCATACTTTGGAAGTTGTTTTCTTATGTGTGTTATAAAGGCACTGTTTCTTACTAAATAAACAAATAAAATCCTATTTCCCTCTCATCCCCTTTTACTGAACCATGTTAGTGTGGAACTTGCACATAGAGTAGGGGTGGTTTAAAACCACACAAAACTAAATATTGACTTTTTCCTGGTCAAAAGTATTAATACATTAGTTTTGAGCTGCATAATATCTCCCACAGATGTTTGACTGTGTTGTAGCTAGGCTGAATGTCAGATTATTATCTTTCCTGAAAACTGAGGTTTATCTATTTTTTAAATTACTGGTGAAGTGTCTTTGCAATTTGTGTCTTTTTACTGCTGTTCACTCTGAAGGCAGATCGTGTTAGGAACAGTGTTAGGAGCAGCTGTGCCTCGTCTGACCAGGTGAGTCATTAGGTCAATTGGTCAAAGCTGGGTTCAATTTTTATCTCTAATTGCAATTGGTTTTTACCTGTGGAGCAGCTTGTTGTTCTATTACAGCAAATGTAAAACAGCTGGATGTGCTCCTGGATCAAATTAGGACTAATTAAAAAGGTTCTTAAAGCCCCTGACTCCATTAGATCCCTGATTCAGTGTCTGTCTCTGGAGGCTGTGCACTGGTCTGTATCTTAAAACAATTACCTAATGCTGTATTGTTAAAAGATTAATCCCATGTTTGTTTGTTCTGAGAAAAATCCTTATTTTGTTTTATGCAGTAACACTGATCCTGAGAAATGGACAAGAGCATTTACCAAGCTTATGAAGATGAAATCCGGGCACTGGAAGAAGAAATTAGGCTATTGACAGAAAAGTATGAAGATATCCGACAAGAATCCACTTTTTTTTCTGATGAGGAGATACTGAAGTCAATGTATGCCTTTTTCTCATTTGTTACATTAACAGAGTTTCTCTGTCAAAATTGTTTGGGATAAGCTTTTGACTCTATGTTAGGACTTTCCTTATGTTAGTAAATGTAGACTCAGTGGCTAAAATAAGTCACTTAGATGAGTAAAGGCATCTTGGGGTCCCTTTTGTTGCATGTTTCTGAAAAGGGACGCTTGCATCTCCAGACTTGGTGTAAAAACTGTGTTTACCTGGCAGTGAATGGAAAGAGTTCATGTAAGTTAGAATAGTTTACTGTTTCCAGCAATGCGATCCATCTGAAATTTGACTCCTTGAAAACTGATTTGGGTCTGAAAACTATCAGATCCCATTCCCAATGCCTTTTATTTAATGATATTGCTGTACTGACATGCAAAAACAAGTTATGTCTGGGTATTTTGCCCTTTTGATTTTTTTTTTTTTTTTTTCCCCATTCCAGAAAATCATTCCAGGGAGAAACCAAGGGACAGGAATATCCATCAGACCTGAAAGCTCAACTTGAAAGTCTAGGAACAGATCTCTCATTTTTCATGACACTTACTGGTTTTCAGTTCACAAGCCATTCCAAGAAAACAGTGGAAAAAAGTAAGCAGTTTTGTGCCCTTTACTGAGTATACTGGTTGCAGTTCATCTGCAAACCTATGTTCTACTTCACTGTTAGCAGAAAGACAATTAGATTGTTGATATTTGAAATACAATAAGATTTGGTTCACTGACAAAACAGTTTCTGAGTAAATGTAGTGTTTTGCTTAGTGGGAAAGTGACAGACTACTATTGCCCTTTGCATGGGGGGAAAGTGGAGTTAGTTGTTGGGGTTTTTAAACATGTTAAACTTCTTTACATGAGGAATTGTATCAGTTGGTACTTTAAATATGATTGGAAGAAATGCAGTAGTCATTGAATAGAAGTGTAATTGATTATTTTGTTAACTTGATTTTATAACAGCTGAAAACAGGACAGTGCAGAAGCACAGATTATCAGGGAAATGTCACTCCCTGTCTTTTCAATTGGAATTCCAGCTTCTTGAAATGCAGGTAAGGGTTAATGTATGTTTGAAAAAAAATCAACTACCAAACAAACAAAACTTCAAATGGACAAATGTCAGTACTTCCTTTTCCAGCTGAAACCTTTAACTGTTTCATCTAAGCTTCAATGGGTTCTTTTGACTCTTTAACATCTTTGGAACTTTGGAATTCTGCGTGCATCCACGCAAGATAGTTCTGAAGGTCTGGTTTAGTGTTCAGCCACAAAATGGTTACCATAGAATGATTTAGGTTGGAAAAAACCTTCAAGATCAAGTCTAGCTATTCAGCCAGCACTGCCAAGTCTCTATCACCCTTCCTTCCCAAAACGTGGTCCCTGCAGGATGCTCTTGCAGACTAACACTGAGGTAAAACCCTGAGAGCACTTGGTGTCCCTCAGCTCTGTCAGGTACCTGCTGGGGCCTCATCCTGACCCTGCACAGCTTTCATCCACACAAATCATTCTCCTATAGTCACATATCTTATTCTGGAATCTGGAAAATGCCAAATGTTACGTCTCTGCAAGAAGCTGGGGAAAAGCTAAAACACTACAAACATGAGCAGCTCTTTGTTGGTTTGGTTTTTTTTCCCTTTTTTTTTTTTTTTTCCTACATTTGTGTGTGCTTGCAGCATTACCCACAAGTTACACTAATGATTGCTGGTTTTCTGGGAGGGAGCTCTTTCATAAGACCCTATTCTTAGCACAGAAATTAGGGTGCTAAGCAGAGGAAGACAGCTACTACCCCAGTTTGGAATAGTATTTCTCTAACACTGTTGCACTTTGTAATAGTATTTCTAATATCAGGAAAAGTCAATTTTCAGCTCAGCTTTAAAGTTGTTGGCTTTTTGGTTGTTTTGTTTGGGGTTTTTTTTTAACTTAATGACATGGGACTGAGAGTAAACAGTAGAGATGTCCTTCCTATTCTTTAGAAAAGCCATATTGTTAATTTGGGAATTGAATATTTAGGTAGTCACACATGGATTTTATCCTTTGAAACTGCAGCAGTTCAGCTGAATGAGCAACCTTTGAAGTCCATTTGTGACTTGAAACTTGTGGTCTTTGTGATGCCTCTTTACATTTGCTTGTATGAAACTGCACTTAGCCTTGAGTGGGGACATGGCCCACACCAATTATGCAGCTTGGTGAGATGAATGTTTCTCTCTCAGCTGCATCTCCTGCGGGATGATGACATCTTTTGGTGTTAGTGGAGCTCAGGGGGGTAACCGCGTGTTAAATTTACCGCCGACGGCATCGGTGCTGCTTAAAGCCATTGCACCACTGTGCGGCAGCACTTGGCTGCCTAATGCCTAAAATTTGGGCTACTTTTGAGTGCTGATGAGGTCCCCATAGTGAGGGAGATAGGGAATTCCAGGTGTATATATACTTTAAAACCCCCACTTCAGTTGTAAAAGTATAATTTTGAGCTAATTTTTTCATGATTTTTTTTTTCTAGAAATACATTGTATTCCAAATAACTTGCACTAACATTAGCATGGGCAGGGTAGTACACAGTTACAACCAGTTTCACCTGTCATGAGGAGTAAAAGGTGACAGCTGTTTTTGGGAAGTGCCCAGCAGGTAACAGGTCTGTTGGTATGCAGCAGAAGATTAGGAAGTTTTTCTCACACTGCTAACTGTAGCTTTTTATTCTAGTAGTGAAGTCACAATAGAGTTAACTTAGCTCCATGGTATTAGGTTATTAGAGGAGGATATGGGCAATGGGCTTGAAAATCAGCCAGAACAAGTCTAAGCCTTTTGAGAAAGCAACCACTTTAAAAGTTTCTTTTATGGCAGGAACTTTCCTTTTAAATCTTTTTATTTGGCCCCACAGTGGCATTTTGGCATGTTAGTAACCCACCCATTGGCAAACCAGTCCCTTCAGAAGGTGGCACATTAGCTTGTGACTGACTGCTGGCAGCTTCTCCACAACTCCATTCCCCTGTTGAGCCTTTTGCTCTAAACCTAAAATGATTTTTCCTGATGTTATTTAGTCCATCCACTGATCTTTGTAGTGCCTTGTTTTGCTTTTCCCATCTTGCGTGATGGCAGTGTTAGCAGGGCTTCTGTCCAGCCAGTTCAGGGGCTGCTGAGATGCGTGTGCAGTTAACTCCAGCCTTCCTCTCTTGCCATTCCCATTTGCTTGTAGTGACTTGGTATTAGAAGTTTAAAGTGAGGCATTTGCTATGGGCTTCAAACCATGATTTTAAGCTTTTTCATTCACTGTCATCTAATCTATTACTTTGATATGTTCAAGAATGCATAGAAAAAAACAATTCTTTTATGGCTTCATTTCGACTCTTTATCCTTCTTTTCTCATTCTTGAAGAGCTTATTAGTTAATTTAGAATAATTGTATTATCATGCATGTGTTCCTGAGTAAGAGTTACTGTCAAAAGGGACGTGATTTTGAGACAAAACTATAGTCTTTAAAATATACTCTTTATCCTTCTTTTCTCATTCTTTAAGAGCTTATTAGTTAATTTAGAATAATTGTATTATCATGCATGTGTTCCTGAGTAAGAGTTACTGTCAAAAGGGACGTGATTTTGAGACAAAACTATAGTCTTTAAAATAAATTTTTTAAGAAAGGAAAACTATCAGATAAAACCTTATATTTGGATTTTCTAGTATATGTGGCAGCTAAAGGTTGTGTTGGAAAATGAGAGGAATCTTGAAGTGGAATTGATGTGAAAGGAAGCAATGAACCTTCCTTTATATATATATATTCTCTATGCTGACAAACTCGGGTATTATTCCAAAAGCATTGTTGTGTGGGTAATAGTGCTACTGTTGAAATGAAAGAAACTGTTCACACACACAAACTGTAGTTTAAAAGATGCTATTTTAAGGATTGTAGTGCTTGGCAGCATTTATATATACTTTTTTCTACTTTAGATGCAAATAGACACATTTTTGTCTTTGCTAGAGAAATTTCTAAAATATTTTGTTGTTACTTCTCCAATCTAGAACAATGAGAAAGTGTCTGCTGTTGTTAGTGAGCTCAGCATTGTAATGGAATCCAGAGAAGATTCAGATGTGAGCAAGTTTGTGTCAAGGTAAGGTGGAATTTTTTGGTCAAGGAAAGTTATTGTATGGGATATGGGATACTAAATGCAGTACTGAGTTTTCATGTAAATTGCTGGCAGTCATTGTCTTTATGTGATGTGTCCTTAGCCCAACCTAAACACTCCCAATCCTTTATCTGTATCCTGGAGAGAAGATGAATTTGTAACCCTCCTTCCAGATCATAAAAGTTATATGCCTTTCATGTTAAGCTGAGCCAGGTTTTGGATTATAATGTGTTTTAGCTGTTTGAAGAGAAAAATAATCTCAGTTATTGCATTTTAATTAATAGAATTGTTCCTCAGATGTGTGAGCTGCAGATGTGCACTGTGGGTAATGCCTAAAGTGCACATCCAGAACCCCTCTCCAGTATTGGCCTGTTTCTGATTCTCAGCTCTCAATTCCGTTTCTCTTCTTGGTATCAGAATTTATTTCACTGATATCTTAAAACCAATATAATTTAAAAACATGGAATAGTGTATTTGCACAATGGCTTAAGAAAATTAACATACTGAAACTTAAATGTATGAACGAATGCTGGTTTTCTATTATCTTCTGGAATATGCCAACTTCTTGTGGTAATGTGATGAGTAAATGACCAAATTATTTGTCTGCAGTATTCCACTGGATTCTGCTAGCAGGCTGTTCTGAGAACAAATCTATTATTACCGGGTAGATGATTTAATCTTACTCCTGTTTTTTAAGTAGTTTCTTTTGGTTTGTATTATTGTTTGGTCTTGGGGAGGGAGAAGGAGGGCCAACAGATGGGTGAAGAGACAGGTCTATTGAGTTACCGCAGGCTTCAGTAGTCTGTACTGAAAACTCAAGTTTTCACTTAGTGGCTTTGAGATTGCCATATAAATCTACTAAAGCTACTGGTGTAACTGGGAAGAGTTACACCAGACTGCTCTCACGAAGTGGGATTTAGAAGAGGAAATTGCCCTGTTTAATTCATGGGTATTTTATGACAGCAGAAGTGTATTGGAACTTAAGAGTCATACTGGAAAAGAATGTGTTGAAGTAGTGGCGGACTTTATTTCATCCTGGCTGGAGCACTGCTGTCTTGTCTCTGTCTCTTCTCCTTTTTCACCTTGTGCCAGTATTCATAAATAAGCACAAGTTTTCATGAATGATAGAAGATGCCAGCAAAGCAAGCAGTGCTTTCCTCTGAGCCTCTCTTTGCATGTGCCATCTGCTGGCATTGTGTCCGTAGCTACCCTTGCAGCCACGTGGCCAATAGGACCCATGGGGTCATTATGTTGAAAAAATACTTTGGGGGGGTTCCTTGTTCCCCCACAACACTTTCAAATTTCATTTTTCCTGTCTGCCTTGTCCTGGCCACAGTGGGTGCTGCCGAAGGAAGGCAGTGAGGACATGGCTGGAGTGGGGCTGATGCTGACAGTGCCTGTTTGAGAGCAGCTCACTGTTCCATTGCCTGATTCTATGATCTCCCTTTAGGGCCTGTTTTCTCAATCCCCTTGCTATGCTAGTCCTCATTTCTTTCTCCAACTTGTCATCTGCTCATGCCCAGTTTCAGACTTTCCCCAGCTTCCCTTTGTTCTTTAGTCTGCTCCTAGAATCTCGATTTTTTTTCCCTCTGTTCCTGACCAGCTGAATCTGGTCTCCTGCTATTTCGTTCATTTTCAGCCTCCCTACCAGTTTGTTTTCTTCTTTTGCTTCCTTGGCCCAGTGTTACCAAATCCATTATCTAGTTCTGTTCTGTCTCCTGGCTGGGATTTTTTTTCCTTCTCAGTTTTCTAATTTTTTTTGGCTTTGTTTTTCTGACAGGCATTATTAAAAGAAATGGTCTTTAAGAGCAGCAGAATTAAAAACTTGGCATTCAGTTCCTGTTTTGGAAGAAAATAGGGGAATTCTAGAACACTTGAGCAACATCTTTTTGAATGAAGCAAAATTCAGCAGTCTGCAGGTACTGCTGCAATATATAAATAAATGGTACATCTCTATATAAAAATTGCCCATCTTTTAAAAGTGGGCATATCTTTATACAATTTCTTAATTATTTTGTGATAATAAGAGATGCATCACAATATTTAGTAGTCTTTTTTTGGATTCTATTTGTGTCCCCTTTGCACCAGTTATCACTTATTTTATACTGTACTAGTGTTGAGAACCACAGCATCTAAGAAAACTCTTTTTCCCTTTTTTTGACTTGACACCCCATTAATTGCTGAGTTCGTTAACCTTTGCATGGATTACTTAGGCAAATGGAGATTTTAAGCAGTATGAAAATTGCTCTTTTTGCTAACTGACTAGTTAGAACCTATAAATCAGAGTGTAGGGTTTGGGAAATACACATTATATTAAATGCTGCATGGTCAAGGTCTCTTGCAAATGAAGGGAAGCAGGACTTCTGCCCCAAGCTTTGAGTCTTTGGTTTTCTGTGCTAATGTAGGAAGTCTTGCATTCTGCAGTGAGTTAAAATAGATAAAGGAACATATTAAAGAAGGTTTAGATACTTTTACAACAGTAAAATTTCTTATATACTCCTGTGTTTTGTTGATGGTATTTTGTGAAAGTGAAAGGGTGTTTGGATGAAGAGCCCGTGCTTTTAACCTGATAGTTACTCTCTGCCTGAATATCTTTTTAGCTGGTTTTGGATGACTTTTCTGTGACATGGATGTTGGCATTGGAGATGGGTGTTTTCTGCTCCAAGTGGATTTTTGTAATGCTAAATTCTTTAGAAATAAAAAAAAAAAGCCTTGAATTTTACCACCCGTTCTCTTAGTACCTTGTTATTTTATACCATGTTTTCTTGGTATTTTAGCCTTTGTTGTAGTTGACTTCAG
>NW_008238633.1:3278812-3287385 GCF_000691975.1 Corvus brachyrhynchos
CGCTAATTAGGAATTACTGTTTATGGGTAGATTCAATGCTCTGAGACAATTCACTGAACTGGTGCTCTTCTGCAGTCTCTTACTCCTTTGCCAATATGGATTTACATACGGCTGTTCTTGGCAACAGATTCCCCCTTCTAAACCACTGGATTCCATTTTCTATCTTGAATTTAGCCACTGCTATGTGAGAAAAGTACATACTCAGATATTTTGATTGAGTTCTGCATTTGAAACTAGTTCTTTGAGCTTCTAGCCAAAACTTTGTTTCTATTAATGATCTAGCCTTGAAAATTTTCATTTGCTGCATCACCTAAAAATGATTTTGAGGCAAAAAAAAGAAATAAACTGAAGACAATGCTAAAACAAGGTCACAATGTTTGAGATTGTATTTTAAATAGCATAAAACTGTATATTTATAAAAATTGCCAAGTTTTTCAAAAATAATTTCAAGTATGTAGTTTAGTACCAAAGCTTTGTGTTGCCCTGCTCCACGTGTGGAGGCTGAAAAAGCCCAGTGCAGTTTGTGTGGAATCCATTCTCCAGCCATGGAGAGGTGGGCAGTTGTTACCGAGTCTCCACAGTTCCTATAGAATGTGTAGATTTTGACATGTACCATTCCAAGTTATGGTTAAAAACAGCTCCCAGAGCAGAGCTAACGAGCTTTTGTAAATCAGTGTGTCTGTGTCCTTCCAGGGACTCACTTTTCCCAGTGCTGCCAGAATTTTTTTCATCTTGGCCTGATTTTGTTGGCAGCTGTGACTACTGTGGTAACTTCCTTTAATGATGCTGTTCTTTCCAGGCTAGGATAAAACTTGTTTGGCTTTTCTTTTACATTTTCAATATCTGAATGACCTTAATGTATTTTTTTTCCAGTTTGTTTGTGTAACATGTTAAGGTTTGCTGCTCTATGTATTAAATAGAGCTGGATTGGAGGCACAGTTTTCCCTGGAAAGGCTGAAGTGACTTGGTAATACACTATTACAGCCATTCTGTGAATCCCTCAAGTCTCTGCTCTCAGCTGTTCTGAAAATCCAAAAAGAACAGCTAAGCTCAAACAGAAAGGATGTTTAAAGTCAAATTTACATTAGAATTTAAGTTCTCTAACTTTCTGAAATATTCCCAAGTATCAGTCAGGTATCTTCCTCAGTCAGATTTTGTAAACTTGTAAAATCCTGTATTAGGAACCAAAATAAATATTTGTACTTTCAAAGCAGTGCTTGCCAGGTGTGTTTTGATGATGGCTAATAGCCTGCTTCCTTTGACTGTGGCTTCATTTCAACAATGACATGAAGCCTTTCACCCTCATGGTTAAATAAGTCGTGTTACTTCAGGTATTCTGACGTGGTTTTTGTGGAGTTTTGCATCCTTTGTGTTCTGGCTGCATTTTAGTGAAAACTGCACACCCTTTATGAGCTTTTTTCCTCCTTTCCCTATCAATCCTGGATGGATGGTTGGCTGCCTGCCAGTTTGTCACCTTCTATTGTCACTTTTCCTTTATCCATCCTGATCCTTACTTTACTAGAAATTTGAAAAATAAATGTTTATATTTATCTTTCCCTCCCACTCTCCCCCCAACATAAGAAGGACATGGACCTGTTGGAGCAGGTCCAGAGGAGTGTGAGGAGGATGTTCAGAGGGCTGGAGCTCCCCTGCTCTGGAGACAAGATCAAATCAAGATTTAACTGTCTAACAAAAGTTTTGGGTTGAATACCCTGTGTGATCAGGCCTCCTTGCCTCCTGAAGCTGCAAGGTTAATCTTGAAAAGCTGAATGTCATGTGGGCAGAGGCAGATAACGTCACGGAAAGAGCTGCTTAGGTTAGGACAAAGATTTTGGGAATATTTGAAAGTTAGCGATGCAATTTGGGAAATCTTAGCAGTTTTGCTGGTTCAGGTTTTACTGTGCAACATCTTAAAATTTATTTAGAAAAGGAGTTGAACAAGAATAAAATCAAAGTAAGATTTTGCGGGCGACGACTTTGTTCCCACATTTTACATGTAAGACTAACAGTATAAATGCTGGTTTAGGAATGTGTTCTTCAACTTCTTTTACAATCATTACACGACAGCTTTTTTTCAGCTTTGTCATTATTATTTTGGGTGATTTCTGATTTCATATTCAAACAATACTAATCAAATTAAGAAAAAAGTGGGAATTTTAGGCTATTGAATTGATGCATCTCATTAAGACTGGGTTAATCAATATATTTTTGGTTTATAGCACTGAAGAACATGGAAATCTTCTAACATTTTTCAGAAGCCTTTCAGCCTATGCTGAGTGGTATGAACATCGCAGACGTACCTTCCTGCATTTCAAGGTAGTGTCTATCAAGCCTTTATTTATTGGTACAATATTCATTGCTTTAAGTAGCTCATGAAGGCAAAGCAGTGGAGGTGAAACTGTCTTTAGCAAAATATGGGATCTTAATTTTGTGTGTGGTGGTGAAGAGAATATGAGCTCAAGGTTTGTGCTGTGTTCAAGGGGCTGTTGAGCAGCACTTGCCGTGTTCCTCATGGGTGGAGGAAGATAAATCTGTGCCTTTCTGCAAAGGGAGTAAGACAGTTTGCTTTGGTATTATATTTTATTTTGATTTTAGAAAAAAAAGGGAAAAAGAAGAAATTAAAAGAAAATAACACTTGTAGTCTTTGGCATGTAAATGTTGGTTTTGAAGGATTAGATCTGTTGTTTCTCTTGAAGATGTGTCAGCATGTGTTTGGGCAACAGCACTTGCAGATCTGGAGTGTTTTTCTTGTATGGGAAATAAACTGTTCCTCCCTCCTAACTGGAACTGTAGTATTTGAACTTAGTTTTAAATTATCGGTATTTGGCTTGTTTGTTTTGGCTGTGTGCTGGTTTTAAGATAAACAACTAATCCTTGGAGTAAAAATACTACAGTCTTACAGACACAAAACATCTTACATGATGCGTTATGTTAGAGGAGGATGTTTAGCTGGTTAATCATTTGTGGTTTCTTAACTGAGTTTTATTTACCTCAGGAATTTATTGCATTAAACTTGACACCATCTTTACTTTTCAGCTGTAATATCAAGTGGGAACTGCATTGTTTCCTATTTCTTGATCTTTTAGGCCTTTGGGTTCTGTGCCAGATGATTCAATTTCTATTGTCCAATCAACCAAAGTAGAAAGAAAGTGTTCTATTTTCTGATAATGTTAAAAAATAATCCAGTTCTTAGCTGAGCAATGAACTGGCATTGCCTAATCCTGCTGGCTTTTGTATAAGGGCTTTTCTTTAATCCCTCCATAGAAAAGGTAGAGCACCAAGAGCTTTACGGCTTTGTGATTGGTTTTTTTTTTTCCAGCTTCACTTGATGTTCTCCACATGGCAGTGACTGTGGTTTCTGGGACAGTGATTTGGTGAACTGTTGTAAATATTTCTCATTTTAAGATATAACAAAAGAAGAAAAAAATACAAAGGAGATAGGTTTGGAGACAATTTTTAAGTTGTTGTTATATAAGCAGTTTTTAAAAGTATTTGTTCAGATGTTGGGTAGAAGCAATGAAATGATCTACTGATTGCTAAAAAGATGTGTGAAGATAATTCACTGAAGACATATTACAAGTTTGTCAGTATTACAAATGTTCTTTCTAAAGGTATTTTTATTTCCATGGACAAAGAGTAGGATGAAGTTGAAAGGCAAACCAATTTGGGAGAATATTTACCAAATAATGACTGACTCTGTGCTTATGAAGAGTATTTTAGGCCTTCTTATTTCTGCTAGCATTACTAATCATTTCACTTAGAAATGGAAGACATTTTCAGGTAAGAGAATTGATAAAAGGGTTCAAAGATCAAATCTGACAATTCAAATAACTTGATTGCCAAGGAGAATGTGTATTTGTAATTTAATGGTTAGTAATTTGTGTGAAAGCAATTAGACGTATGTTGTTAATATATGCATAAAAACAACTCCAGAGTCTATCCTGTTAATATTACACAACATTGTAAAGGAGTCTGTAAGCTTTATATTTATTTTTCCCCCCCTACCTCTAGACTGCAAGTATATAGGCAGATAACTCTACCCTGTTTTGGAGAGAAGGCTATTTGTGGTGGAGTCTTGAGTTTATAGCTTTTCTATTCATCTGTTATTTAAAAGAAAATTGCCAAGGCTTCAGTGTAGAAATAAAATAGTTTCTGATACTTTCCTCAGAGTGTAGTATAAAAACACCAAGGGTAGGTTATTTTTTCTTTCCTGTTTTGGTACTTGAGAAGAAAAGAATAATGTAGAAGTGAATGAGTACTTCAAGTAATACTGAACATTTTAAAGATTAATGAGAATTCAAGATCAATTCAAAATAGGTTTTGAAGGAGCAAATGGAGTGTTCCCCAAGTATTCTGTGTGGCAGGTCTTGCTAGTGTCACAATAAATATGTCTGTAAAATGGATCTACGTCTGCAAATAATCTTCTAACCTTAGTCTGCTGTGATGCTGAACAACTGAAACACGTTGGCAAGGCTGGAAGAGCAGGTTGTTGAAGCTGATACTGATAAACAAGAACAAAAATTCAAGTTTTATTGGAAATACAGAACAGAAATGAGTGATAGGAAAAAAATAGAATGGTTTACATTCAGCTTGATATTAGTACTGGTCACAGAAATAGGAGGTGGAAATCCTCTCTCCTGAAGCCCTTCTCACTTCATGTTTTGATTAACTGGCTGTGAATGGGGAAAGTAAATAAAACACATCCAATAACTTGGTGCCTGCATGAAGCATTCAGAAGGTACCACTTGTCTACTTTGGTTTGCTCACAAAGTATTAAAAGTGTTAATTAGCATTACTGATGATAATTAGTTTCAAAAATATATACAACATTTTCATGTAAAATTAATTGTGTGGTAGTGGGTGGGTCTTAGAATGTTTACATGTGTATATATTACAAAAATGTGCGTATATTTGTGTATACACATTTTTGGTGATATTTACTGATCCTGTTAATACTGGAAAGAGCTTGTTTTAGTAGCAATGATTTGTGATAAGATCACAGGCTGCTGCTTATGTAACATTATTACACTTATGGCTGTGTTTTTTCTATCATAGGCATTAATCACAAGAGGCATGAGAGAATTGATGGTTTTAATTTTTTTCCTAATAGAAATTTGGCTTGACATTGGAATGTATTTTTACATGCTTTGAAGTTGCTTTTTACGTTTTGCTAAAAACCTGGGAACATCAGAGTCTTATGACTTACGTGGAAAAATGAGAACCAAGTATTGCTGCCAGACTTTGTTTTGTTCTCAGTTAAGACAATGGAATTTCCTTCTCGTTTCACCAAATAACTTAAAATGGAAAATATTGGGGATTGCTGGTTTTCTTGGGTAATAGGTTCAGGGTAAAAATACATGTTCAGAATTAAGTGGGCATCAATTCCCCATAGCACAAGCACTAACAAATTGAGGCTTAGCTAAATAAGATAAATAAAATTAATACAAAATATCTTGTAAAATCAGTATTCTAGATGTAGTGATACATCATCATGCATTTGATGCTTAACTATTTCTACAAATTAGGAATCTATACTAGCTTCAAAATTAGTACAAAGTTGATGTGGTAATAGTAACTAGCACACCTTTGGCATTCATTTGTCTGGAGGCTTTACACCTGTGGTAGGTATTTGAGGGGAGAAAGTGGATGTCAGAAGTGTGTAATTGTGGAATTAAAAACATTGTGCTCTTTATCAATGATGTCCCGTTTTAGATGAACTGACTGTTAAGGCCTGCACATGTCAATTTGTGTTTTTAATATGCTGTACAGGTTAAAGTAGTTGAGTGAAATGCTTGAAGTTAATTCTGATTTCAGATTAATGATAGAATCAACTTTTCTTTTTAATTTAGAAATTTGATTTGGTTTTCCCCTAATGATCAGAAGTATTGTTGTACAAGGGTAATTCTGTTTCTTTGCACTGAAATCTAGATGAAATCATACTTATTTACAGGTAAACACATGAATTCAGCTTTGCTCTTAACTATATTGTCACATTTCCTGTCAAGAGAAGCTGTGGAACCAAGGGCTGGTCTACATCATTAGTTAATAACTAAGATATTTGAGTCTATTATGCTGTACTTAGATTGTTGTTTTAAAATGGGAAGCTGGTCTTGCAAAAACAGCTCTTGTGAGAACAGCTCAGCAAAACACATATATTTCACTTAAAAATACCTTGTGTAAAAATAAAACACGTGATTTTTCAAAGCAAAATAGTAGAAGGAAATCTAAAACATCTTTGGAAAGTTCCAGTTGCTATGTTGCTTGGTGTACTAAACCTGAATAGGAGTTACTCTCATTTACCACAAATCAAGTTTTAAAGGGAACGTTAATGAATTTAAGCTTTGAGAAGTTCTGTTTCTAAACATAACTTTCTCCCATATGCATCTTCATCCAATACACCTTTGGAGGTCAACTGAAAAGATTGCATTTCAGATTAAAAGAGTGGAACTGGAATTCAGAAGTATTTTTCCTCTTTGGCTTGCTCAAAGAATATCTTGCATTTATCTGAAAGTAAAACGTGGTGATTGCTCTGAGTGCTGGTAAAGAATGAGAACAAGCACTTTTGTGTGATTTTACCTAAAGAGTGTGTGGTGAAATAAAAAATGAGATGATGTGTGTGCATATATATATATTTTTACACTTTCATTAACAGAAAAGATTCTGAAAGCATGAGGGATGCTGTAACTACTAAAGTGACTGGTTTGAAATGGTTATTTCAGAGGAGAATGTTTCAACATAGCAGAAGGTCCTGGGTATGCGGGGAAAAGAGCATTAGTAAGGAGAGGATATGAACTTGTAAACAGAGGAAGTGATCCTCGTTACCATGCCTGGCTTTGGCATGTGGAATGACACGAGCAGTGCTAGTAGTAGGTCCCCACGGGCAGCATCCTCAGGCAGGAGAAGGCATTGACGTGCTTTGCCAGGACAATGGGATTGCCCTCCATCCTTATCTCATCCATCCGGGTGCGGATGTAGCGCGTGTTGTTGGACTTGCAGAACGTGTCATCCGTGATGGTGGTGATGTTGTTGTACTGCAAACCAAAATGTTTTGATAAAGAAATGTGTACATGCATATGTTCAGTGCATTGTTGATAAAAGATTAGAGCTTCATTTTGCCGTTTCCTATGCCTGATGTACAGAAAGCAATAATAAATCCTTGCGTGGGAATTAGCAACTTCTGGGTGGTTGTGGCCATACACATTAGAGGTAAATTGTTTTATTCAGAGGTGCATTGGAAAACTGTAGTGGGAACTGTTTTAGAACAGAACAAGTTTGATTGGAAGTGTGTAACTACTGAGGCTTTTCCTAAGAGGATGTTAAGGGAATCCTTTGGGAATACCTGAAGGTGAAGAATGCGCAGACTCTCCGGTAAGTTCAGGGGAACAGATTCCAGTGCGTTGTGTCCTAAGTAGAGGTAGGCCAAATTTGTGAGCTTCTGTTAAACAGAAAGAGAGGTTACTAATGCTGGTATTACTTGAGCTTAAGTAACTCATGCCCTGTTACAAGACATCAGTAATTTTTTCTGATCATGTAGCCTGTAAACTGATGTAAGAAAACCCATTCTTTGGCTGTGGATGTTGAATTCAGTTACATCAAGAAATTGATAGAACAGACCTTCTATGTTTGGGAAATTTCAGTGTCAGCATGTTGGTCATAAAACTTGAGACCACTATAAAGTACTATAGGCATATATTTGTATTTCTGTGGTCCTCAAAACTGTGCTTGAGCCATCAGTTTTTGAATATTTTTTCTTCACATGGAGGAGAGGAAGGATGTAGGTGAGGTATTTGATAGAAAATTCTTTTCTGCATGAAGGACATGAGAGAGTGAGTGCACAAATGACTGATATTCCAGAGTGCCTTAAAAGCAAAGGAAAAAAGCTGGAAAGCTGCATCATCATAGTTTGTTTCTTAGGTTACAAAAAAGACAGAAAAACAATTTGGTGGCAGGCTGAATAGTCTGGTTAGTAATTTTGTTTACTTTGGCTACTGAAATTATTACGTTTTTCCTTACCTTGAAAGCATTTGCTTTGATTCCTCTGCTCTTGATTCTGTTTTGGTTTGCATTAAATGTTGTTAGTTTGGGAGGTAGAACAGGAAGTTTTACAAGTCGATTTTCAGCAAGAGAAAGTTCTTCCAACAGCAGAAGCTTTGAAAAGGCTCCATCTTCTATTTCTTCTATCCTATTTCCACTAAAATCGATTCTTCTCAAGGTAGCTTTACACAAAAGAAATTAAAATCTAAGTATTGACTTTATAATTCCATGGCACATGAAATGTGTATGGCTGTATATGCTAAATGTTATATCCAAATTGTGATGTACAAATGCAAATACTATTAAAATATGTAAGATTGACATTTGGATTTTTCCTGGTCTTAAATGGGGGGTGGGGGGAAAAAGGGGAATACTCTGGATCCTTCTTTTTGTCTTACAGATGACATGATTTCAGATACTCATAGAATTTGTCATGCTGTAGAGTGAGATAGCTGGGAGATCTGTCCCTGGAGCGTTTGAAGGAAAAATAATGCCTGGTCATTTAAGACTGGCTGGGATGCAGAGCTCAGTTTCATTTT